>NW_024348530.1:1373805-1456062 GCF_902729225.1 Pteropus medius
ATCTCTCCAGCCCTCGCCCTGAAGTAAGACAACTCAGTTCCTCCCTATATGTCCCTGGAACCTTTTTACCTGCAGTGTAAGTGCTGGAATTCTGAGCAAGCAAGTCCATCAGTGAGTAAGTCCACATGTGGGCCCTTTAAGAGGAACATCGGCAATTGCTGCAGCCCTCCATCTCATTCGGCCACAAACTCCACTGGTTTTCACAGGCAGAGGTTGTGGGGATTTCTCTTCTTGGCACCAAAACTCTGGGCTGGAGGGTCCAGTGTGAAGCTGCTACCTTCTTCTCTTCTAAGGGAACCCTCCCAATTCTTGATCACGACACACTGATTTGGGACTGGCCATTTCACATCTCCACCCCCTCCTACCAGTCTTGAGTTGGCCTCTTATGTATGTCCTCAGAACTCCCAAAGATGGTTGTTCTGTAGTTTCATTGTAATTTTGATGTGGTCATGAGAGGAGGCAAGCACAGCATCTACCTTTTATGCCATCTTGACCGGAAGTCTCAGAGCAGGGCAGAATTTCTTAACTGTGGAACTATTGACATTTCATACCAGATAATTGTTTCTTATTGAAGGACTGTCCTGTACAGTGTAGGATGTTTAGCAACATCCCTGGGTAATATCTGCTAGTTGCTATTAGTAAAAGAGACAGTTAAACTGAGTCCTGGGAAAGGTGATCTTGAAAATAAACAGAAAACTGAGGTACCCTGGGCAGGTAGAGGGTAGCCTGAAAATTTTAGAAGCCTGTAAGGATGAGGAAACAAACTTTGACTACTTAAAAATATGGCTGAGGGTGGTTTGGTGAGTTTATGGAGATATGTTACTGAAAATGTTTAAAATTATTCTTAACTCATTAATACTGCTTACTCTCCAGGTAGGCAGAAAAGTTATTTCTCTTTGAATTTTCTTTCTGTAACATAATTGACTTCTTTGAGATCTTGTCTGTACTTTTACTGTACTCTTTAAGTCATACAACAAAGTCAAAGTACCTCATAGCAGTGACTTGTAACTCTCTGGGGAAGGGCAAACTTTACATTTTAATATTTTTACTGTGATCCCATGCCATCCAAGAATGGGCCTTAGACCTTAAAATTTTTATGATTATAGCTTCCACTTATTTTGTTCCTACTGTGTGCCCAGGACCATACATATGACTTAATTCATACTGTGGACCCAAAGAAAGAAAATACCTATTGAGAAGGGCTCCTGGTGGCTAACTGGTCTCAAATCGAAAAGCAGAACCTAGCAGCCATTTCTAAATAGGGGCCTCTCATGCAAACTGCACTTAAGAGAGAAGCCTGAATTAAGCTGCCTGCCTCCCTCACTGAACTGCCTGCCTGCACTGTGTTCCTGTCATCTGAGCCAGCCCTTATAAAGTAGTTCTTGAAATAGTATTTCAATCAATAGGACTGAGGCTTTCTCCATCCAATCAGAGCTGCACAGCTCTATCTCCATCAGCACCTTCACCAACCAATCAGAGCAGATCCTTTCTGACCAATCATGACAGTTCCCTTTGGATCAAACTGTGAGGATTTAGAATCCTCATTTGCATGAGGACAGACCAATCGGGTATCGTGGATGGGAACTTCTGTCTATATAAGCAAGTCCCGCTCTGGCTCAGAGAGCTCTCTTCTTTTTCCACCAAAGATTAAAAACTGCATTTCCCCAACTGAAGCTGAAACACCAAAGATATCTTCTGGACCAGAGAGGAGAAGAGCAGGGCAGAGCAGACCAGACCAGACTGGCACAGAGAGGAGTAGAGCAGAGCTGTCTAGCTGGAGAGAGGGACCTGGCCCTAGGGCCTCCTTACAGCAATGCTGCTTCACAGCCATGCTGCTTCATAGTTGAGTTGTGACTCTATTGAGCTGTTACACAGACATCATGTTCTCACAGCTATGCTGTATCACAACTGAGCTGTTTGCAATGAATAAAATTTCCTTCTTCACTGCATGCCAAATTGGGGATTCCTGTTGGGGTTAAATTGACCCCAGCAACCACCAGTTGACAATACTTTCACTTTAGTCTTCACAACAGCTCTTATAACAATGCCTGTAAAGAAGATATCATAGCTGTCATTTTCTAAGTGAAACAAACTCAGGAAGGCTGAGTGACTTAAGCAAGGCTGCATGATTAAAAAGTGATAGATTCAAACGTAGGTCTGTCTGACCCAGGAGTCTGCTCCTTCCAATATCCCACACACAGTGCTTCCTTCAGTGGCTCTATGCTCCTCACCACAAAGCAGATTCCACCTAGATAAGTGGAAATATCTGGCCTGGAAGTCCTTTCCAATCCAGGAATTTAGGTTGGGGGTGAGGCAGAGGTTCAAGGAGGCACGCAGGACCACTTACACTACATTTCCAAGTATAAGTACCTCCTCACCCCATGAATTGATTCAATCTCTGGATTTGGCTATCTAGAATTGAGATAATATGAGATACTGGTGTTTGAACATGTAGGCTACTCTGCTAGTTACCACACAACCTCCAAGACTAATGGTTCTCAAAGTCTTGTCCTGGACTAGTAGGATGTCCAACCATCCTGATTTGCCCAGGATTGTCTCAGTTTTAAGCACTAAAAGTCCCAAGTCCTGTAAAACTCCTCAGTCCCAGGCAAGCTAGAGTGGTCAGTCACTCTATGGCCAGTAGAATCAGCATCAACTGGGAAGTTAAAAATGCAAGTTATTGGGCACCACCCTTAGAGAGCACAAGATGGTTAGACCAGACCAAGTGAATCAGAAACTCTGAAGGTGTGGCTTGGCAGTCTGTGTTTTTAAAAGCCCTCCAGGTGTTTTTGATGCATGCTAAAATGTAAGAACCACTGACAAGAATAAACCTTTTTGATGACCGGGAAGTTGTCCTTCAGGATAGTTCCCATCTACCTTTTTCTCTGAACCTCCAAATAAAATGTGCTATTGAGAGGAAGCCTGTTGCTTTTGTTTTATTTTGTTTTGTACCTCCAAGGTTAGATGGAATTGCTCAATCAGAGCTTTGTGTGAAATAAATCCATTAGGCAAATATTTATTGAACACCTACTATGTATCACTATGTATTCCACCACTGTCCTTAATATTCTCCCTTCTTAATTTTGACAGTTGCATTGTCCATAGTATTTGACACTAATTCTTAGTTAATATTAATGAAGAATATAGCACTTTGGGCAGGATTTTGAAGCTTTTGATTAGCTAGATATAATTTTTCTATGTCCCTATGTACTGAGTGTATTTCCCACGGGGTTAAGACCTTAAAATAGAAAGGGAAATGTGTGTGTGTGTGTGTGTGTGTGTGTGTGTGTTATGTGTGTGTGTGTGTGTGTAGACAGAGAAATTTTTGGTGAATTAGATCACTGTATCTTGCGGTCCTCAGCTTTAACCTGAGCAGATGTAAATTGTGCCATGAATATTACAAAAGGATACATCAACACAAACTAACAGGAACCATGAGATTGGGGATGTTAGAACTGTAGGTCTAACAAAGCAGAGGCCCAAAAACAGATGATGTAAAGGATGTTGACTAATGAAAGAATACAACAAAAAGAGCAAGGAATGACTTGGAGAAAGGAGGATTTCAGGTCATGCCAGGTGCCATGCAAAGCACTGGGGATTCTGCCTGGCATTTGGAGGGAAACAGTCCTATCTGAAAGGCCTCTGCCTGGGGTACAGGATTCTTTAAATATATTTGTCTTTTCCAAAAGGGTCACACCAAATCCAGAATCAGGAAAGCTCCCAGGTATCTTGACTCTACATGTGATTGTGTAAAGCCTAACTGTTCTATGAAGATCTTTGGGTGAAAATTTCTAAGTTCCTGATCCAGTAGGTTTGCTCTTATTAAGCATGCCTAACAAAAGAGTAAGGTAGCAAGCACAAAGTTTTAACTTCTATTTAATGAAAATGAATGAAGAATAAAAATGGTTCAAAGCAACATACTTAATTATATTCAATATTTTAATTATCTCTATTAAATTATGTTGTAAGCTAGGATTATTATCAATACCTTAGCTCATTAACTTTGACAGTCTAACTAACAACCTTGTGCTCTCTAAGGATGGCATCTAAGTGCCCTCATTTATATGCATTAGATTCATTCATGGAGGCTTCCCTGGGGAAAAAAAAATAAAACTTAGAATAAAAAATAACCACAAGGAAGACAATACAATAATAATTCTGAAGAATAATATAATTTTTCCTTCAAATTCTGTCAGCATAAAGGCAAACCTACTTCAGGAGGAACTTGTAAAAATAACAGGCAGATGTTATGTGGATATTTATACAGCTTTAGAAAAATGCAATAATATTGTGCTTTTTGTTGACAGAGCTCCTTCTTTAAAAGGACCTCTAATTACCAGATGTATACACTGTCCCTTCAGTGCAGCCCCGTGACTCTGGTTGCAAGTAGGTATGTCATGGAAGGGCTGGCAAGGTAACATCCTGCATATCCTTCCAGGGCCTGAGAAAGAGTTGGACCTTCTGATAAACTGACACCCCCACTCTACTCCACACACTATGGCTGCCTGTGCTTCACAGCCAGGCGAGAGAAACAAGGCTGACTTCCATCATCTATTCATTCACTGATTCATTTAATCAGAGTTCACATAGACTACAGTCATTCATTCCCTTAGTGAAGAGCTTCTCAGCTAAGGCTGCATATTGGAATCACCTGGGGAGCTTTTAAAATTTCTGAAGCTTGGGTCCCACCCCAAGAACTTCTGATTTTCTTCATTGGAAGAACAAATATAATATCATTTATTAAGCACAGACTTTGGTGGGTTTTTTTGCTAATAGATTTGAGATACAATTCATATACCATACTATTCACTCATTTAACGTATATAATTCAATGGCTTTTAGTATAACTGCAGAGTTGTACAACCAACACCACAATCAATTTTGGAACATTTCTATCAACCCAAAAAGAAACCCTGACCTGAGACAATCCCAGTCCTGATTCATACTATCTCTGTAACCTTGGGCAAGTTACTTAACCTTCAGTATTTTGATTCTTTAACTGTACAATGTGAATTATAATAATACATTCTTACTTGGTGTTTGTGAAAATTAAATAAAATGATACAAGTAAAAATAAAAAGCAAACCCTGCACATTTTAGCCATCAACCCACACTCCCGAACCCCTATCTCCACTCTAGCCCTAGGTAAATGTGAATCTACTTTCTGCCTCTATAGACTTACTTATTCTGAATATTTCATATATATGAAATCATACAATACGTGGTCTTTCATATTTGGCTTCTTTCACTTACCACGAAGTCTTCAAGGTTCACCCATATTATAGCATGAATCAGTTCTTCAGTCCTTTTATGGTCAAATAATATTCCATTATATAAATATGCCACATTGTGTTTATCCATTCATCACTTGATAAAATTCATATTGTTTCCCTCTTGTGCCTATTTTGAACATTGCACACAAGCTTTTGCATAGACATATGTTTTCAACTTTCTTGGGTATATACCTAGAAGTAGAATTGCTGTGTCAAATGGTAACTCTTTGTTTAACTTTTTGAAGAACTTCCAGAATGTTTTCCAAAGTGGCTATACCAATTTACATTCTCACCAATAATGTATGAGGTTTCCAATTTCTCCACATCCTCACCAACACTATCTGTCTTTTTAATTATAGCTATTCTAGTGGGTATGAAGCGGTATCTCATATTGGTTGTAATTAACATTTCCTTTATGATTAATGATGTTGAACATCTTTTCATGCATTTATTGGCCACTTGTTTATTTTTTTGGAGGAATGTCTTTCTGATCCTTTGTCCATTTTAACTTACTTATCTTTTTATTATTAAAATTGTATTTTTTATATATTTTAGATAAAAGTCCTTTACATGATTTACAAAATCTTCTCCCACTCTGTTGGGTGTTATTTTAACTTTCTTGATAGTCCTTTGAGTCACAAAAGTTTCACTGTCATGTCAAATCGTTTATTGCCAAGTTCAATGTCATGAAGATTTACCCCTATGGTTCCTAAGAATTTTGTAGTTTTAGTACTTACATTTATGTGTTTGATTCATTTGAGTTAATTTTTGTGCATGGTATGAAGTAAGGAGCCAGCTTTTCCTTTGCATGTGGATATCCAGTTGTCTTGGCCTATTTGTTGGAGAAAATATACTTTCTCCCCCATTGAATAGCCTTGTTGAAAAGGAATTGACCATAAGTGTATGAGTTTATCTCTGAATTCTATTCCATTGATCTATATGTCCAACTTTATGCTGGAAACACACTATTTTTATTACTATAGCTTTTTAGTAAATTTTGAAATAGGGAAGTGGGAATCCTCTATTTTGTTTTTTCTCAAGACAGTTTTGGCTATTTGGGGTTCCTTGCAATTCCATATGAATTTTAGGATCAGCCTGTCTATTTCTACTAAGAATTCAGCTGAGATTCTGATAGGACAGAGCTTCTTATTTAATTGGTAATTCTAAAAGATTTACTGAACAATTACTGTAAATAAGGGACTGTGTCATGTACTTGGGATACATCATTAAATGCAACACAATGCTTAGCTTTGAGTAATTTACAGTTCAGCAGTCACTCAAGGATATTTACAGTAAACCTAAGAATGATGTCAGACACATTATTAAGGTCCAATTTAGCCCAACACATGGCTCTAATTTGGATACTGCTTAGTTCTCTCCCCAGAGTCAACAAGGGAAGATGGGAACCATGTTGGATGGACTGAACAGCAGGCATTTTACCAACAAAGACTACAAAGTTTTAAGAGAAGAAAGGATCCTGGTCAGTCATCACCTCACATAAAATACACTGCCTTTATGACCACAGCTATTTATTTAGTATTTTCTGGGGACTTCAGCACTACACTAGGTATTTCAGTGGATATGAAAGAAGGAGAGCAGAATGAGAAAAAGAAGGATAGAAAAAGAGAAAGGAGAGGAAATATGGAAAGAAAAAAACATAGTTTGAGCTCCTACTATGTGTCAGACACTACACTAAGTGCATTTATATACCTCATATTATTTTTTTCTTTTTATTTTTCCAGCTTTATTGAGAAATAATTGACATATAACATTGTATAATTTTAAGGTGCACAATGTGACAATTTGATACACACATATGTTGTGAAATGATTACCACGATAAAGTTACTTAACATCTCCATCACCTCACATAACTACCTTTTTTTGTAGTGAGAACATTTAAGATATTTTTAGCAACTTTCAAGTATCTAATACAGTATTGTTAACCCTAGTCGCCATGTTTTATATCTCATAGTATTTTAAGGAAATAAGAGTTGAGCTCCTGTCCCCAAGGAACCCAGCTATATTCTAGTTGAAAACAACCACGTAATGATACATACCATTGATTAAGCAATCATATGAAATTGTCTGCTACAGCCTGTAAGTGCAGGAGTCTAAAGAAAGAAAAGGCACTGGGCCAGCTGCTTTGGTTAACTAAATTCACATTCCATAAGGTATAGATTTTCAATTAGCAGAGAAGTGGGGTTTTCAGGAAGCAGAGATGCAGAGAAAAGCGTGAGAAATCATAGAAACCATTAACTAAGAACTTATTCCAGGGCAGGCACTATCTTAAGCACTTTATACCTCATTGCATTCTCCACCCAGCTCTATGTGCTATTATACTTATTCTACAGATGAGAAAACTGGGGCTTAGAAAGATAATTTGTCCAAAATCATATAGCCCAGAAGAGGTAGAACTAAAATTGGAACACAAATGTGTTTAATGCTGCCAAATCACCCCTAAGGTCGATAGAATGAAGAGGCTTCTGGGAGGTAGAGGCAAAAACAAGAACAGTAGAGCTTGTGGTTAGTTCATTCCATGACCCTGGGTAGAAGTACACAACTGCTGGCTGCTGCTATCACTGTCCCTGTGATCTGACATTTACAGATTCTGATGGCCTTAAAATGACTCCCTAAGAGAAACATGACAGGGTTAGAATGAGCAATCATGGCAGGAATTCCCCAAAACACTATATCATGGGACTTGGCCCAATGTTAGAGAAGACCATTCTTCCCCACTCCTAGTTTCCAGAAAAGTGTTGTCCTAACACTCCCGATCTCTCATTTACTGTTCTGTCAGAGGAGATCTTAACTGGATGCTAAAAATGAAGGAGAATAAATGACTTGACTTCTCCCTCCTTCTTCTTTGTGAAACAGCTTTCCCTCTAAGAGCACTTTTGGGGCCAGGCTCCAGGTTCAGCATTCAAGGTTCTTCCCTTGCAGGATATGTGTGTGGTAGTATACAGTGCTTGTTGTAGATGGATACATCTGTCTAACCCTGGAGTTTATTTAGTTAACAAGCCTGTTTGGCCCTCACACTTAGCTATCTCTCCCAAGTTCTACTTTATTAGGAATAAAGGCAATGTTTTGTTCTCCATCTGCTTTATAATTCAATTTCTTCAGAACATGGGTAGGGAATATTTATTTTTCCCCCTTAAAATCTCAACTCCCATATTGCTTGGGCTCCCACACTCTGAAAGTAACCACCAAATTATAGGGCTCTCTTTCTTAAATCCACAGGTGAGGCTCTAGGGCAGAAAGAACACTATTAAACACAGTCTACATGTCCTGAAAGCCCAGACTACACTACTCTCTGGGACAGCAAGCAAGTATGATTAATAAGGCATTCAGCAAAATCCTCTTCGGCCTGTGTTTTGGTGAGGCAACATAGTATAGTATCTTAAGAGCACCAACTTTGGAGCCTGAATGCCTGGGTTTGAATCCCAGATCGTTATTATCTATGTGGCTTTGAGCAAGTCTTTTTACTTATCATTTCTTCAGTTTCCTCGTGGAAAATTAAATGAGTTGTTATAAAAATTAAATGCATTGTTTAGGACAGTGCTTGGCATGTAGTAAGTATTGTTTCAGTGTTTGTTAGCACTGCCAGTAGATGGATTTTCCACATGAATCTATGGAATAAGAGTTGGCCCCTGCTGCAAAGATTGACAATCACTTATTCTGGTGGAAATTCAAAAATAAACTTGGTCGTTGACAGTATTAATGACAGCAGTGAAAGCAGGAGAGCTTAGGTCGGAAAGTGATTACTACTCACCACAGAAGTATACTCAAGACTCTAATGAATGAATCGTTTCATTACTCTTCCCAGATAGTAGATCCAGACTGTCCATCTTTTACTGAGATGGAATCTAAGATCCAGGACCTATCCTCAAATCTTATGGAGTTGGTTTCAGAGGATAATCATTTTCAAATTAAACTGTGGTTTCAACTAATATCCTATTATTTTCCAAAATTCTATTTTCTTTGTTTAAAACAAAAGAGTACATCCTTTATATTTAAGATAATAATGAGTATTTATCCTGTGGCTATTCAGTATTCAATTTTTAACTCATACATTTCTCTTTCCATATTGTAACTTTGCATTTTCCAACAAAATTTAGAGCTTTCAAACTGTACAACCTTTTATTAAAATCAAATCGGACATACATGTGCATGTGTGTGCACATGTGTGTTTATCTATCTTCCAAAATAAGTGAACCGAGTTTTATGTATTTTCTACACATTCTTGCTTTTGAAAAGGACTTTGAGATGAGGATCTTTGAAGGTTGCTTGGATGTCATCAAGTTCCTAAATAAATTTAGTAGTAGTAGTAGTAGTAGTAGTAGTAGTAGTAGTAGTAGTAGTAATATATCAATATAGCAATAATAGTAATAGCCAACAGTTCTTGAGTGCCTGCTCTATGCCAGGCCCAATGCTATGTGCATATTTCATTTGATTCTCATAACAACCCCATGAGGTGGACACCATTATGATCTACAACTTGACATATGTCAAAACTGAAGCATAACGAGGTTAAGCAAATTTCCCAAAGTCAGAGAGCTAGCAAGGAACATAACTGAGATTAAAACCCAGCCTCTCCCTACACTGACTTCTGTCAACAGTGTTCTTGCTTTCCATTCTAATGGGACTTGGCTATATGCATTCTGGCCATGTGCTAGGCACAAAAGGTTTAGGAGACAGAAAGAGTCCTCAGTTTAATTCATGTCCCTGCCAGGGACCTGCTAAGTCTCTCACTGCATCTAACAAATATGAATTGAGAATCTGCAATGTTACAGATGCTGTGCCAAGCACCCCACACAAATGTCCTCCTCTCTGCTAAATGATGTCTCTCTTGTTCTTCACAAGCTCCTTTTAAGACTTCTCTTTCAAGATGTTGAGCCTGATTCTACTCATTTAGCTCTGCTGAGCAGGCTCTCAACATCCCTCTTTACTCTGCATGCTCCCAAACAGCATAGGAGACTAAACACAGTAAGAACTTGTCAAATGCATATGGATGGCCTGCTCATTAAATTAAAAGTAGTGGAGTTAGACATTTATATAATTTATAAAATTATTAAATGCCCACAGTTCCTTTTCAGGAGCACACCTCAGGCAGGTGAACTGTCTAGCTTCCTTAGGGTAGATGCAACATAGAAGGAGGGCACAGGAATTGATGAGGTACAAATGCACTGGCCACCACCTGACCAGAAGTGAGTGCTTCTGAACATTACAGTTCAACAACTACCAAAACAGTGAGAAAGGGGCCTGAGGCCATGCACAAGTACAGCCCTTAGGCTTCCAACACCCCCAAAAGACAAAGGCACAATGTCAACTCTTGAGATACCTCCTTTCACTAGTAATGTAATGCCAACAATTTCTCTGTTCCTAAGAATGGTTCCTAAGTGAGCTCCATAAAGAAAGTCCCACAGTGGGGCTCAACTTTTACACTGTGAGTCCAGTACTTTCTCAGGCATCAGTCCCTGAAACCCAAGGTTGTTAAGGACTATTCCTGACTCATTGCATTTAAACTGCCTACTCCTAGCTAACTGTCTATGAGGGGGCAGCCATCAGATCTAGAATCTCATTCTGACAACTCCCACTGTGTTCATCGGTACAAGAATGGCTGCATATTAAGCAGCAGGAGTACACGGTCATCACCTCAGCTGGTCCTTAGTATCCACTACTTTTCAGATCTTTGAAGTTATTTTTATAATCTAACACTCCATCAATGGACTCTCTGACCAAAAACAGTAACTTGGTGGTCTGTCCCCATTTTTCATTGTGTATACTGTTATCAGGTTAACAGTATTGTCCTTAGACCCAGGCAAGAGGCTTTAACCTAAGGGCTACATTTTAGACAACCCCACTCTGGCTCTCCTCTGGCTGCACTTCTCTCCACAAAGTGAAGAGTCTATGAGGCCAAAGGGATGTGTCCACTTAGAGTATTGACTCTCAACTTCTAAACCAGAGTCCAGGTAATTAGACCCCACAGTTCTCTGTCCAAACAGACCGTTCCAAGGGCTCATGCAGGCCTCTTCCCCAGGGTTATCCTCCCAGGGGCAGACAGCACTACTGTTGTGCACACTTCTTGCCTGTTGAGTGAGCTAGGGCTAGTTGTTTGGGATAGGGGAGTGCTGCAGGGAGATTGGACATACAGTATGGCACATCCACGTGCACGTGCATGAAGCCTCTGATGGTACGAAAAGAGAGCTGGGGTAGGACAGAGTGAATATTATAAAGATGAGGGGACAGGAGTATGCAAGCTATAAGCCAGAAGCCTGCATTTGTAACTTTGCCCTGTACCCTACACATATTAGAAGCAAGACTGCATGATGCTGCTGCTTTGTTCTTATGAATTACATGGAAATGGCAGAGGAGTGGTAGCCCTCATCCCCTACCCTCTAGAGAGCAGGTAGCTCTCTAAGTAGAATTTCCTTTTGGGTAGGAGGAAGTAATCTATAGCAGAATCAACTATAATGCTGAGAATTTCCAGAATAGGCTTAATTTCAACATTCTCTCCTAAGTTAAATATGTGTCAGTCCATATGTTCCACTTTGGAGCTCAGTAAAGGATTCCACATCCACTGTTAATTCCCTATGTAAGCTCTGTTCCCAGTATCTCTCTTCTGTGACTGTCACTGGGCAGATCTGCTTTAAGGATGAAATCTAAGCCCCTCTCAATAGGAATAGCATCAGGCAGCCCAAGTGTCCTCATGTCTGTCTTAACCCTTGGAACCTGCCCTTTACCTTCACACACAGTCCAAACACTTCCCTGTCCTTCATTAAACACTTGGTTCCCCCCAGGAGAACATTATCATTAACGAGCTCCAGATCCCTACTACCCTGGTGCTCACCCTCCTTGGAGAATGTGATTAGTGCTCAACATTGACTATTAACTTTCACAGGGTTGTTGATCTTTTCCAGGGTAAATCTTTAAGCATAAAACTTCTTTAATGCCAAACTCTTAAACTAGATCAGAGAAAATGTAAACCTCTAAAAGCTGATGGTCTCCAGTAAAACAAGACCCCCTTCAAGACTCTGGGCATTGCTAATATTGCCTGCAGACACTTATTCAGCTTCAAGTACATTTGAAATGGTGATTGTTTCACCATGAGCAGCTACTGTATGTCCTATGTACCACACTTCCGAATAATAAGAAAATCATTCACCCATTTCTATGCTAAAAAAGTTGACTTATCTGTGAGCAGTCTGGCCAGCAGAAGCCTCAGGAATCCCAGAGAGAACTGGTAGTTTGCTGATTGGCATTTCATCTAAGTACTAAGGACATCTCCTGAAGGGAAGATGGTGGATTGTACTTCTATTGGCAGTCTGGTGAAAGTCTCTCAAGGTTGAAGCTTTTACAGAGCTATGCCCTGCCCTCTTGCTTTCTGTCCCTTGGGCAGTGACTTACCAAACTTGGCCTTTTGGGACACAGTCCTGGCATTTCTACTGCAGGGCTGCTCACCTCAAGATAAGCCCCATGTACACAGGCAAGGGTGAGGAAAGAAAGTTCCTTCATTAGTTAGTGAGGTGGTCATGACTCCAAGCTCATTTCCCAAGCTTCCATCTCTTCTCCCACTGTATCTCCCTAAATATGAACCAGCTTTCAACAGAAAGATAAATTAGGACAAATTTACTTCTGATTTCGCCATCTCTTACCATCTAATATGAGGATCCAAACTTGACCGTTCAGCACTACCCTCTTGCTTGATCTCTTTGTAAAAGTTCACCAAACCCAGATTCCCTTCTCCATTAAAATGTTCATCGCCCTCACTTCCTAATAATCCACACCCATGACATCTTGGGCTTTCTTAGATGATAAGAACAAATAAGCGAATGTGTACGACAATCAGTTATGAGCAGGGGATAATAAATTAATATTCTTTCTCCAAGCATCACAGCTGGAATTTCACAGGGACCTTCAATATCTTTAGAGGAAAAAAATAATTAGTTAAACATTTACCTAAAGCATCTATAGCTATGGCATCTGATATGATAGCCACTAGATGCTAGCTAGGCCTATTTCAAATTAAATTAAATTAAATTAAATTAAATTAAATTAAATTAAATTAAATTAAAATCAGTTTTTAAGTGCTAAATAGCTACCTGTGGCTAGTGGCTACCGTTTTGGATGGTATACATATGAAACATTTCCATCCTTGCAGAAATGTCTATTGGGCAGGATTGCTCTGAATGATAAATAAAGATGGGTCTTTCAGGGGTTGTGCCATGATATGATAGTAAGGCTGGCAGTAGAGATGTAGGGGCTAAAAGGATCATTCTGAATCCTTTGTGAGATACCTTTTGCCTGAAAAAAAAAATTACTTTCTCATGCTGCTGCCCCAAAAGACTTAGTCTTTGCCAAAAGGTCATTTTATGCCCCACCAAACTATAAGAATAGATGGAGAAAGTGACACATGGCTGCCTCGCCTTTGCGTTTAGAAATAGAGCAAACTTCAACTAAGTTCCTACCTTAAGGATATAAAAATTATAAAGCCATTAACTTGTCCCCATATTGTAGGTTACTAAAACCATGAAAAACAGTCCTTAGCAAAGTCTAAACAGAAAACTAGAAATTCCAAGGATTCTATGGCATTTGGGGACCACCATGCTTACTGCAATCACAGTTAAACTATCTAACATCAAACCTATCACCTGGTGATTGGAGAGTACCCTTTCCTCTATTGCAGACTTGGAGATAGTCACTAGACTCTATTTACTAAAGTCTGAAAGTAGCTACATGCATTAAAGAAAGATTTCCAACCACAAAGATTGAAATAAATAGGGTGTTCTACTCAACCTTTGGTTTATTAACTAGAAAATTAAGGTCAGCATAATACCCCATATTGGATAATCAAGGTTTTGCTGTAAGCAGAGTACAGTCAAAAAGTAAACATTACCTCAAGATTCAACCATTTCTATAAATAATTTAGGAACCTTTTCCCAATCTCCAAATTTATGTTCTTTCTATTAGTGCTAGTGAGAGAGCAAACCATAATAATGGTAACTACTAAAACTTATTGAGTGATTACTGTTTCAGACACTATTCTAAATATGTAGAATCTTTTAATTCATTTAATTTTTATAAAAATCCAATGATCTAAGCACTATTATTACCCTTATTTTATAGATGAGGGAAATAAAACCTGCCTAAGAACACATAAACAGAAAATGACAGATTAGATTTGAGCCTAGGTGATCTAGTGTCAGAACCTGTGCTCTAAGCTGTTACACTACACTGCTCTGCAACTGTGGGTGACAATAAGTGAGCCATAGAAGCTCCTTGAAGGCTGGCCTTATCTCCAACTAGCACAGAGCATGGCAAACAATAGATTTTAACTAAATGTTTGGCAAATGAATAATAGCTAAAATCTACGAAGCACTTCCTATCTCATTCGATCCTCAAATGAATCCTATTGCTGTTATAATAATATCCAGTTTTTCACTTTCAGTTTATACAGGTGAGGAAAATGAGACACAAAGAGACTAAGTCACTTGCCGAAGAAGACAGAGGTAGAGAATGATGGAGAAAGAATTTGAGTCCAAGTCTAGAGTCCACTCTTGAATGAATGAATGAGCTCTAGTAGAATGTATAGTCTGCCCTGTCTCACTCTTAATCAAGTGTGAGCTGTAGCTGCCTCAGCACAAGTCTTACCTCATCAAGGTGACTGTGAGCTTCTTAAAGCAGGAACCATGCCTGACTACTCTTTTCTCAAGCTCTTAACCCAATGCTGAGCAAGAAAACAATGTTCAGTAAATACTTGCTAATTGATCAAGCTGATGAGCTTTTCTAGTCAAAAGCCTGTTGACTGGTTTCCTGTCTTCCTATCTATCCTTAAGCAGTATTTCTGGCACTGGATTGACAGCCTGAGGAGCCTTATCTCCCAGGAGAGAGTGGTGAGAGTGGCTTACTCCAGCAGGGAAAATAATTTTATTATACTGTTTAAAGTTGCCAAGGCATCAAATTAATAAAAAGAAGACCGACTTCGAGTTGGTTTTACTATTGCTTTGTAAATTTTCTACAATGTACCTCCTTATTTTCTACACCTAGAGAGATCATTCCCACTGTCTTCTTCCCAATCACAGTGTGCCATTGCGGCTTCCTCCCAGAAAGAGTTTAGAGGAGCATAGTTGTAATCAATCCAATCAAGCACTAGGCTTGGAGACCAAAGGCTAGGATTAGAGTCTCAGTTCAGTCAATGACTAACTCCTCTTGAATAAATCACTAGACTTCTTAATATTCTAATCTGTAAAATGGAGGTACCATTGTATGCTCACACTACTGATCCAAAGAGCAGAATAAATTGATGCTACAAATATGCTACGTAAAGTAAAGGGATAGTTACTTTTGTTCTCTATCAAACTAGTGGTCACTATTATATTATGCTGACTTACTCATTAGCCTTCCTTTTGCAATTCAAAGAAATACTTGGATTTTTTTTAAAAGAATAAAAGCTTTTACTAAAGCAAATCCTTGGCTCAAGCTGGTTTAGATTTATCTCGAGTAAGAATCACAGAGCCATTAATGGACAAGGTTACCAAATATCAGTGTAATATCATAGCCACATCTCCCCATTGTAGCTAAAGAGACTCATCACCACAATGGCTTTGGGCCAGAAGGCAGACTTACAAGGTAGAGTGTGAAGAAGGAAATTCTGCTTAGCCAGAGACTCCATGGCTTCTCTCAATCATCACTGTCCAGCATGCAGCAGTCAGAATCAAATCAGGTTTTTTTGTTTTTGTTTTTGTTTTTGTTTTTGTTTTAATAATAGCAACAGCAATAGTTTCAAAAGAAATGAAGTGTGGTAGGGTGTGGTTTCCCTGGAGATTACTTCACTAACAGAATTGGTGAAAACACCTCAGTTATGTTCATGTACATCTTCTACTACAGCTGATAGGACTGCTCTGTTGAAGTTAATTCCAAAGAAAGAAGCCCAATATACTATTATATGAGAAAATATTTCCAAGGCTTACCATCACTGGCTAATGCAGAAATGCATCAAAAGACCTTTGTTTTTTATAAAAAGTAGTCAATCTATTTCAATTTCATCAAAATTCCATTTCAATAAAAACTGGCATCTCAAATTTTAATCTGGCTCTACAAATCGGTGAGAGTTCATCAGAAAGCTTTATTTCTCCCTCACATATCATAAATGGCTGCCTCAGAGTAACTCTCCAGGCAGACTGGACACTGCCAGTAACAATTAATAGAATATTCAGGTTAAAGGGATCTTTGAACTCATCAAGTCCAGTCTTGGCAAATCACGCAAGAGAAAAATGAGGCCCAGAGAGTTTAACTGATGAATCCAAAGTCAGTAACAGAAGGGACCCAAAGTCGGTCTTCTGATGGTCAAGCAAATATTATTTTACAAAAACACATAGCTTCATTATTTCTTCTGAATTCTCTGGTAAAGCTACCACCTTGATTGGTCAAACAGATAATTCTACACCCCCTATCACTTCACCGCATTCTCATATAGATAATTTTTAATTATATGTTTGAAAGTAATTAAAAACCTATATTTCCCTCTCAGATCAGGTTCTCATTAGTACCAAATATATTCTGAATTTCTCACACCAGTAAAAATTACAAATTCATATTAATATTCATTTAAATGGATTATAATTTAGAAGGCAAATCTGCTGTCTATAAAAAGATACTAAGATTATTCATTTTTCATTATTTGAATGATCCCTGAGCATATTAATAACTCATGGTGCTGGGAATTGAGGATTCAATGTATTTTACAGACTACCTGTTGTATGTAGGAGGAGGTGCTCTGGTTCAATATTCCTTTTGGTTACATACAGTTAATCTTTCTTTGAAGCTGTATTTGATACAATAAGATGGTGTCACCTCTAGGGATTTTTAGCTGTATAAAGTCCTATACTCACATCACTTTATTCCTAACTGTTTATTGGGAACTCAACCCTACACTACCTCTGTGAAAGAGAGGATATATTTATATTTGACAGTGGATAAAAACATAATTTCATTCATATAGACTAAGAGTTGAGCCTACTTAAAATTCTATCAGAGTCCCTAGAGGGTTTTTTTCAAGCTATAGATTCCCCAAAAGGGAGTCTGATATGCCTCCTATGAGTGTGAGTACTCCTGCAGGGTGACGATCACTGTGTTCCAAGAGTCTAATTACCCACTAAAATAGTATGGAGGCAGAAAATAAGGTTGATCACTATAAAATATAATACCTTATATTTGCCAAACCATTTTTTGATGTTTCCAAACCATTCATTGAGTATTTATTTGTCAGATATGACTCTACATTTGTTTACACGTTTTTCAATTCACTATACCCCAGATATACCTTATGAGGTAGGTATCGCTATTTTCATCATTTTACTGATGAGAAAACTGAGGCAGAGAGAAGTGAGAAATGAAATCATCTGCCTAAGGTCACAAAGCTAGTAACTGGCTAAGTCAGAATTGAACCAAGGTGGGCTGAAATCAAAAGTCCTTCTTGACTCTACCTTCACCCCTGTGGTACTAATCTCCCCAAAAGAAGCTTGAGTCATCTTTTTGGTGTTTAGCTTTCCAGAATTCATTTCATGCTTTTGTATACACATACCCTTGGGAAATAAATATTTTTGTTTTATTCTTTCTTTTTTATCTACATAAACCATACCATCTGGTGTTCTTTCTTTTACTACCTCTCGAAGAAAGGTAAGCCAAGCACTATTTTTAAATGATTCAGTTACTTACCCGGCAGGGGAAATACCACATTCATGAAGGTGATTTTCGCAGGGTGAGGCTCATCCACTGCATTCCAGGTGAGCTGACTTCTGCAATTTCCCCAAATTTGGAAAACTTGATTGCATAATTTGTGGCACTGGTGGACTGCATTCATGCTCTCTCCTGTTTAAAAATGATTCAAAAACTTGAATTCGATGTCAGCTTTCTCCCATGAAGTATGCTGAGACCCTTAAGAATTTGCAGTTCCACAATTTACAAAAGATCTGGACTAAACCTGAAGCTAGAAAACACAATTCTAGACCAGTAGTTCTTCTCAACCATGGCTGCACAGTAGAATCACCTGTGGAGTTTTTAATAAGAACTGATGTCCAAGCACGACTCTAGACAAACTGAGTCAGAATCACAAGAGACAGAGCCCAGCATATTTCTTAAGGGTCCCCAGGTAACCCTCATGTGCAGCCAAAGCTGAAAACTGCTAGTCTAGAGCATGGGTTGGCAAACTATGGCCCTTGGGCCAAATCCAACTGGCCACCTGTTTTCCTACTACCCACAAGTAAAGAATTTTTTTTTAAACATTTTAAATGGTTGGAAAAAGATCAAAAGAACAATTATATTTCATAACATAAAATATATAAATTTAAAATCTGTATCCATAAATAAAATTTTATTGGAACACAGCCATGCCCATGCATTTATGTATTATGTATGGCTGTTTTTGCATTATTAATATATAGATGAGAAACTGCAACAGAGACTCTGTGGCTTGTAAATCTGAAAATACTATCTGGCCCTTTGCAGAAAAAAAGAATGCTTACTCCTGGTTAGTCCTTCACCTTCCTAAGAAAGCCACCTTCACAGAGTCTGTAATCTCAGAAGGAACAGGTATACCACTGTCTAATTGAGAGGTTCTAAACTTGGGTCGTGGCCTTCATTAAGATCACTCTATGAATGAAATTGTAACAAAATTTTGAATGAATTTGCATTTTTCTGGACAAAAGATCCATAGCAGGGACAATTTCTTCAAAAATTTCCCTAGATAATTGGTAAGCCTAATAGCATAGGTAGAAGACAAAAAGTAGTCATGGGTGGGTTGAAAATGAGCAGCAACTGGGATGAAATATTAAAGTTGCACCAGATTCAAGTTATTAATGTCTGCTAATTAGAAATAGCAACATCTCAAAGCCTAGGCATTAGCCTAAATGTCACTAAATTTCCTCACCCGGGCAAAGGAAATGGCCGATTCCAATTGCAGAAGTGTTATAAGGACCAGGTAGGTCAGACTGTGGGTGGTAAAATACTTAGAAAAAGAATAAAGCATGATCATTAATTATTTCTGTTTAATGGTTCATTTCCTTTCATTAAAAAAAAAAAGCTTATCAGATCAAGGGATAAAAGGAAGAAGAGGGAAAACAGAATATCCAGAAGAGTTCTAGGAAATAATTGATTTGGACTATGGCCTTAGGACTGTGAATTGGATTTTTCAAATATTTGGAAAGTTGTCTAAGAAATACACAGACATCATTGGTCTAGGACCCCTGATGACCACATTCAAATTGTTTCTGAAATTTCCCAAAGGTTTTAACAGCAAAAGTTTCTCTCAGGCCCTCATCAATAGCAGTGGAGAAGGGTAAAATGACCGTGTTCTTCTTCAAATCTTTTTCATAAATAGCTTGGAAAACATCCTACTCCCTACCCACCAAAAAACGCAAGCAAACAAACAGAAAAGAGTCTCCATCTCAGAAAAGATGGCACACTGATTTCAGGAAAAAGCATTCTAATGCTGTTGGCATGTTCAATTTTTTGCAAAATGTTCTCTGTGTTCAGATTTTTTAATAGAGCTAATTCTTACTTCATAGACAGTGAGTGTCTGGGGATAGACTTGTGAATGTCAGTTCTTAAGACTTACCATGTCAGGGTGCTTCTTATACATAAATACTGTCATAGGCATGTAACACAATGTGGTTGCCTTATTAGCTCCTTCCACTGGAACTGTGACCCCCTCTCCTGGTCATAATTCAAGAGTCATGACAACCCCAGTTCAAGGAAAAGGAAGAGCTGCTGGGTCAGTCTCTCTATACATATGACTACGGGAAACTTACATTAATGTTTCAGGTTCCTTGACCCCATTGTAACTCTCAGATGCAATTTACCTAAGGGGACCCTCAGCTTCAGTTAAACTATCTTTCTCTGAGTAGTACACTCATGCCCATGAACAAATCCCTAATAAAAATCTGGCTCAACTAAAATTTTTAAAAAGCTCACACCTTAGGTTCCTGGAAAATTTATGGTATGTGTGTGCTAAACTTTGTTATTGCTGAAGTAAGACAAGCAAAATTGGCACATGGCTCATTAAGAAAAACCAAATGGTATAGATGTTAGCATTTCAATTGTAGGCGGGTTTTCAGATTTCACAGAATGGCCTATTTTAAATCAGATATATGCAATACAAGATGAATTTACAAGGTGTCTCCTTTAATTGGATCACCCCCTTCTTGCTCCATACCTGCAGAAGGGAACAATTAAGTATCGAGGCTACATTTCACAAGTGGTTTTCAGGCGACCTTGTTACTTTATAGTCATAACTCAAATATCCGGTCATTGAGGGGAAATCTAAGAGCAAGGAGCTTTTCTGAAGCCCACACCATTTTCTATTTTGATCCACTGCAAATGTTCTCTCCCCAAGGCACAGGAAGGACACATGGAGCACATCTTGGCTAAAACATATGGTGCTGAAACAGCAAGCTGATAAGTATTTAGTAGTACTTGATAGTGGTAAGAGATCAATTATTGTCATATAAATATTAAAAAGCTCTGCTAGTACTCTTTTGAAATGAGAGTATATTTAACTATGATAACTATCTCCCTGTTAATAGCAATCTAACTTGCCTGAGAAACAAAATGTCACCTCATCAAGTGAAGCTCAGTTAAATGCTCAGTTGGTCCAAGGTTGTGTTGCTGCTATTGATGCTGCTGCCATCTGTCATAAAAGCCAAAACATGAAATAAGTACCTATTATTTTCCTTTGGGACCATGATTCTTCCATCCTGAAGGTGACAGGAACTTTGTGGAGACTGCCCACTGTGGACTTTTGTCTAGGCAACTAGATCTCCTAATTCTTATGAGAACATTGAACCTTGCCCTGGAATCTCTTTAGCTCTTGAGGTTCCAGAAGTTCCTCTGTAGCAGATTCCAGCAATCAATCCATCAGCAAGCACTGACTGAGTACAACCTGATAATTAGTTCAAACTTCTACTCCTCAAAGCCCAGCCTTGTCCTAGGCAGGATCAATGAAGGTAATGAATTAAAAAAGAATTGTCTAGGAGGTTGAAATTTCTAAGATTTGGATGCTTCCCTAATCTCTTGTGATTCCAAGAGAATCGTGTGGTCTGGAGAGCTCAGGTACAGAATTTCTCAGTCAGGACACTGGCAAATAGCCTCCTACTTCTCCAAAGCTAAAATGGCAAGGAATTCCCTAAAAACTGAGTGCACTTCCCCTGAAATTTTGTTGTAATTCGGTTACAGTGCCCTCATAAGCAACACCAGCTCCAAAGAACAAGTTCCACTTACTAAATCAAGAAGAAAAATATTTTAATTATTTGAGAGTGTGTGCAGTTGTGCACAGGTAGGAAGACATTCAAAGCATCAAGAGATTTTTGACCAAAGAAAAATAAATTCCAATATACACAGTTGTAGAAAGGATATTTATATGCTAAAATCACAACCTTTGGCTATACATGAGAAGGAAGCTCTTCCTCTGTGAACTGGAAAGAGCAAAATAGAGAAAACAGAATGTATAATGGTTGAGAGCATGTGTGTTGAAGCTGGACTGCCTGGGTTCAATTTCTGGCTCTGCTAATTACTCAAACAAATCATTTAGGCTTCCTGGGCCTCCTTTTTTTCATCAAAAAAAATCTGAGAACAGACTCCACAACCGCCACTGAGCAGATCGGACTCACTTGTTCTTGTGCCTCTCTCCGCTTCCTCTGCCACCATGTCTGACAAACCCAATATAGCTGAGATTGAGAAATTCAATTAGTCAAAGTTGAAGAAGACAGAAACACAAGAGAAAAAATCCACTGCCTTCAAAAGAAACAATTGAACAGGAGAAGCAAGCAGGAGAATCGTAATATGAGGCATGCACTGCTGATATGCACTGTACATCCCACAAGCATTGCCTTCTTGTTTTATTTATTTTAGCTGTTTAACTTTGTAAGATACAAAGAGGTTGGATCAAGTTTAAATGACTGTGCTGCTCCCTTTTCACATCCAAGAACTACTGACAATGAAGGCCGCACCTGCCTCTCCCACCCGCCTGTCTTGCTGACAGAGAAGGAAAAGAACTTGCATGTTGGTGAAGGCAAAAGCTGGGTTGGATGACAGTGAAATCTAGAGTGAAAACCAAGCTGATCCAAGGTGTCCTGCAGGCTATAAAATGCAAAATGCAGTTTAATCATAGCATGTGTGTGTATGTGTGTGTGTGTGTGTGTGTGTGTGTGTGTGTGTAGACATAGATATAAATATATATAGTTGTTATCCAAATGGTTTTAAATATTGGAATGCACAATTTTTAATATGCAAATAAACTTTTAAAACCTGAAAAATTAGAATAATAATAGCTCATATGTTTGTTATGAAGATTAATAAATTTTTAAAATTTCAATCCAATTTAAATTTAAAATAAAAAATGTTTCAGTGTTCAACTCTAGAATTTACCTTTATTTCTAATTAATTTTGATAGAACAGCGTTCCCACTATTTTAAGTCCCCTGTCTGCCACTGCATTTCTCTGGGCAGAAAAGTGCAAAGACTTACAAAGCAAAGATTTAGTTTCGTGGGCATGTCAGGTACTGCAAGGAAGGCTGAGGGCGAGTACTTTGAAAAGATAAACCTTTACCTCCATATTAAATGGGCTATGCAGTGCATCTGCAGATCAGTATCAAATGTTACTGTGTAGACCTACTCCATTGCTTTGTCTGGGAGTGCAGCTTCACGAGAAGCTTTCCCAAGGAGTAGGCTTCCCTGGGCTGCCAAAGTTATAGAAAGATAATTCATTTCCAGAATTGTTATAAATTGTTTTGACAACTGCCTCTGCCGTCTGCACTTTTTGTTGTAAATATATGATTGGCTAGGACCAGAACATTGCCCACGATGAGATGATTAGAAGAAGCGGTACCTTGGTGAAACTGCCCGCTCAGCTCTTCCCAACAGCCCCTCCACATCAAGAACACATTTTTCTCCCTGTCCCCACTACCCTACTCTTATTTTTTTTTATGAGGAAAAAAAAAACTGTCTTTTCTTTATATTCTCATCCCAGCTGGTGTTTATTCTCTCTCCCTTTCCCTTCCCCCTCACTCCACTTAGGGGAAAAATGAAAGGAAATGTTGTTTCCAAGCAGTTAAAAGAATGCCTTGTCCTGTGGTAGGGTCAGCAATTTGGGTAGGGGTTGCAGGGAGAATTCAGTGAAACCACAGGAGTGAGTAATAGCCATTGGACTGAATGCAACCTCCCAGTCTCTTCTGCTTGCATTTGGTTTGTGTTTCTATATTTTATCTCACTTTGGTTACAAGTCCTCAAAGGTCAGGGATGTGGTTTCCTTTACATTGTGACCAGCTTCTAGCATAATCATGGTAATAAGTGTTAACATTTGCTGAGTGCCAACTTTATGCCGGGCAGAGATAAACATATGCCTATTATATCCTTCAAACTCCATATCAGCCCTATAGGGTTGGTACTCATGATCCGTCCTTGACAGATGCAGAAACTGAATCAGAGAGATGACTGAGCTGTCTAAGGTCACAGAGTGAGTGAGAGGAGGAGTCTCCAAAGTCTGTATGGATAACCACACCTCAGAATGACGGTTTAGTTGTCCTTAGGCCACATTTGAGCTCATTATGAGTGCAAGTCTTCAGAGGGCAAGCCGCAGCTACTCTTCTGCTAGTAGTTAGCTTATTGGAGGCTCCCAAACCACATAAAACAATCTTTCTCATGCCTAAGAATAGCAGAGTTATTTTTTAGCGTTTTTTAATGGGCGTAGAAAAGGCCATTAATTCTAAGTTACTCTCCTGCTGTGTGCCTGAAAATGAGAGGTGAATTATGAGGCTGATAGAATGGTTCTGAGAATAAGAACAACCTCTTTGTATAGGAGTATTCTTAAATTCCTCTGAACACAAAGGAAAAAAAATAAGTGAAATTATGAAGCTATTTTTTTTTTTAAATTGGGAGAGTAAATTTAGTGCTCAAGAATGAGGAACTCAACAGGATGATCTGAAGCAGACCATTGTGTTTCACATCTCAGACTCTGCCAATCTTCTCCATAAATACCCAGGCTATTCCAGGCATGCTTCCTCTCTGGCACAGATGCCACCAGTCTCGGAACGTCATGGGGCTAGAGATGTAATCGGCAAAAGAAGCAAAATACCATGTGTTGACACCACTGAACATTCTCTAGGGCTTTATAGTTTGCAAAGTACCATGGCCTACATGATATTGTTTGTTCCCTTTAAGTTTGTGGCCAATTAGTATCAACCCCATTTTCCACAACAGGATCACAAGACTTCATACAGTGACTGGACATGCCCTAGCTCTCACAGCTTCTGAAGTAAGAGAATTGAGATTAGAAACCAGGTCAGCTGACTCCAAACTCTGCATTTTCTGATAATGTGATTTAAGAACTAGGAATTTAGTTTCTGTTTGTTAAGGTGCACCACAGTATTCCCAGATACCAAGGAATATTCCAATTCCAATGTAGATGCTAAGGGCCTGGCACACACCTTATAGGCTCCCTGAGAAGGCACACTTATTGGGTGTGGTTAGTACATTACTGGGACATGTATCACCCAGCCAAATCTCTTTCAATCTCTGGTTCCAGCCTTCCTCTTCTCTGAAGTCCTAGAGAATACAAATACAGAGTGTATAACTCTGTGCAGTATTGTACATACATAGTCAACTTGATTTATTAGTTACACTCCATCTTACTAAGTTTAATGATGTTTCACATGTGAGTCCTGCCTCTCTAGACAGATTGAAAGCTCTTGTGTGTTTTGCTGCTGTGCCCAAGACTGTATGACCACATGAATGACTGCTAACACATGTGTTTTTCCTAGTAAATAAACGTATGTATGTTCACATTACAGTTAATAAGGAGGTTAGCTGTAGACTCCCAACAAATCCAGAACAAAGTAGAAAATCAATAACGATGACATTGAAAATCATTACTGTTTACTGAGCATCTACTTACTATATGCCAGGCATTGGGTTAGGAGCTTTCTGTGCATTATCTCATTTAATTGCCTAACAATTTTATAAGATTGATATTGTTATTATTTCTAATCTGCAGAAGAAACTAAAGCTTGAAGAAGTTGTCCTCAAACTTTATGATCTCAAGGCCAATTTACACTCATAAAAATCGTGGAGGAATCTAATGAGCTTTTTTTATGAGGGGTATATGTATCTCAATATTTAGCATTTTAGAAATTGAAACTGAAATTTTTAAAATCCAAACACACAACCCATTAGCCATCAAAGTATGACATCATCACTCATCATGGAGCCTCTGGAAAACTTCACTGTAAATTAGTGAGAGAATAGAAGTGAAACAGAGGAATTGCTTCTTAGTATTATTATGAAAATAGTTCTGACCTTATGGACCTCCTTGGATCCTCAGACCACTGAAAACTATTGGCCTAGAGGTTTGAATCAGAGTTCAAGATTACTCAAAAAGTGATCAGATTTGAAGCACAGAAGTCTGAGTCCAGAGGCCCTACTTTTAATTACTGGGTTACATTGTCTCCCTAAAAGAGATTTCTTTGGTTTGCTGTCAAGTCAGGAAGAAAGGGGAGTGGCTACATCCTATAGGAAGCAATAATCATGGTGGAAATGAGCATAAATGTTAGAAACACTCAGTGGCATGCTACATTCTTTGCTTAGCTGAGGGGGGTGGTGGCCGATTGTCCAGGGTTCTTAGGCTTCCTTTTTCAGTCTACCCTGAGGATAGAGCAAGAATCTTGCCTAGAGCCTTGATACCCTTCCCTCTTCTCTACAGCCTCCTCCCTCCTTCCCATGAAGTAGTGAAGAGAGGAGGCTCTACTAATTACTGGTTGTGTGACCCTGGACAAGTGACTTAACCTCCCACAGTCTCAGTTTCCTCACCTATAAAACAGAGATAAAAATAACATCTATTTTACAGCCATGATTGTGAGGACTACATAAAATAATTTATGTAAGGCTTTTCGTATAGAGATAGCCATGTAGTTAAGAAATTATCTAAAAGGAAATAAAAAAAGAGGAAGCAGATACTACTAATAACAACTTGTGGAGCATTTACCCTATGTGATGCAGTGTACTAAAGCTTTATAAATATAACTTAATCTTTGCAACAATCTTTGAGATTGAGATCATTTTCCCAGTGGAAAAACTGGAACAGAGAGGTTAGGTAGCATGGCCAAAGTCACAGAACTCATAAGTGATGGGACTAGAACTCAAATGCACGCTGTCTCATTCCAAGACCTGAGCTTGGAACCACAGAGCTCTCCTCAAACAAAAGTCAAAGCTGCTATACCTATTGGAAGCAGAAAGCCAAACATTTATCCTAACACCTCTGGATCCAACAAAAGCATTAATAAAAGAGAGTCATTTTCATCAACAGTGTGCAAAGGGTCAAGGAGATGATCTGCAGTGCTCGTAGATGGGACACACACCATGGTTGCCTATGGATAGCAGGATTAGAATAGGAGGCACAATGTCTTACTTATCATCATATATTTGTTTCAAAGCCTGAGAAACTCATGCATGAACTCTCTGCACTGAATAAATGGAAAGCCCTTGCTTCATTCAATTCCTCTCCATCAACTGATGAAATGACCAATGGACTGAACCACAAGCACCTAGCTGGCTCTGAGGCAGTCTTGAGGAAACCAGAGCCCCTCATTGGTGATTTGCAGAGAAATTAGTTGTTGATGGGCCGCTTATTTTCTTGTCATTTTGAAGTGACACAAAACAGAGAAATGCACAAGACACATTTCATTGTAACCAGGCAGTCCAGGCAGCTGTCAGATTTATGCTTTGCCTTCATGGTTATCCCTCCTTCAGAAACATTAGTGACATTCGCAAGGACCCCTTTACTAACTGCCTCAGTGACATCAAATCAAGTAATGGGATGAAACAGAAAATGTGTATGGGGGGGTAGGGGTTAAGGAGTGGGCCCATGGAGTATGAACCAAAATGCATTACAATATCTCTGACACTGGTGTCAGAAGGCATAATTTGTATAAAGAGCACCTTGCACAATTACTTAGTGTAGTCTGAAGCAAAGGCGTTAATAAAAAATAGTTCACATTTATTGAATGTAGTGAATGTGCCAAGCATGTACTATATATGCATTAACTCATTTAGTCCTTACAATAGCATTGTGACAAAGGTGCAATTTTTCTCCCCATTTTGCAGATGAAAAAATGGAGACAGTGATCCTTAAGTGATTTTACAAAGGTGAAAGAACTAGTAAATGGGAAAGCTGGGACTTGAATCCAAGTAGTTTGACTCCAGAACCACATTCATATGTTATATTGCCTCTCTTGAAAGAGGAAATGGTGAAAAATATTCTAATTCCATATGATGAGTCATTCATTTATTCAGCAAACCATTGTTGAGCACCTAATGTGTGGCAGGAATTATGCCAACACTGAAGAGCCTGAAGGTCAGGGGAAAAAGTCCCTGCCCTATAAAACTTCCAGTCTAATGTAGGAGACAGGTATTCATCCAAAAAATCATGCCAGTAAGAGTAAAATCACAATAGTGACAGGTGACACCAAAGGAGACTATATGGTTCTCTGAAAACATGTAATAGGGAGCTGTAACCTTGAAGGAGGGGGTGGTGTGCCACTGGAAACGCTGAATAAGTGAAAATTGAGTTGCAATCTCAAGAGGTGGGGGAAGAGCATTCCAGACAGAAGGAACAGCATGTGAAAACTATTTTTTCTCCTTTTTTCTCCCAAGCTTCTTCGACAGCTGCACTGGGCTCGTTCTCTGGCCTCACTTTGAGTTAGATGGTTCGCTTTATCATGGTAAGACAAACATGAAAAATCTAAAAATAATGGCTTCCTTAAAAAAAAAAAAACAGCCTGATTACATAAAAAGATTTCAAACTCCTGGCTCACCATTTTTTCTCTTTTCTCTAAATGCTCAAAGATGAGCAGGGTATTCAAAGAAGACTAATTGTTCCAGTTGCAGCTTAATTTGCCCTCTTCTTATGAACTGGTTCTGAAAGTTCCCCATGACAAAGGAAGAAGGGTGAGTCAGAGTAAGAAGGTAGAGGCTCTGAGGGATGGTAGGGGGTAAGAAGGAAGCTCAGGAGAGGTGCTTTCTGCTGGACTGCATCATAGTGCCTCTCTCCATCTTCTCCCCACTCACTCAAGCGCATTGCTCTTTCACATCTTCCTGCTCCCATCACCCCACCAACCTTGGAGCCTGAATCATGAGCAGGGACCTCTAAGAATCCATGCAAACTTGAGCTGCCAGCCTCAACGGGAACTTGGAATCAGGCTGGCCTTCCAATCAGACAAAGAACAACAACAAATACCATATGATTTCATTTATATGTAGAATAAATAAAACCATAAACAGATATATAGAAACAGAACAAACTGATGGTCACCAGATGGAAAAGGCATAGGGTGATGGGTGGAAAAGGTGAAGGGGAATATAGTCAATAATATTATGACAACTTTGCACAATGACAAATGATTACCAGACAGTGTGGTGATCATATTGTAAGGTATTTAAATGTCAAATCACTATATTGTACATCTGAAACTAATATAACTAATTGTATGCTAACTATACTTAAATAAGTTTAAGAAAAGAAGGATTAGTACAGCCCAAGAACAAAGACAGGTCACAAAAGCACCCTCTTATCCTCAAAGGCCTCAAACTTGTTGTGCCCCTCCTTATGCATGAACCACAGAGCCTTGGAAGTACCCTGCATAAAGGTAATTAAATGTGGTGCCACAGGATGTTACCAAGCAACCATGAACTGGTTTGCTTACTTACTTATTTATTTTGGCCATAAATGTAGACTAAGGATAATCTTCCTCTGTTAGACCGTGATAAGCTTAGCAATTCTTACCCCAGCAGCAGCCACAGCATTTAGGATATTGATCTCCTCACTCTGGGCCTCAGATTCACTATCCTCACAATACAGATGGATATGGGGGAGTGGGATGGACTTGGTGGTAATTATCTATACGATCCCTTCTAATAGCGTGTGATGAGCAGCAGCCCCTATTCCCGTGTAGTGGTGATAAACATAGAATTAGCCTAGATTTAAATCCCGGCTCCACCTCTTGCTAATTGTAATACTGAAAAAGTCTCTTTTAGTCTTAGTTACCTCCTCTGTAAAATAGGGATAATAATGTAAAATGGGGATTACATTAGTACTTACTTATAATGTAAAGTTGCAAGTCTCGAATGAGGCAACACATGTAGAAGAGTACCATCCATTAAGCTCTCAATATTTCTTAACTATTATTCTTTATGAACTCATTTGTTTTAGTGTCATGAGGATAATTAAGAAATTTAATGAAAACTCTACAAATACACATCTAGTGTTACCTGTGATTCTCTTTGTCTCAGTTATACAAGGTAAGTATTAAATAATTACCTCAACATTTTTGACAATTTTTGCTACAAATATTCCACTCTGGCACCTGTTTGGTTTCTGAGCTTAGACTTTGTATCTTTTCCTTTCTTCATTTTTAACCTCTTAAGCACATTTCAAACCATTTCTTCTCAAATACAATTATACAATAGATTTCTCTTATATAATCTCATGTATGAAATTAAGAGTTAAAATATGCTAACCCTGAAGGGACTTTTTTCCTTCCATTTAAAGGAGTCATATTACAAACATATATTTAAGCCCCAAGGTTGCAGTTTTCCCCATTTTCTCTTGACACCTAGAGATCAATGAGAACAGTCTGTGAGAGCTCATTGTTTTTTTTTTTCCCTGAATCTATAGTGACATTGATTTATAACTTAATAGTGATTCCCCAGAGTACTTAATAACATAGATTACACTCTAATAAATGCATTTAATGTAGGCTTCAGTGACTAAAAGCTGATCTATTAGACTGGTATAATATAGGAACTTTCTTCTTGGTTACTGAGAAGATTTCTAAGGCATTGGTACCTTTTAAAATAGGAGTATTAAATAAACATTTTTCTACTGGTAGATTCTTCCTACAAATTAATTTTTAACAGGGAAACAGAAATGTATAATTCCATATTCTCAGAATATGCTCACCATGTGTATTTTAAAGATCAGGCCCTTTTATTTTATTTAGCTTTAATTATCTTTATAACATTCATGATCATTAAGAAAATTAAGACGTTTAGTACTCTTCAAATGTAGTTCGTAATGTCAAGATTCCCTTTTTGCATTTTATTTTCTGGTTCCTGAATCTGGGTCAAATCTGCATGCACTACACATCCCCAAATATACTTTATCCTTTATTTCCCCCAGTCCTCAGGCCTTGATATGTGTCAATCAGTGAAAGAAAAATCTTAACATACAGATGCTTGTACTAAGCATCTGTCAGTAACCTCATAATTAATAACTCTGACATTGCCTAGCATGTCCAAACATTATAAAGCTTGGCTAACATTTTGATCAGACATCAACAGTGTGTTTAAGAGCTTCTATTATGAACAGCTAGGGGGTAGGAAATAATCACATTGAACGAAGAGTTCAAGTTCTTGCAACTTGTGGTGAAATCTTTCTGAATATTGATTCCCTTTCCTAATAGGCTCAGAAGTTCAAAGCAAGGACCAGAGGCCATGGCTCCCCATTCCCTCCTTCAGACAAACTGCTTCTCCTCCTCCTTCTAAATGGACAGGATTATGAAACAATTTTTTAAAGCTACATTACCCTCTTGACCTCTTTTCAAGAAGCTCTGTTATTAACTTAAATTCTTTCTGCCAGAACCAAGTTTTCAAATTGTTACACTCAGATCATTCCTCCCCACCTCATCCTAGTGGTGTTTAAAAAATGATGCAATGTGGATAATTTTGTATCTTAGAATGAGGCTTTTAAAATTCATCCTCAGATAAGTTAGCATTACTCTTCATGAGTAGCAGGCAGGTGTGACAACTGACTGCTGAGCCTACAGAAGATCTGGCACTGGTAACTCAGATATTAAGACAATTTGAGGGTCTGCCCATCTCTTGGTCCTTATATGAGCAGAAAGAAGCCTCACCACATCCCAGAGAGTTGGGGGCTACTATCCTGCCACATGATAGATATGCAAAAGTATACGCCAAATAAGTAAATGAAAGAATGAATGCTTATTTGATTTTAATCACAGCAAGGAAAGAAAGCCCACAGATTTTCTCCACCCCACCACCTCCATACCCTGGTGTCATTCCAGAAACAAGCTGTGTCATCATAAGTTCTCCTTTATTCCTCAGAAATAGAGACTGGGCCTTTTGTATTTGGCCAGTGACTGAGAACATCAATGTATCTAGAAAACCTGCCTTAATTCAACTAAAGGCTTAAAAAGAGGCCGCACAAAAAAAAAAAGAAGCTACTAGATTAGACATCCAGGAGGCTACTGGTGGCTCTTAAAAGAGAAGTTCCAGCGGAGTGGTGAAGACAGAAACCACCATACAGTGTGCAGATGTGAGTGGATAGGAAGCAATAGAGGCAGGAAATGTAGGCCAATCTTTTAAAAAATGTGTCAGCGAAGAGAAGGATGGAAAGAAAGAATAGCAGCTTTCGGGGATAGCTATTCCCCGTATTTTCCCTAACAGGGTAGGTGTTTTTAGGGAAGGCATTTATTTTATTTGGACTAGGTAATCCTCGAGCCTTCTTTTAACCCAAGAGTAAATAACTTTTGGAATCAGAAAGGTTGAAGATGTAGGAAAAAGAAGGAATAAAATCAGGAGAAGTTTCCAAAGAGGACTTGATGGTTAGTCTTGTTCAAAGGGACAAGATTGCTGCTTACCTCTTCCTCTGTGAGGATACAGAATGGGGAAAGAATACATAGAGAAATATTGAAAAGAGGCAGAAGTGGTAATAGAGATGTGGCTAGGACATTATGAAGAGATTCAAAAGGGAAGACAAGAATTATGAAGCTCAAAGGGGGTTTCACGATGGTGGTGACTAGAAGACAACAGGAGGCCCTCCTGATGAAGGGTAGTCAAGGGGGCACTTGAAGCATTTTCTCATTGGTTCCAATAAGAGCAAGGCTCTGGCCTCAATGAAGGCAAATGTTGTCTGACCAGATGCTACTCTCTGGGTTTCTGCTTCAAGAATTTCTAGAGACAAATAACCCAATGGAGCAATCAACTATCTGTCATTTTTCCATAGGAAAAGCTAAGAGAGTAATCTTGTTTAGCCGGCAGGGCTCATCAGTTCTAGAACTGTCTTCCTGCCACTGGAGAGAAAAGGGGTAGAGTTGTGCGATTTTCATAAAAAACAAGTCCCAGTCAATAAGTGGGGAGTTATTAGAAGTCACTCAAGCCTCCTGGGAAGTTTTAACACCAGGCTAAGAACATTTCAAATCCCACATGTCTTACCCCAAATGCTAAAACTTCACCACTGTATTTGGACTGTGTTGGCTCCTTGCCTATTTATCGAAAAGATTCTCCCCTATAGCCAGCCATCATGTGTGAATGCCCAACTACTAGAGTCATTTATTTGAGTTAATGCTATATTTTACGAAGATATATGGAAATGAGAGAGATCACCTAGCAACACATGGGCACCCAGTGACACCCACAAATACATTTGCATGGAGTTTGGGGTCAGATTAACTTGATGTCACCTTGGGAGCATGGAGCATTGAGAAAATGAAGCAGCAGAAAGTTCTGGAAGATTGTAGCATACAGTGTGCTGCCAGGAAGACAGAACAGAATGGAACAATACACTGTGGGAAAAAAACAGGGCACTGGGCTCCGGAAACAGCTCTAATCTAAGGTGACTGTAAAAGGGTTTAGAGGCCTTCCAGAAGACAACTTTTACCCATATTGTATCTTTCTAGGTCCAATATGGGGCCCTGCAATATGTTATTTCTATGAGAGTACATGGGAAAAGGATTTATTTTCCTGCTGACACTAACATCTTCTAGGTTACTCTTTTAACAGCACCAAAGCAATGATATGATAATTCCCATGGAAAGAGATCAGTTAGTTCAAAAGTCTCAACCCATAAATGACCTCAATTCAGGCCCAAGCCCAAGGAATTATTTAGAAGATCAGGGAAGGTTCTGTTGCTGAAAGGTCTTGCCCTGACTCAAGATGACAAAGATCCTTTCTCCCTGGGTAAGATTTGTCACTTTGCAATGAAGTAGATGCCTTAGGATGCATATATCCCTGAGAGGGGATCTCTGAGAGGGGCATACATATATAGAGGTTTTAATGACTAACAGTAGTGTCTATTCTGGGAGTAAAATTTTCTTTTTTAAAGGTAGAAGTATCTTTATTGTTATTGTGATTACAGAAGTAATACATGTTTTTGTAAACATTCAAATAATACAAATGTATAGAAAGTAAATAATAAAAGTCCTTCCTAATGTCACTTTTCTACAAATAAAAAGTTGTATATACCTTTCCAGATTTTATTAAGCTATAGAATCATTTCATTTATGCTATTTTGTACCTTCATTTTTTTTTCACTTAACAATATGATATGGCCAGTATAGCGAAGTAAGCTTCTGACAAGCTGATCCTTCTGCAGATAACAATGATAAACTCCAGACAAACCCACAAAAAACAACAACTTGACAGATCTGGACAGTAAACAAGAGCAGTCAGAAAAAAAAAAAAAGCATTCCTCCAAGAATTTGTAACCACAAGCTGGCCTCCATGTGAGTTTCTGGTTGGGATTCATACTATATGATCAAAACCCTTAAGCAAAAATTTCAACTTCAAATGATTCAAGGTTGATAATATCCTTCAGGCTACTGATGGAAGCAAATGCAAATAATCACAAGAAGAATTCTAACTGAACTCAGGTTGAATGTGTACATATCATGTAGCCAACCCAGAATTCCTTTCCTAGATTATACGTAGAGGAACTCTTATACATGTGCAATGGAAAACATGCATAAGAATGTCTATAGCACCAATAATTTTAATATCAAAAAACCTGGCAATAATCCACACATTCATTAATAGAATAGATAAATTCTAATGTAATTGGAATTTACAATTATACATTTGAATATCATACAGTAGTTAAAATGAACTACCACCACTCACATAAAAATGAATGAATCTGAAAACATAATATTGAACAAAAGAACAAGTATGATTTAATTTATGAATTTCAAAAATATAATGAAACAATATTTAAGAATACACACATGTGTGATAAAATAATAAAAACCAGGAGAATAATTTATCCAAATTTGAGCTAGCAATTATCTCTGGGTGGGAAGAAGGAGGATGCACTCAGGAGCAGACAAGTAAGCTCACAATTACTGGCAATTTGCATTTTAATAAGCTGTTTATTGAGTAGTTAAGTATTCATTTTATTTCACCATGTTTTCATTCTTCAAAATGCACATAGAGAAATTGAGGAATACACAAATAAATGGAAAGATATCCTGCGTTCATGGATCGGAAGAATTAATATTATTAAAATGTCCAAACTACCCAAAGAGATCTACAGAATCAATGCAATCTGTATCAAAGTTCCATTGACAATTTCACATAAATTTAAAAAAAAAACAATCTTCACATTTGTATGAAACTACAAAAGACCCCAAATATCCAAAACAATCTTGAGAAAATACAACAAAACTAGAGGCATCACACTTCCTGATTTCAAGATGTATTACAAAGCTATAGCAATCTAAAAAGTGTAGTACTACCATAAAACAGTTGCATAGACCAATGGAACAGAATAGAGAGCCCAGAAGTAAAACCGCACCTAAATGGTCAACTAAGCTTTGACACAAGTGCCAAGAATACACAATAGGAAAAGGATAGTCTCTTCACAAATGGTGTTAGGAAAACTGGATAGACACATGCAAAACAATAAAACCGGACATCTATCTTATGCCACTTCCAAAAATTAACTTGATTAAGACTTTAATATAAGACCTGGAAATATAAAACTCCTACAAGAAAACATAGGAGAAAAATGTCTCGACAATGTTCTTAACAATAACATTATAGTTATTACACCCAAAGCACAAAAAAACTAAAGCAAAAAAAGTGGAATCACATCAAACTAAAAAGTTTCCACACAGTAAATAAAATAATCAACAAAATAAAAAGGCAATGTACGAAATGGGAGAAAATGTTTGCAAATCTTATATCTGGTAAGAGGTTCATATCCAAAATATATAAGGACTTACACTACTTAATAGCAAAAGAAAACCAAGTAATCCAATTTAAAAAGTAACAAAGGACCTGAATAGACATTTTTCCAAAGAAGACATAAAAATGATCAACAGGTATATGAAAAGGTTCTCAGTATCACTAATCATCAAGTAAATGCAAATCAAAAACACGAGCTGTTACCTCACATCTGTTAGGATGACTATTATCAAAAAGACAAAAGAGAAGTGTTGTCAAGAGTGTGGAGAAAAGGGAACCCTTGTACACTGTTGGTGAGAATGTAAATTGGTGTAGCCATTATGGAAAACTGTATGGAGATTCATCAAAAAATTAAAAATAGATCATAGAACATATAATCCAGTAATACTACTTCTGGGTATATATACAAAGGAAATGAAATCAGGATCTCGAAGAGGTATCTGTACTCCCATGTTCATCGCAGCATTATTCACAACTGCCAAGATATGGAAACAGACTAAGTGTCTTTTGACAGAAGAATGACAGATGAATGGACAAAAGATGTTTTAGATATATATATAGATACAGATACAGATATAGATATATTGCATAGCTATCCTTTTTTTCTTTATTTCTAAAGTATCTTTAAAAAAATCTCAAGCATGTTCTTTTAGCCCCTATACACTTCAGTATGCATCTCTAAATATTATATACATTTTTATTACACAGTTCCAATGGAATATTATTTGACCATAAAAAAGAAGGAAATCTTGTCATTTACAACAACATGGATGAACCTGGAAGACCTTATGTTAAGTTAAATAAGTCAGACAAAGAAGGACGAATACTATAGGAACTCACTTATATGTGGAATATAAGAAAAATCAAACTCATATAAACAGGGAGTAGAATGGTGTTTGCCAGGGGCTGGAGGAGTGTGGGAAATGGGAAGATGCTGGTCAAAGGGTACAAGCATTCAGTTATAAGATGAAAAAGTTCTGGTGATCTAATGTACAGCAGGGTGACTATAGTTAATGATACTGTATAGCATACTTGAAATTTTCTGAGAGTAGATCTTAATCATTCTTATCATACACACAAAAAAATGGTAACTATATGAGGTGATGAATGTGTTAATTAACCTGATTGTGGTAATCATTTCACAAAGTGTATGTATATTAAATCATCACAGTGTACACTTTAAATATATATAATTTGTCAATTAAAACTAAATAACATGTAGTTGTTACATATACTCATAAGTATTTGACTATTAATCCAATAACTAAGGGGCAACTAGCTATTTAAATGTTATGAAATGAATTTTCAATTTTAAAAATTGTGCTTTATACATGTTATATGTCAAATATATTCAATAAAAAGAAAAAGAAAAAAATCCCCAAATGTTATATCTATAAAAATTCAGATGATCTTACCTTAAGTTTGCATATAAATACCTGTCCCTAGAGTACCATAGAATAGCAATACCAGAGTAGACCTTCACATGTCATCTCATCCAGCCCCAGTCTTTTTGACAAACTGAATTAAATCTCATCAGAGAATATAATATTAGACTGCGCATTAAAAATTACCTCAAGGGATGAATCCATAGTCTCCTTTGGTGGGTTGCTTTGGATGTGCTTTTCTTCCAAGTGGCTCTTTATCATGCCTTCTTTATAAACATGCATTATGAACATTTTCAATCATACAAAACTGTAAAGAATAATATAATGAACCCCATGTAGATCACTCCAAGCAACAAGTAACAAAATGCTGCAATCTTCACTTTAGCCATCCTTTTCTTTCTTTATTTTTAAAATATTTTAAAACAAACCTCAAACATGTCCTTTGGTCCCTACTTACATCAGTATTCATCTCTAAATAGTATAGACATTTTTATTACACATCCCCAATGACATTATCACACCAAACACCAAAAACTAACACTTTCTTAATATCATCTAAGACCTAACACAAATTCCATATTCACATTTCCAAGGTTGCCTCAAATTTCTATTTTATAATTATTTTACTTGAAATGCATTTATTTTCTTTCTTTATTATTTTTTATGGCAACATTGGTTAACGAAATACAATAAGTTTCAGCTGTACACTTTAACAATAAGGCATATATTGTTAACACTGTATGTTCACCTCCCATAGTTAGATTTCTTTCTGTCACCACATATTTGATCCCCTTTACCCCATCTACCACTCCCCTCCCCACCAACCTTTGGTAACCACTAGCCTATCATCCATGTCCATGAGTCTCTGTTTGTCCTGTTCATTTGTTGTTTTTAGGTTTATATCCTAATATAAGTAATATCACATGATTTTCAACTTTTTTCTGTCTAGCTTATTTCGCTTAGCATGATTATCTTGAGGCCTAGCCATGTTGTCACAAATGGCAGTATTTCATCTCTTTTTATGGCTGAGTAATATTCCATTGTATATATGTACCACAGCTTCTTTAGCCAATCATCTATCGTAGGACACATCATTTGCTTCTATTTCCTGGCCACCGTGAATAATGCTGCTATGAATATGGGTGTGCAAATATCTTTCTGGATATGGGTTTTCAAGTCTTTGGGGTAAATACCCAGTAGAGGGATTGCTGGATCATATGGTAGATCAATTCTTAGCTTTTTGATGAAACTCCATACTGTTTTCCATAGTGGCTGTACCAATTTGCAGTCCCACCAACAGCGTATGAGGATTACTTTTTCTACATATCCCCTCCAACATACGTTATTACATGTCCTGTTGATTATAGCTATTCTAACAGGTGTGAGATGGTATCTCATTGTGGTTTTGATTTCCATTTCCCTAATAGCTAGTGATGTTGAGCATCTTTTCAAATATTTAATGGACATTTGTATATCCTCTAGGGAGAAGTATCTGTTCAGGTCCTCTACTCATTTTTTGACTGGATCATTTTTTTTAGAGAAACACTCACATGTATGCTTAGGGAGCTATGTATATGGATTTTTATCATACTTCTATTTGCAATAATTAAGCCAAGATTGGGAAATTAATAAATTTATAGGGTATCAATATATCCATTCTGTGAAAAAACATCAGTTTAAAAGAATGAAGTAAATCTGTATTATTAACCTGATTAGATCTTTAAGATATGTCATTAAATTTAAAAATCAAGCTGTAGAATAATATGTCACCCACTTGCAGGAAAACACACACAAATCTATCTCCATGTATGTCAATGCAGAGAAAAATGTTTGGAGGGATATCCACCAAACTCAAACTATTATTATCTTGAGAAAGAGAACTAAGTTGTGGAGGGTGGTCAAGGTCAAAAGGAAGTTAACACCAGCTGTATTATTTGAAATTTTATAATGACAACATTGCTATATGTTATGAGTGTAATTTGTAATAAATAAAATGTTAAAATAAAGCAAAGCCTTGCATGTATTTTCAGAGGCATAGGTGAAACTGCAGATTTGATTAGACAAGGTTTCAAGCATTTACTGAGAGCTGACTCTGTGGCAAATGCTGTGGGACTAAAAACATGAATGGACAATGGGCTCTGTCCTTCAAGGGCTTCTCCTTCGGGCAGGGACAGCACATGAATACATGAAAAGATTCTCTAAAATCAAATACCCATCTATACCCAGCATGGAGTTTACAGAGGAAAAGAGCAGTATAAATGAGGTGGACAAGAAAGGTCTCAGAGAAGACAAGGTGAGATTTGAATAGGAGTGGGAAAAAGTTCTGGTCTGTTTGGAGTTCAGTTGAAGAGCAGACAGATGCAGGAAATCCCAAGCATTTCTTACAATCTTTATAGGCTCCCTGGTTAGGTCTGCCCAATGATGGACTCCATTCCTTGGGCTCATGACCAAAGGAAGCACAGCCAATGTACAGCTCACCTAAAACTGTGAATAATTCAAAAATTATTTCAATTTGTCTTTGAAAGGTATTATGTTTTCCCCCAGCAGATTTAATGTCCCTAAATATGTTCTGCTCATCAGATGCCAAAATGAGTTTCCATTGTCTAAGACCACATTGTCAAAACTGTCCCTGCCTGATTCTCCCTACCTTCCCTCTCCTCACTCTGTACCACTACCTGCATCAAACCTTACCTCTCTCAGATATAACCTAAATGTGGGTCTCACAGGTCCCCATTCTCTGCTGGTGAGTCAGTGGATGCCAATGAATGAGTAACTAAATAATCCCTATTAATGTGTTATCTTTCCCAAATATACTGGCTTAATCAGGCTAAAATTAGTAAGCATCCAAAAACCCCATGAGAAGTAATTAATGGTGGGAATTTTGGACAATAGCTTCAAGACTGAAGCAGAAGCTATTTGGAAATTTTGATTCATCCCAAAAGTACAGGCCTCTGTGCTGGGTCATCTCTGCCTGGGCAAGCAGGACTTCTAGGCAGTAGATGAGAAAGGACTCCCAGTAGGCTAGGCTTCTGGCATATTATTACCTGGAGCGCTGGAACACCCCAGTAGGAATCTACAAGCTGGACTCTTAGAAGATTTCTGGGCTACTTGGTTCCATGGTGAGCGCCTTTTGCTAATGAATCCTGGGCCTACCCTGTGAACAAGCTCTATTTTGTGGGCTTGTCATGCACTTACTGTTGACACTAAAGCAAGGTGCTATTTTTTTCATACCATTTGCCCTAGTATCCTACATAGTCTCTATCAAATAAACAGCAGAGAATTTATGGGTCTCCCTTCCCTCTGCCTTATTACTGAAATTCAAAAGATGTCTAGTGAGGAAAAAAAATGAGATCTTTCTTTTCTTTCTAGAGAAGTCATTTCAATTTTCAGAAGAAGCAAGCTTTCTTCTCTCCCCAAATTGAGGAGAAAAGTTACTTGGTTCGGAATCACAGGTTTGCCAGGTGCTCACAACCAAGCAGAGGCTGGGCTAGACCCATTTCCTTGCTCTTCTTTTCTAGCCCCTTGAGCAAGAAAGAAACGGTGGCCTTATCTGTTAACAGTGACAGAATTAAGTGCATCAGGTGAGAGAATTGGAGGATGAGATAAAACTATCTGGGCATAATAGGTGCTACAGGAATTTCCCAGTGTAATAGCCAGTGTTTATTGAGTACTCAAAAATATATGCCAGATACTCCAATTAGTAGTTTTCACAACAGCCTCACAAGGTAGATGCTGTTATTATCATTTAAAGATAAGGGCTAAAATTAAATTCAGAAATGTTCAGTAACTTGACAAGGGTCACATAGCAACTTAGTAGCCGATTCAAATATAGAGAATCTGACTCTAGAACCAGTACCTTTAACTGCTATATCATGCTACTGTAGATGCCAGGAGAATGTCTGGGCCTGCAGAGGAAGAAGCAGTAGGAAATTGACAGAGGAGCAGTTGAGTAATAGGTAACTGATATCATGGAAGTCTAACAGTGTGTAGGAGAAGTAAAGTAGAACCTAGCAAGGATCCTATCTATCATCAGGCCTAGAATCAAAAGGCAAGCACAAGACAAGAGCAAAACTACATTGAGAGAGGCATTTATACATAGGAAGAATCCATCATCAGGAAGCAGAAGACAAGGCTGACTCAATGTGAGCTGTATGCTATGGGTCAAGGACTCCATAAATCTACCTTAACTAGAGAGAACACATGAGATAGGGCTGAGCCTTCATATATGTAGAAACTAAGTGGTCCCAGCTGCGGGGCCAAGGCTCCAACTAGGATTAAATTTAAGGGGAGGGAGGGTTATTTTAGAGATGTAATTTTAAGAGCTCTTAGTTCAGAGCATGGCAAGGGGGAACTGGGATTACTTAAGCTTTTCATTATATACTACATCTTGTCTTAATCTCTCTTAAAACAAAGCTACTTTGACTTGGTTTTCTTTATGTTGACATTAAAATGATGTTTTTAATGCAGGGAATGCCCCTTTACTCATAGGCAGCAGTGGATACAAGCTGGTGAAGGATGTCTTCTCAAAATATTCCATATCACTTTCAAATTTAGCACTATGACATGCAATCTGGTTTTTTTTCTACTTATTTTTAGATCCCGAGATGGAAATGAAACTCAATAGCCTCTATGCAAGATGTGGAGAAAAGAGTCCATTGCCTAAAAACACTATATCCAAAAGCTCACAGAAGGGCAGGACCCAGAAAATGATACAGAAGCAGTTCTGTGTTTTTTGTTTTTTTGTTTTATTTCAGTGACCTCTATTTCCCCAATCTCCCCATCCAGACCTAAACCCTCTGGCAACAGCAAGACTTTGGTCCCAATCCCATGAAAATTGAATAGCCTCAAGGCCCAGATGATAAATTAAACTCTGTTGAAATTTGAATCACAGTAAGTGTAATGAGGGGGATTGTATCTCACTTTTGACTAATCTGGGGACCAGAATCTTGACTGCAAAGGACAGCGGGGTTAACCCTGAAATCACTCTTACAAAATACATGCCAAGATTCTTTTATAAATGCAGGTAATTAAGAATGTTCATATGAAATGATTTAGAATGTATTAAACAGTGTGGTGGATACTATAATATGACTCTCAGATCTACCATTTAGGACTAAGACATTCATTTCCACCTGCTGAAAGTATTGATGGCCTGATAGCTCTGAGCCAAGTCCTCTCCAAAATTTGCATGATGCTGACAGGTAGTGCCCCTTTGTCTCATCCTAGTCCTGGTCCTGATGTGAATAGTCTTATATCTACTAAAGAAGTTGAATTTGTCATTTAAAGACTTCCCATAAAGAAAACTCCATTTCTAGATGGCTTCACTGGTGAATTTTATCAAATGTTTAAAGAAGAAATAATGTCAATTCTAGTCAAACTCTAGCAAAAAATAGAAGAGGGAGGAATGTTTCCTACCTCATTTTGAAAGACCAGTATTATTTTGATATGATACCAAAACTGGACAAATATATTATAAGAAGCAAACCAAATACCAATATTCCTTGTGAACAGAGATGCAAAATTCTAAACAAAACGTTAGCAAATAGAATTCAACAATATAAAAAAGATTGATATTTCATGCCAAATGGGGTTTATCCAAGGGATGAATGATTGATGTACTATTTCAAATTCAATGTGATTCACCATATTAACAAATCTTTTAAACATCACAATAATCTCAACAGAGGCAGAAAAAGCATTTGATAAATGTAACATCTATTCCTGAAAAAGATTCCCATGATGCTAAGATCAGAACGTAATTTCTTCAACCTGATAAATAGCATCTATGGAAATAAACTACAGTTAACATCATAATTAATGATGAAAAACTTAATAATTTCTTCCTTAAATCAGAATCAAGGTAAGAATTTCCATTCTCATTATTTCTATTCAACATTGTACTGCAGGGCTTAGTTAGTACAATGAGGCAAGAAAAAGTCATAAAAGAATTCAAATTGGAAAGAAATAAGTAAAACTCTCTTTGAGAATGACATGATTGTCTATGTAGACAATCCTATGTAATCCACATAAAAGCTACCACAATGAATAAGTGAATTTATCAAGGTTGAAGGTTATAAGGTTAATATACAAATATATATATATATATATATATCAAACACATATCTGTATATTAGTAATAAAAATTAGAAACTGAAGTTTAAAAATAATACAATTTAAATAGAATCAAAAATATAAAAAACTCATGGATAAACATAATAAAATATACTTAGGATCTATATGCTAAAAATTATAAAAAGTGATTAAAGAAATCAAGAAGACCTAAATAAATGGTGGAAATATACTGTGCTCATGGATCAGAAAACACAAAATGTTAAGTTGTCAATTTTCCCCAATTTGATCTATAGATTTAACAAAATTACAATCTAAATTCCAGCAGGCCATTTTTTAGATATTAACAAGCTGGGTCTAAAATTCATATGGAAATAAATACAACCTATAAATAGATAAAACAACTTAGAATAAAAGAACAATGATGAAGGACTTCCAGTATCTGATTTCAAGATTTATAAAACTACTGTAATCCAAACATTGACTTTGACATAAAGATTAACAAATATATCAATGAAATTAAATAAAAGTTCAGAAATAGACCTACATATATAGAGACAATAAAGTTTGACTATCTGTAAAGACAATTCAAGGGAAATAGGATTTTTTAAAAAACAAATGGTGCTGGAAAATGGAGGGGGCCATATAGTAAGGAATGGGAGTAGCCTCTGTAAACTGAGAGTGGCTCCTGAATATCAGCCAACAAGGAAGTGGGGACCTCAGTGCTACAACCACAAGGAGCTGAACTCTGCCAACAAGAAAGATCTTGGAAGTGGATTTTTTCCCCCAGAGCCTCCAGACAAAAACTTAGCTCATATACCACCTTAACTTCGGCTTTGTGAGACCCTGAGCAGAGAATCTAACCATGCTGGGTTCTTATCGACATGAGATAAATGGAAACATGTTCATACAAAAATTGAACACAAATGTTCATAAACACTTTATTTGTAATGGCCAAAAACTTGAATCAACCCAATGTCCATCAACAAATGAATGAATAAACTACTCATCAATAAAAAAGAATGATCGATTGATAACATTTAACAACATGGATGAATAGCAAAATAATCTTGCTGAAAAAAGTCTGACAGAAAATCATACATGTTGGACATCAGAAACATGGCGGAATGAGAGACAACCTTAGAAACAACAAAAAGCTGAACATCTAAATCTCAACAAAAGTTCCCAAACTGCACACGAGCATGTCTGAGTGTGGGATCTGCTCATAAGGGATACCACAGGTCAAAACCCCAGGGCGGTAGACTGAGAGAAGCAAAGAAGCTGCCTCTCAAAGCCAGAGCTCCCTGCAGGAGGAGGGAGAGGGGAGAGGGTGCAGCAGGTTCCCTGAACAAGCCCTCCTGGGAGAGTTGCAAGCTCCGCATGGCCTGTGGCAATGCCCAGGGACCAGGGGAGAAAGCAGAGAAGCAGGGACAGCAGAAAAACAACAGTTGATTATTACCAGCTGTGGTCGCAAAACACAAGGCTGAGCCACAGGCCCTGCTCCTAAACCCATAAGGCCCTGCCCCCCATATCTACCAAGACCAAAAACCATGGAGCCCCAAGGAAATCAGAGCACACTACCAAAACTTTCACTAACACTGTCAGGGACTGAGATTGAGGGTAGCAAGGGTGATTGAATATCTATAAGGAAAAAAAAAAGTGTTATTAAGAATTTATATAAAGCAGGTATCCAAGACGCTTAGGTGCCACCCACTGGAAACCAAAAGAAAAACACCTTCTTTGCAACAGGCTATAGAGAAACATTTATATAATCTTTCTACACAAAAAAGCAGAATACACTTCCATTAATGCCTCAGCAGAGAAATAGTTCATTAAAAACCATGAAATACCAAGGTAACAAGGCACCTCAGAAAGAAAGGGAAAAATCTCAAGAAAATAAGCATAAAAAAATTAAAATATGCAACTTGAATGACTGAGAATTCAGGAGGGTACTTCTGAAAAAAACTCAATGAGATCTGAAACGATTCATAACAATTTCAGGAATTGAAAAAAACAACTAGATGAGCAAAATGAGTTCTTTAGCAAAGAGACTGAAACCCTCAAAAAGAACCAAATAGAACTTCTGGAGATGAAAAAAACAACAACAACAACAACAATGAAAGAGATAAACAATGAAATAACAAGCTTGGGAAATAGAGTCAACCAAATGGAGGAAAGGATCAGTGATATCAAAGACAGAAATCTAAAAATAAATCAGAAGGAAGAAGAGAGAAACCAAAGAATGAAACATATGAAAGAAATACAAGAACTAGCTGATACCATCAGGAGAGGAAACATAAGTATAATGGGCATTATCGAAGGCAAGGAAAATTGGAGGGACGGGAAAGCATTTTCAGACAAGTACTTGACAAGAATTTTCAAACTATAAGGAATGAGCTGGAGCTTGGAATTGAAGAAGTCAACAGAACACCCAATTATCTCAACTCGCAGTGGCCTTCTCAAAGAAATTTTGTATTAAAATTATCAAAAATCAATGACAGAGAAAGAGAAGTCAGGGCAGCCAGGGAATAGAAGAAGGTAATAGAAGAAGGTAAACTATACAGAAAAACCCATTAGATTATCATCGAACTTCTCAGCACAAACCTTACAAGCCAGAAAGGAGTGGAATCAAATATTCAATCTATTAAATGAAAAGAACTACCAGAAAAGAATAATGTAACCAGCAAAGCTCTCCTTTAGATATAAAGGAGAAATAAAGACCTTTCCTGATATACAAAAATTGAGGGAATTCTCCACTATATTGCCTGAATTACAGGAAATACTGAAAGGGTTCAGTTGACCTAAAACGAAATGACAAAATACATAACTAGGAGTAAGGTGACTAGGAGGCAAAAGAAGAGGAGTGCAACCCTTACTAAACAGGGCATTATAAGCTTAAACAATAAGAGAATTGTTACAACAAGATAGTAATGAATGTTCAGCATACATAGGGAAAAATTGAGATAACAATGACTGAAAAGGGGAGGATTCAAAGATACAGATTTGCAAAGAGGAATGGAGATAAGGCATGTGCAGAGGAAAATGGACAACTGTGTGTGTGTGTGTCTGTGTGTTTGTGTGACTTCATTTATAGATATACAAATCTATCTTTTACAAAATCGTAATAGTAACCACATGCCAAAGATTCAGAAGTATATAATATAAACAAGAAGACCCACAGGGAAAACCAACAAAAGCAAACCAAAGTGTAGAAAACAGAAACACATGGCCAAGGAAGCAATGGAAACACTGAACTATCAGAAAGCAAAAGATAAAATGGCTATAAAAAGACCTCATATTTCAATAATCGCCCAAAACGTAAGTAAATTGATTCCCTTTATCATTATCAGGGAGCTCCAAAATATGTAAGGAAATTACTAACAGAACTAAAGGGAGAAACAGACCAAAACACAATCAAGTAGGGGACCTAAATACTCCCCTGTCAGGTATGGACAGATCATCCAAACAGAAAATCCATAAAGAAATAAAATCTTTAAATGACACATTAGACCAACTGGACATAATTAACATTTACAGAGCCTTCCATCCCAAAACAGCTGCTTATACATTCTTCTCTAGTTCACATGGAACATTCTCAAGGGTTGACCACATACTGGAACACAGATATATCATTAATAAATATAAGAGAGTTGAAATCACACCAACCATATTCTCTGATCATAATGCTTTAACACTAGAGATCAACTGCAGAAGGAAATCAGGAAGAACGTCAAATATATGGAGATCAAACAACATGCTACTTAAGAATAACTGAGTCAAAGAAGAAATATAAAGAGAGATCAAGAGATACATAGAAATGAATGATAATGATAGTACAACATATCAAAACTTTTGGGACACCACAAAAACGGTCATAAGAGGAAAGTTCATATCATTACAGGCCTATCTCCAAAAACAAGAATGAGCCTAATGCTTCATCTTAAAATACTAGAAAGGGAAGAACAAATGAAGCCCAAAGTCAGCAGAAGGAAAGAAATAATCAAAATTAGAGCAGAATTAAATGAAATTGAAAACAAAATAGAAAAATGAATGTAACAAAGAGCTTGTTCTTTGAGAAAGTTAATAAAATTGATAAAGCCCTGGCTAGACTCACTTAAGAATAAAGGGAAAGGACACAAATAAACAAAATCAGGGATGAAAGAGGGGAAATTACGACAGACACAAGAATACTATGAAAAAGTATATAAAACCAAATTTAATAACCTAAAAGGTATGGACCAGTACTTAGAAAAATACAACCTTCCTTGACTGAACCAAGAAGAACTGAAAAATCTAGATAGACCAATCAGCAGTATGGAAATTGAAACAATTATCAAAAACCTACCAAAAAGTAAAAGTCCAGGACCAGATGGCTTCACCAGTGAACTCTACCAAACATTCAAAGAAGATTTAAAACCTATTCTCCTCACACTCTGACAAAAAAATCAGAGGAGGCAATACTTCCCAACTCATTTTATGAGGCCAAAATTACCCTGATACCCCAACCTGGTAAGATAACACACACACACACACACACACACACACACACACACACACACTCACACAAAAACTACAGACCCTATATCTCTCACGAACATAGATGCAAAAATCCTAAATAGGACACTAGTGAACTGAATACAGCAACATATTAAAAAGATTATACACCATGGTAAGTGGGCTTCATCCCAGAGGCACAGGGATGGTTCGAAATACACAAATCAATTAACGTGATACACCACATAAACAAATTAAAAAATAGGAATCATATTATCATATCAATAAAGGCAGGTAAAGCATTTGACAAAATACAGCATCGATTTATGATTAAAACACTTAATAAAATGGGAATAGAAGGAAAGTACCTTAACATAATAAAGTCCATGTATGACGAACCCTCAGCTAATTATATATTTAACAGTGAAAAACTAAAAATATTTTCTTTAAGATCAGGAATAACACAAGGCTGTCCACTATCACCACTGTTATTCAATATAACATTGGAGGTTCTAGCAATTGCAGTCAGGCAAGAGAAAGAAATAAAAGGCATTTAAATATGAAATGAAGAAGTCAAACTGTCCCTGTTTGTGGATGACTTTATTTTCTATATAGAAAACCCTAAAGACTCCACAAGAAAAGTACTAGAAACAATAAGCAAATACAGTAGAGTTTCTGGATATAAAATCTACATTCAAAAATCCATAGTGTTCTTATACTCTAATAATGAAATGTCAAGAAAAGAAGTGGAAAAAATAATTCTTTTTTCACTTGCAACAAAAAGAATAATATACCTTGGAATAAATCTAATGAAACGTGAAAGACCTATATAATGAAAACTATAAGACCCTATTAAAAGAAATCAAAGAAGATACAAAGAAATATAAAGTCATTCCGTCCTTGGATTGGAAGAATCAACATAGTTAAAATAATCATATTACCTAAAGCATTATACAGATTTAATGCAATCATCATAAAAATCTCATCAACACTCTTTAAAGAAATAGAACAAAAAATCATCAGATTTGTATGGAAGCACAAAAGACCCTGAATTGTCAAAGCCATCCTGAGAAAAAAGAACGAGGCTGGAGGCGTCACTCTGCCCAACTTTAAATTACACTACAAAGCAACTGTAGTCAAAACGGCATGGTATTGGCAGCAAAACAGACACATGGACCAGTGGAATAGAATCAAAAGTCCAGAAGTAAACCCGTATTTATATGGGCAAATAATTTTTGACAAAAAAGCCAAAAACATACAGTGGAGAAAGGAAAGACCCTTCAATAAATGGTGCAAGGAAAACTGGAGAGCCACCTGCAAAAGAATGAAACTATACTGTTGTCTATCACCGCACACCAAAATTAACTCAAAATGGATTAAGGACCTGAATATAAGACCCGAAACAATAAATTTCATAGAAGAAAACTTAGGAATTAAACTCGAGGATCTTGGACTTAAAGAGAATTTTATGAATTTGACCTCAAAAGCACAGGAAGTAAAAGCTAAAAGAAATAAATGCGACTACATCAAACTAAAATGTTTCTGCTCAGCAAAGGAATTCGTTAACATGATAAAGAGACAAATATCTGAATGGGAAAATATATTTGCAAGCAACACCTCCGATGAGGGCCTAATATCCAAAATATACAAAGAACTCATATAACTCAATATCAACAGAAAAACAAACAATCCAATCAAAAAATGGCTAGAGGACCTGAACAGACACTTCTCCTTAGAGGACATACAAATGTTCATCAAATGTTTGAAAAGATGCTCAAAATTGCTAGCTTAGGGAAATGCAAATCAAAACCACAATGAGGTACCATCGCATACCTGTTAGAATAACTATAATCAACATAAAAATTAATAATAAATGTTGGAGAGGATGTGGAGAAAAATGAACCCTCTTACATTGCTGGTGGGACTGCAAATTGGTACCGTTACTGTGGAAAACAGTATGGAGTTTCCTCAAAAACCTAAGAATTGATCTACCATATGATCTCTCAATCCCTCTACTGGGTATTTACCCCAAAGACTTGAAAACCCATATCCGAAAAGATATTTGCACAATGATGTTCATAACAGCATTATTCTCCGTGGCCAGGATATGGAAGCAACGGAAGTATCCTATGATAGATGATTGGCTAAAGAAGCTGTGGTATGTATATACAATGGAATATTTCTTAGCCATAAGAAGTGATGAAATACTGCCATTTGCTACATGTATGGACCTTGAGATAGTCATGCTAAGTGAAATAAGCAAGACAGAAAAAGTTGAAAATCACATGATATCACTTGTATGTGGGATATAAACCTAAAGCAACAAATGAACAGGACAAACAGAGACTCATGGACATGGACTATAGTGTAGTGATTACCAGAGCAGAGGTGTGAGGGTGCAGTGGGGAGGTAGACGGGGTAAAGGGGATCAAATATGTGGTGAGCAAAAGAAATCTAACTATGGAAGTTGAGCACACAGTATGAATATATATATATATATATATATATATATATATACACCTTACTTTTAAAGTGTACAGTTGAAACTTATTAGATTTTGTTAACCAATTTCACCATAAAAAATAAATAAAATTTATTAATTAATAAATAAATAAATAAATAAATAAATAAATAAATATCCTAGAATGCTGAGGCAATTCCAAGTATTGAAGTTTTCAAGTCCCAAATTTGAGCTGCTGGGGGGATGTAGTACTGAGGAGTGGATCTTTGTGACATGAAAAGGCAAGAAGCCTGAAAATAGAATCAGATTCCAAGTTAAGGCAAGTCTAGAAGCTGAGATCATCATAGCTAAACCCTCAAGTCAGGAAAGGAGGCTGGTTCAACAAGAATGGCAGACAAGATGACAGGAACCTGAAAGTCGAGGCAGATCAAACCAGGCAGGTATGGAATGGCCTGTCAGAGCAAAAACACAGCAGCAGACAATACCAAAGGAAGTTGAAGATCAATGTCGAAGTGACTGTCAAAAATCAAACAAGGGACTAAGGAACAAGAACAACAACGACAACAACAAAATTCTGGCAGCTTAGCTGATTTTCCAACTTGCCATTAAGTTAGATATCCTGTGTTCTCCACATTGGCCGACCAGTAGAATCAGCTTGTAACAAAGCCCAGGCTCCACCAGACCAACTAAATCAGAATCTCTATGGTGGAGCCCAGGCAACAGTATTTTTAAAAGGTCTCTTGGTGATTACAATGATTAGTGAGGGCTGAGCACCACTGTTTCAAGGTTCTGAACAGCTTCAACAGATTAGCATAGGATAACCTTAGTCAGAAAGGCTTCTGAGAGAATGTGAATGCTAATCAGAGAATTCAAGGATGTGTATTAGTCAGGGTTCTCTAGAAAAATTAACCAATAAAAGATTAGACTGACAGACAGTTTTTAAAGGAGATTTATTATGAGGAGTGGGCTCATGCAGTTACGTAGGCTGAGAAATCCCACAATGTGCCGTGTTAAAGCTGAAGGCCTAGGAAAGCCAGTAGTATAATTCAGTCTGAGTTCAAAGATCTGAGAACCTTGGAAGCCAATAGTTTAAATCTCAGTGTGAGGGCCAGAGACGAAGAGATGAGATGTCAAGCAGTGTGGCAGGAAGCAAAAAGGGGTGAATTCCTTCTTCTACTTTTTGTTCTATTAAGCTTTCAAAAAATAGGATGAAGCTCACCCACACTGGGGAGGACAATCGACTATACTGAGTCCATCAGTTCAAATGCTAATGCTATCCATAAACATAATCTGGGCATCTATTAAACATATAATGTTTACTCTTGACTGGCCCCATGGCTAGTCATGTCGATACCTAAAATTAACCATCACAATAAACAATATTTAGGCTTAATGGAAAGAAGCAGGTTTTCCACAGTGGAGGATCAAGGAATATGAAAGCAACAAAAGAAATGATGGAGATAATATATCTCATCATGCAGGAGAAGGGACTTTCTGATATGATAAAATTGCAGTACAGGGGAGGGCCACTGAAAGTCTGTGAAAATGGGACAAGGAGAGGAAAAGGAATATAATGAGGACCTTGATATTTTGTACCATGTCAGAGGTAGTTCAAATAAGGAATCTATATTTTTGAAGGCTGTTCACTTCTGTGTTCTTTTCACCCTTCCACCAATTTTCTATTAAAGGTTCCTTTTAAAGAAGCCTAAATTATTTCTGGTTAACTAAGGTAAAAGGCATTTCACCCCAACTAGAGAAGATAGACAGGTAATGCTGATTGATACTCTGTTCTCAAAGTTTATATGCCATGGCCTTCTTCAAATATCAGTAAATGATAAGTTTCTTGATCAACACTTGTAGCCACCATCCCCCGATAGACACATGGACCACCAGAAATCAGTGAGTTATAAGAAACACTCTCTTTATTCAGCCAGCTGGGTCTGCCAGGGGGACGCAGACCCCAAATTAAGCGGCCCCAAAATGTAGATGTACCTAAACCCCTATTGCTTATCCTGTTGGAACACACAAGTCTTTTTTTTTCTTCTTGTTACTGTCAACCCACAGGTTGGTTGTGCAAGCGAGGGTACAGAAGCAGAAAGCTTATTGTTAGAGTGTTATGTTCCCATGGGCAATAGCCAAGCAGTAATTTTTCAGCCAGCACATTCCCCACTGGCCTTAGCGGAAAATCAAATCCTTGATTCTTCATTCGGAATTTGCTCATAGCCTCTATTTTGTATTACTAAAAGTTTAATAGAATTAATTCTTTTCCTTATATAGCTAAAGAAGAAATTGAGGAAACATGGGCCAAAAGTTAACAAGAGGAGGAGGGGGAGGATTAAAGGTCCAGCTACAGCAGACAGAAGGGTTGTTAGCTATGGCAACCAATTGAACATCCTATGAAACCAGTTATCTGATTCTAGTCTTTGTTTTTCCCTGACTAAATTTCTCTGTACTAGTAGTAAGCTTTCTCTAATTATTCCAGAGTTATTGGCATAGAAGCAACAGGTTTCACCTAGAGCCATACATAATCTGTCTTGTTCTAAGAATAATAAATCTAAACCTCTTCTGTTTTGGAGGATTACTTCTGCTTAGTGAATCGAGTCGAAGTTCCAGCCTGCTGATGATGTCTTTTAAAGTCTTGATATCCTTATCTATCTGTATTCTAATTTCACATAAATCATTTTCTCTCATGATGAGAGCAGTAGTACCTACAGCTGCAGAGCCTGCTATTCCGAGTCCTATAAGAAGGAGTATTAAGACTGGTATGGCCCATTTCTGTAGCCTGTCCTGGTGGAAGAAGTGGAGTCTGCCTTCTGGCCTATTGTAAAGGAACACTTGGGGGAGTACAAAGACTAGAATACAAATATTAGTCTCACCTGAGTTGAAAAGATTGGATGCGGCGCAGTGAGTGAGCCTGCTATCACATGCTAATCAAGTATTATTTGAAGCCTTATAGTATTTACCCCCTGATATAGGTACTTTGATAGTACGATTACAGTTATCGAAGTAGGGTGACTGTGCTTGGAATAGTTCTTTGGAATTAGGCAGGTTTCTTCTTCTTGTATGTCTCCTAAGGTGAGTCGGGGAGTTTCCTATTCACAGCCTCGTGCGCTGCTGAGCTCAGTTAAGTTTAGAGGAGTTCCTACCCCGACATAGTAAGGGGGTTTGGGAGTTAGGCACAACCAGCAATCTTGTCCTATGTCGGGGGTGGTCTCATTTAACACCTTGTGTATTGTCGTTAGCATAGTTATTAATGCTCCTTCTGGTTCTGGCTGTGGCTGGTCGAATACCTGGGGTTTAATAGCTGTTAGGCTACTACTTGGAGGGGCTAGAGCTGGAGTTGGAGTTGCTCCGGAAACAGAAGTTTTCTTAGGTGTAAGACTTTGGGGTAGTCCCAGAACTAGAAGTGGTTTGTTGGGTCCTATAGGGTTAGCCTTCCTGGGAGAGTCCTTAACCTGTATAGTAAAATATAATCCTGAATCATACCCAGTTTTATATAATCTGATACCTCATGTCTGTCTTGTGAGCCAATAGTGTCGTCCCCCAGGGCTACCAGTTTTAATGGTGATTATGATAGGTTTGCAAGACCCAAGAGAGCATGTGGAGGGGCTTGGTCCTCTTATTAATCTAATATGATCATCATTCTGTTTTTTTGTTTTTTTTTGTTTGTTTGTTTGTTTTTTATAATTAGCTATAGTGGAGATAGTCTCACAACCCCAGTTAGCACAAGAAAATTGGCCTTGGCCCTCACATCCAAGTCCCATATTACCCATGTGGCCAGATATCCCTGGGTAATGTCCTCGAGAACAAATATAGAGTCCTATCCCTAAGAGGCTTTTCTCAGCCAATAATATGTCACAGCTGGGTCTCCCTTTGTAGCCTGAGTATGCTCCTCTACCTAGGAAGGATCCTGATCCAAGGTGGCATCCAGCCATTGCAATGGCGAGGGGATCTCTGGCAAGCCCGCACAAGTTTACTCGGATCTCTGGAGTACCGTGGCTGGTGATGTTCTGGGCAATGATTTCACTGGTCTCAGTTACTATAAGCTCCTATACTCTACGCTGGTATATGTCTCTGTATGCCTGGTCTAAAGAGGGGGGAAAAAAAGGAAGAAACAGAAGGTTAGACTTATGTACACTTGAATCTTAGTCTTAAGGGCCCATCTTCCTGAGTTTCCCATTCTCACACTGCCTTCATGTGGGAGTGATGAATCCATGATGGGATGCCGTCTACTTTAACTGCAGTGAGCATTGTCAGGTAGACAGTGAAGGGTCCTTTCTATTTGGGTTCTGGTCCTTTGGAAGTGAACTTTTGGATCCACGCAGAACCCCCAGGCTGAAACTGATGGGGAAGTCTGTCCCCTGTGCTGAATGGGCAGCACGAACCCGGGACCAAATCTCCTTCTGTACACTTTGAAGGGCCTGTAAAGACTTAAGTAAGACAAGGTTCCGTAGTTCTGCCTTTTTCTCATCTTCTATTCTAGGTACTAAAGGTGAGAGTTTTCCAAAGAAAATTTCAAATGGGGTGAATCCATTAATATATGGAGTACACCTGGCTCAGAGAAGAGAAAAGTGGAGAAGTTCTACCCAGGTCCTACCAGTTTCTAATCCTAACTTGACTGATGTCTCTTTTAGGGTCCAATTCATTCACTCTACTTGACCCAAACTTTGGGGCCAGTAGAAGCAGTGAAGTTTCCATCGCAAATTTAGGTAGCTAGCCAATTGTTGTGATAAGTTTCCTACGAAGACGGGCCCGTCATCCGACCCTAAAGTTCTGGGGAGACCAAATCAAGGGAGGATTTCTTGTAGTAGTTTCTTAGTAACTACTAAGGCAGTCTCTTTCCTGGTGGGGAAGGCCTCTACCCATCCTGAAAAGGCGTCTATTAAAACAAGTAAATATTTGTAGCCTCCCCCCACAGTCGGGGTTACCTCAGTGAAATTGACTTCCCAGTGGTCCCCCAGATAAGTTCCTCTTTCCCTATGCCTAGGTTCTTCTATCTTCCCCTTCTTTGGATTAACTTGGGCACAAGCTGGGCATCGTGAGGCAATCTCCTCTGCAGTTCTTCTCCTTCCTAACAAGTGAAAGTAGGGGTCTAAAGCTTGGAGCATCTTAGTTCACCCTAGGCTTGTGGTCTGGTGTAGTTGGTGGAGAAGAGTCCTTCCAAGGGCCGTGAGAGCCCGATTTTTCCATCTGGGGTCGTCCACCACTCCTGTTGGTTCCTAGTGGCTCCCTTATGTTGAAAATATATGTTCTCTTCTGCCGTATAGGTCAGAGACAGAGGCAATTTTCGGTAAGGGACAACAGTCAGTAGATGTGGTAGGGGGCCCCACTGGCCTTGTGGCCACTGTTCTTGCCTCTGCATTAGCTCGTCAGTTTCCCTCAGCCTCAGGACTATTCCCTTTTTGATGCTCTTTACAATGAACAATAGCAAGAGCCTTAGGCATCCATATGGCTTCAAGTAAGGCTAAGATCTCCCCCTTGTTCTTGATGTCCTTCCCAGCTGCAGTCAGAAGCCCTCTTTCCTCGTAGATGGCTCCGTGTACATGTGCAGTGGCAAAGACGTATCGGCTGTCAGTGTATATTGTGACTGCCTTATCCTTTCCTCATCTTAGTGCCTCAGTGAGGGCGATGAGTTCAGCCTTTTGAGCAGAAGCCCCATGGGGAAGAGCTTTGTGACCAGATGGTGCCAGTTAGAGTTACAACTGCTGCCCCAGCATACCTTCTTCCTTCCTACATGAAGCTGCTCCTGTCCGTGAACAGAACTTCATCGGCCTCAGGCAGAGGAGAGTCTTTGAGGTCTGGCCGCGAGGAACACACAGCATCAGTAAAATCTATGCAGTCACGAACGGGGATCTTGGGGTCTGGGTCTGGCAACAGATTGACTGGGTTGATGACAGTAACTTTGGATTTTAGCCATACGTTTGGGGTCATCCAGTGCCTCCCTCTTGTTGAACACCTTCTGGGCTTTCTCGACAAGTTGGGACAGGTTCATTTCTGCAAAACCTAATTTTTTTTTTGTAATTTACACTTTATATCAGGGGCTTCCTGAGTAACAAAGGCTACATTAATTGCCTGCTGGTCCTCAGGGGCCTCAGGATCAATGGGGGTGTATACCCAGTATGCCTCCTGTAGTCGTTCAAAAAACACTCCGGGGGATTCCTGAGGTCCCTGTATAATTTCAGTTACCTTAGAAAGGTTAGTTGGCTGACGAGTAGCCATCCTAATTCCCCTAGTTAGAATCTGGTGGTACCCATCTAATGCCATTCTCCCTGCCTGAGAATTGTGTCCCCAGGCTGGGTGGATGGAGGAAAATTCCTCCTCAATCTGTTCCCCTGCTTCCTCAACTCTCCTCCCTCTCGCAGCTATCTTTTGTGCTTTGGCCCGAATGTGTCTGCATTCTTCCGTGGTGAAGAAGGTAATTAAAAGCTGTTGGGAATCGTCCCAGGTGGGGCGGTGAGTCTGAAAGACACTTTCTAAGAGTTCCATTAATGCCTGGGGTTTCTCAGAGAATGGCGGATTTTGTGCCTTCTAGTTGTACAGGTCACTAGTTGAGAAAGGCACATAAACCATAAAGGGCCTGTCTATGTGATGTCCCTGGGGTGGTGCGTCTCTCAAGGGGAAGATGGCCGGGGTGGTGGTATCGGCTGGTGCCCCGCCCGGAGTGGGAGCAGGAGGCCCATAGGGGTTACCTGCCCACGTCCGAGGAGGTGAGGCGGTGCTATTTGGCCTCTGTTGTCCTGGATTATAGGGTGGGGGAAGGTCACTGTCTTCCAGTGGAGATTGGAGGACTGAGGGACTGGGCTGTCTTGGAGATTCGGTCACCATATGTTTCGGGGTACCCATAACTATGACTCGCGCCCCTAGAGAAAGGGCACACCGGCGGAGCCAAGGAGGGAGGTTCTGAAGAAGGTTTAACCATTGATCAATGTAGGGAAACTGATTGGGATGTCCCAGGTCTTCCGTGACAATCTTCCAAACATTCCTCACTAAACCCCTGTCAAAAGAACCCTCCAGAGGCCAATTTATACCAAAAGACGGCCACTCAACTTCACACAATGCTCTTAGTCTGCCTGGAGAAAACTTTATGCCATAGTCAGCTCCCTTTACAAACCCTTCTTTGAAATGTCGCAGAAGACACCCCAAGGCTGTCTTCTATGAACTTGACCCTCCTCACATTGCTTGTGCAGAAAACACAAGACAGACACACAGATGAGAACAATTACTGGGGTTTAGGTGGACCTGGAGAGGTCTACCACGTACAACCCAGAAAAGACCAAAGACAATAGACAGAACTTGATAACAGGGCACAGGAGGCACTGTCCCACGGCCTGGCCATGGTCCAGGAGACATGACTGTGTCCAATCTCTCCACGGACCCCCAACAACCGATCAACAGAAAGGTACCTTTTTATCCAGATGTCGAGGCCTCGGAGATTCTCGGTGGGATCAGGAACAAAGAGTGCATCCTAAAGGTTACGTCCTTGACGATTGCATTGACCCCATCACAGCATTCAAGGGCCCTGGAACATCTCAGGTGGCCACTCCTTTGAGTCTGTAACAGGGACAGCAACTACATCGGAGGCCGGACCAGTCTTAGATCTCAGGGCCACTCCCTGAGATCTCACTGGGGCCTCCAAATGTTGTAGCTGCCAGCCCTTGATAGACACATGGACCACCAGAAATCAGTGAGTTATAGGAAACACACTCTTTATTCAGCCATCTGGGTCTGTCAGGAGTAAGCAGACCCCAAATTAAGCAGCCCCGAAATGTAGAGGTACAGGGTTCTTAAGCCCTAAACCCCTATTCTTTATCCTGTTTGAACATACAAGTCTATTTTTCTTCTTGTTACTACCTGTCAACCCACAGGTAGGTTTTGCAAGTGGGGATACAGAAGCAGAAAGCTTATTGTTAGAGCGTTATGTTCCCATGGGCAATAGGGAAGCAGTAATTTTTCAGCCAGCACACACTGGCCAGATGTGCCATATACTACATATTTGCTGAAGCCTCCTTGCTCAGCTGCTAGGTTAATCTTGATCCCAAACTGATTATTGAAGACTTGCAGCACAAAGTGCCCCCAACTCTCTCCCAACATATTTCTCTCAGCAGATAGTCCATTTCCTGGCCCAGAGAAAAGAAAACCGCTGGGTTTAAACTCTCTCAACTTCCTGGGCCTCTCCCCACACACATTTCTATATCTATACTAGTGCCTACCTTCCTGTCCCTTCTACAAGGGAGATGAGGTTCTGCTTATAACTCAGGCCAAGCCTCCACCTGGGCTCTTAATCATACCCTCTGTCTCCCTAGGAATCCTGCTCCAATAATTAGCCTGTATCTCTCGCATATCTTTAGCATTAATTTGGCTCATTCCCCTCTACAAATACAAATCTGAAAAAATTCTCATCTTAAATAAACAAAAATTCCTACCTCCCTTGATACTCTATCTCTTCTTGATACTATTCATTATCTCTCCTTATATGTCCAATCTTCTAAAGCAAGTAATTTATACTTGATATCTATACTGCCACACCACCGACTCTCTTCAACCTATAATTTGGCTTTCACTCTCACCAATCTTCTGAAATTGTTCTCACTGAAATCGCCAATGGCTTTCTTGTTGCTCAAATACATGAACCTTTCTTAGTTCTTACCTTCAATTCTCAGCAGCCTGTGATGTTTGACAACTCTCTTCATCTTTATGTTGCCTCTTACTTTGGCTTCTATTATGCCACAATTTCCTGGTTTTCTTCCTACTTCTCTGACTGCCTTTTCCAGTGTTCATTCCTGGCTTCCTTACTTTAGTGATATTTAAATATGACTGTTCTCAGGATTCCACCCAAGGCTATCTTGTTTAATTCTCCTGGGAGATCTCATTGACTCCCAAAGTGTCTACTAACACCTATATGCTTATGACTCTCAAATCTAGATCTCAAGCTCAGGTATTTCCTATAAACTTCATATTCGTGCATGTAAATACTTGCTAGATACCATCACTTATAACGTTCCACATTGAAGAGCGGTGTAACTTACTAGTGCGAACTCTGATTCAAATTCTAGCTCTGACATTTACAACCATGAGCAAGCAATTTGACCTCTTAATGCCTCAGTTTTCTCACCTGGAGAATGGGAGTAATGATAGTACCTGCCTGTGAGAATTAGAGATACTAAAATTAACATGCTCATCACATAGCAGTTATTGTTGCTACTTAGCAGTTATTGTTGCTACTTATTATTATTGCTGATTCAACATAACCAAAACTGAAAATACAATTCCATCCCCTCTGATCTTGTTCCTCCTCCTGAATTCCCTAAAATAGTGGTACCACCACCCTCCCAGTCCAAATACAGAAACCCAAGAGTCATCCTAACCTCTCCCTTCCTCTCCACTCCCCTTTCCCTCTCTCCCCCCTACCCTCATAACAAATATTTTGGATAGGTACATACCACTTTTATTCTGTTCTTCAAATAGTCTAGAATGCTTTAAGATTGAAAAATATTAAACTAAACTCCCAGTCCTCAAACTCCCCACAAAAAGTATCACTTGATTACAAACTTTTATTGACTCAATTTGCCTCTCTAGGAAAAACTTTTCCTGTTGTATGATGTCTCAGTCCAGCTCCTGGCTATATGGTCATGGTCCCTGCCTTTGCCACTCCCCCCACCCACTTCCCACTCAAATTTCTTACATTCCTGACTAAGGCTCCATAGAACTCTATCCTATTGAGCCTACCTGCATATCTGACCAAGAACACATGTTAGCATGGACTCACATGCCCTAGACCAAAACGGAGCATTCCCTAGACCCACCGCCTAAAGGTATTCAAGTTTAAACTAATTGAAACTAAATAAAATTTTAAATAGAGTTCTTTAGTCACACACTTAATTACTAATAGTCTCTAAAATATGGTAACACTTGTCTGAACTGGAAGGAGATGAGTAGAAGAGCTACTGAGAAAGAAGGAATATTCTAGAAAACCGGATGACCGATTACTTATGTCACAAGGGAGAAGAGGAAGTGGAAAGAGTCAAGGAGGGACAAGGAAGAAGAGGAGGAAGCAGAGGTGGAGGAGGAGGAACAATGTTCACAACCATGATGACAACAATGATGACCAACATAAGCTTCTTAGAAAACATCTGTAGATATGGGGTTAAGGAGAAACATGCTTGCAAATAAAAATAAGGAAGAAGAAAAGATGTAAGAAGGAGACCAAGCCAGTGTAATGCCACAGAAGTCAAGGAAGGCCAAAGAGTTTCAACAATGTCAAACGCTACAGAAACTTCTAATCAGATAAATTTTGAAGGAAAGCCATTGGAATAAAAAACCGGTAATATGCAGAAGAAGCATTTTAGTTGAGTATTCATCGATTTGTAATTCATTCAATAAACATTTGCTGAGAATCTATCATGGACCAGGCACTGTGCCAGGTCATGGGTAATACATTTTTAAATAAATTATATACTTAATGTCTTCATAGAATTTATAGTCTAGTGGCAGAGACAGACAATAAACACATAAGCAATCAAATAAATGCATATCGAATATAATTATTATGAAAAAACAGTATGCAGGGGTAGAGAATGGAGAGATCCCACTAAATAGCATGCTCAAAGAAAGCCTCTCTGAGTTGGTAAACAGCATTCAGTGAAGAAGTCAGATTAAAGAGTGAGAGTGAGTATGTTGTAAAAAAAAATAGAGGCAAATAGTATGACTGTTATTTGCAGAACTTAATAAATTCTGAAGCAGAGATAAGATAGTAACTCTGAATGATTGAGGAACTTTTATTTCACCCCAGAGAAGACATGAGGAGAAGGTAATGAAGAGAGAAAGACTGATAATATTAGAAAAAGAGCAGAAATTGATGGAATGTAACCTCACTTTAGGAAGGAAAAAGAAAATTTAAAACAGGTGGAGAGACTAGCCTTATAAGAAGAGGCTTATAAGAAATTCCTTTGCTGAAATAAGATTGGGAAATGACAGGAAACAGAAGATAGAGAGAAATTCTGAGTAGGTAAATAAAATATAAATGAAATATATGGAAAGCGAGAAATATCTGATGTTCATTCTATGATGGATAGCCTTTGTCTTCTCATGAGGTACTAAGCACGATAATCTGCTGAGAGTGTAGGAGAACAGGATTAAGGGTTTGTATACAGAAAATATCTTGAACATCCACTATGTTGAATATAATAGGAAGTCAATAAAAATGAATAGATTAGTTGCTGATGGAACAGTAATGGTAGAGAATAAAGTATAAAGGTGTAAGAACAGGTAGCATTATTCTGTAGGCCACCTAGTCAACACATTTTTGTGCCTTTCTTCCACAATTATCACCGTCCTGGTTCAGAGAAAGCAACAACAGGGATGACCCAAGCTGGGGACAGGCCTGGTGAGCACATGGCAGTCAAAGAGTGTAATGTTCAAGGATATTGGAGCAACCATCAATGACATGGCTGGCCATGGGGTCTCTGGTGGATAGGAAGGGTAAGGACAGGCAGGAAGGACATTGTAAAACAGGAAGGGGAGCATATCTAGAGTTGTATATGGAGTAAATAGTAGATTTGGTGTAAATCAGAGAGTAGGAAGGTTAAAGAATTAGAGGTTGTGGAGAGAAAGAGGGGTAGCTCTGAATTCAAGATCACAGAGATGAAATAATTCAAAGTTCAGAAACGTCCAAGGTCTGGTTGTGGTTGTTTGAAGTGGAGTAGGGAGGAATTGTATAGTTGGTGAGAAAAATCAAGGTATTTTTACTGGCCATCTACCTCAATGACAGGAAATAAGATTGCTGGGAGACCTGTGAGGCAGGTACAGAAGTCAAGGGATATATGAAAGAAAGTCATAAAGATGAGTAGACAGGAAAAGTTTTAAAAGCTTCTCATAGAACATCTATTGCTACAGTTCCCAAATTTTACCATATCACTTATCCTTCCAAGCTCAAAATGTAAGGATTATTTCTTACATAGTAAATAGGAAACTAAAGTCCAGAAATTGTAAATAGCATTCCAAGTTCACAGAGCAAAATCTGTGTCAGAAACTGCAATCTGGTACTAAAATAGGAAGCTTCATGTACTTTCCAAGTCAGTAGGTGCCATTACCTTCTATTGACCCCTGAGTTCTACTGATTCATTTCTGCCCCTGCTTTGCTGGAAAAGAGGTAATCATGAGGAATTAGGCTTCAGCATGGGTGGATGGGCTATTTTCTTCTTATTTTCAAGAATGTTCTGAGGCAACTGCTTCTAGAAAGATAATAGAGGAGAGACACAACTTCATACTTATTACCGTATTAAGCATAAATGTCATGAGAAAGGGCAAGTTTATTGGAATTTATTAAACTTCTTTAAAGTATTGAAAATATGCTGATACATCCACACATTTAATATTTTATCTAGTGCTTTGTATAAATACAGGTGGCACCAACACAAAGAGATAATATGTAATTGAAAACAGAGGGAAGAAACTGACAGCAATTTTTATAAGCGATAACAAGATTTGTAAAAGGAAAATCCTTTACAAATTGCCACTGCCTAATGATAACACAAGCATAGCCTCAAAACACATTATTACAGCTGTCTGGTAGCAACATTGCTGTGGGAAGAATTTCTAAAAGCCACCCAAATTACCTCTGAGTTAGTTTTCTTGAGAGACACCAAAGCCAACTATGGGATAGCCCATTCCTCGACCATAAAAAAGACAGTCATTCTGCAACACAAATCCTGGAGGGCTCCTTAATTCCTCAGTTACTTTTTGTCTGAAAATTAGCTTAAGAAGTTTAAAATAGCTTCTTAGTTCAATCAAGTTAGTTGTTTAATGTAATGATCAAATACCCTTTCAATCAATCACTTGGATGATGATGGTGGTGATGATAATGATGATGCTATTACTGCTGCTGTTGTATATAATAGCCAACGGGTATGGGACGTATACTGTGTGTTAGGTACTGGCCTAAGCATTTTAACTAAATATATTCAACCACCTACTTGACATTGGTACTTATATGTCTTATAGGTACCTAAACCTTACTATAACTCAAATAAAACTCTTAAAGACAAAAAGATTTCAGGGAGCTTACAAGCTAATAGGAGAAAACAAATAATAAATAAGAAACAAATTAATATATGTTATCAAGAAGTAATGACCACTACAAAGACAATAAATGATGGCAATGTGATAATGACGGTATGAAAGGGTGCGTGTAGCTATTTTAGATAGGTTAGCTAAGACCTTTGAGAAGAGATTACCTTTAAATTTCAGACCTCGATAATGAGTATGAGCCAGGCATGAGGTAACCTTGGAGAAAGCATTCCAGGCAGAGGTAATGAAAGCACAAGGCCCAGTTATAGGAAGGAGCTTAATGTGCCTAGGAAAGGGAAAGAGGCCAGTGTGGCTGGAGCTGAATTAGTAATAGGGGTCTGGGTGAAAAGCAGTAAAAGATAAGATGAGAGAAGTGGGCAGAGGCCAGATTATACAGGGTCTGATAAGCCATCATAAGAAGTTTGGGATTTGTTTTAAGTGCAATGGGAAGTTATTAGAGGATGGTGGTGGGGGTGGGGGATGAGGGCATATGATCTGATTTCATGGTTATTGCATAGACAGTGGGGAAACTAGAATGGAAGCATGAATGCAAAAGAGTAGGCTGTTGCAGTAGTTAAGGCTAGAAATGATAATTTGGAGGAGGGAGTTAAAATGCCAGAAGTTGTAAAAAGTGTTCAGATTCTAGATATATTTTGGAGACAAAGGAGGCGGAACTTAGTGATTGACCAGATGTGAGAGGTGAGAGAGAGGAAAGTATAAAAACAATTCCCCATTTCTGGCTTAAGTAACTGAGTAGATGGTGCTGCAATTGTCTAAGATGGAAAAGTTAGGCAAAATACAGGTATGGTGGTGGTATGGACGCAATCAAGAATTACATTTGGAGCCAGCTAATTTGGGGAAGCTAGTGAGGCATCCAAGTGGAAATGTCAATTAGGCAAGCAAATATATTAATCAGAAGCAATCATAAAGAAGAAAGGTGAGGTATCTAAATAAACTAGTGCCCATTACTTTTTCCCCCAATAATTATTCAAACAATTATTAATGTTTGTCACTCCTGCTAAAATGTAAGCTCTATGAGGGCGGCAATCATGTCTGTCTTATGCTCTTTTTATTTTCAGTACCAACCACAGTGCCTAGGATATAGTAGATACCCAGTATCAACATTTGTGTATGGAAAAGAGGTAGGAGTGCAAATAAATGTGTTTCCTGATTCGATCACCTTTTAAATTAAAGGTATTGAGTACTCACCCTCTCTCTGCTCTTCTTCAAGAAGGAAAATTACTGATCTGGTTGCCTGGATTTAAAGAAACTTTTGGCGACATGTTTAGTAGAGGTAGAGCTTTCAAAGAGGCCAAAGAGTGATTATAGTCTCTCTCTCTTTTTCCCACACAGCAGGAATAATAAAGGCCAGAGCTAGGCTTCCATACGGGAGAAGGTCAGCTATCTCCTTCCCTTGAACTAACCTTCCCATATAGATAACTGTTCTTCAGTCAAGTGACTATAAGGACTTTCACTCCTCTTCTAGAACCTTCAATTTGCATATATTATTTTAGAGATCAATAAACTATGGCCCCTGGGCTATTTTTGTATGTCCTGAGAGCTAAAAATGGTTTTTACATCTTCAAATGATCGAAAAAGTCAAAAGAAGAATAATACATCATGAAACATAAAAATTATATGAAACTGAAATTTCAGTGTCCATAAATAAAGTTTTATTAGAACACATCCATGCTCATTATTTTACATATTGTCTATGGCTGCTTCAGTGCTACACCAGCCAAGTTGAATAGTTTTGACAGAGACCATAAGGCCTACAAAGCTCAAAATGTTTACCATCTGGTTCTTTACAGAGTTTGTAGATTCTTGCATTATTTTATTTCATTCTCACTACGAAAAAAAAGGTGTATACTACTTGGGTGATATATTCATTCCCATTTTACAGAACATAGAGGTAAGGCTTACAACAGCCATAAAGTAGTAGAAATGAATTCAAACTCAAACAACGCAATAACAAAAATATCAATAACTATGCTACATAATAATTTCGACTACCACTGAGTGCTCAGGAAGTGCCAGAATCAGTACAAAGGAGTTTTTGTGATTTAAACCTTTAATCATGTAATCTTCACAACCCTGTATGAAAGGTAATAGTATTATAATCCCCATTTCATGGACAAGAAAACTAAGGCTCAGCAAGTTTAAGCAACTTGGCCAAAGTCTCATTTTCAGAGAGCCAGAATTTACAGCTAGCTCTGAAGGAGCTGAATCCTGGGGTCCATCTGGCCAGGAAACAGAAAGTTTACTGTCAGTACTGACTAAGTCAAAGTTTAAATGGAAAGGCATTGAAGATCCTCTCTTTGCTCTTCCTCATGCTGCAGAGCTGGTGTTCAAGTTTGACCATGTTGAATGATTATCTAAATGGAAATGTTAGAGATTTGCATCTGGAGTTCAGGTGAGAGACCAAAAGTGAAGAGATTAGATTTGAGAGTCATGAGAGTAGATGAGATCAGCCACTGAGAATATGCAGAGTGAAAAGAAAACAGGATCAAGTATTAGAACTCAAAGAAATATCAACATTAAGAGAGAGACTTAGAGGAAATGAGTGGCTGGAGAGAGATAAGGGAAATCAAGACTCACAGAAGCCAAGGAAGGACAAATTATCCAGAAAGGAGTGATCTGCAGGGGCAAACGTTGTAAGGGAGGTCAAGGATATATAAGCACAGAAGACTATCCATCTAATTTAGCAACGTGGAGTTCACAGGTAATCTTAGTGAGCGCCAATTTAGTAAAGTGATGTCAGTGAAAACAGGTTGAAAGGGAGGTGAGAAAGCAAAAAAGGGCAATTCTTTCAAGAAACATGGCTATATAAAGAAGAATGATAAGGAATTAGCCAGTGGTGGAACTCAGATAAAAAATAATAACTTTTTAAAGTGAAAGAGATGTGAATATGTTTAGATGCAAAAAAGCTAACTGCCCATAGTAAGAAAGAAGTACTGCTAAATTTCATACAATTCTAGATCAATAAGTCTAAATCCAGCTTAAACATCATTCCATACCTCTCTTGTAGTATAAATTGCATGATGCTCTAGTACTTTCCTTGATGCTCTGAAGTCTTTCTCACCTACTTGCAGCCACGATATTCCAGGAGACTCCGGCTTCTAGAAGCATGACAGGCAGGTAAATATGGTGTTGCTATCACAAGACCCCACTTACCTTAAGGTTAGTCTTCTGTCACTTTCAGCAACCAGAAAGGTATGAAATCTGAGAGGTTTTCTGTTTCACCTTCTTTCCTTTTTTTTAACTGCATCTATTGCAGTAAACAACTGCTGAAAAGTGGGTGATGGCAAAAATAGCCAAAAAACTCCAATACTAAGATTATAACCAATGCAAAGTAAAAGGAAGGTTCACTGCTTAATAATGACTTGAAAATAATAATTCTATATGAAAACTCAGAAGCATTGAAATCAGAGTCCTGAAGAGATATTCATACACCCATGCTTATAGAGGCATTATTCATGATAGCTACAATGTGGAAGCAACCCAAGAGTCCATCAACAGATAAATGGATAAGCAAAATGTGGTATATACATATAATAGAATATTATTCAGGCTTAAAAAGTAAGGACATTCTGCAATAGGCTGCAGTACAAATGAACCTTGAGGACATTATACTGAGTGAAATAAGGCAGTCACAAAAAGAAAAATACTGTATGATTCCACTTATATGAGGTGCTTAGAGTTGCCAAAATCATAGAGATCAAAAGTAGAATGGTGGTTGCCAGGGGCTGGAGAAGGAGAGGAAATGGGAATTTATTGTTTAATGGGTAGAATTTTAGTTTTACAAGATAAAAAGAGTTGTGGAGATGGATGGTGGTGATGATTGCACATTATGAATGTATTTGATAACACTTCAAATGAACAGTAAATTTTAGGTTATGCATATTTTAGCACAATATAAAAAAAAGAAAAAAACTCAGAAGCAATGAACAAGCAACAAGGAATAGAGACAGGAAATAAAAGACCAAAATTAAAAGAAAAGCAAAGAAATAAAGAGAAGGAAAAAGAGAGTCAGAGTCAGTACACCTAAGCAACAAGAGCAATATAAAGTAGGGATGGGTACTGCAAACAAGAGTGATATCAATGGATACTTGCGTGCTTGCTTCCTGTGTGCATGTGCAAGAGTTTCTCTAGAGTATATCTCTAGAAGTCAAATTGCTGGATCAGAAGGTATGCAGAAGTTTAACTTAGAACTGAGTTTCAAAAGCGGTGATTCCAAAAAAATCTATTGTGACAAAAAGTTCATCATTGGTTGCCAAGGACCGAGGGTTGGAAGAAGCAATCAACTGCAAAGAGGTAATGATTACACAGGTGGATATATTTGTCAAAATTCATTAACCTATATACTCAAAATAGATGCATTTTAGTGTATGTAAGGTATACTTTAGTAAAGCAGGTCTCGTTTTCTATGCACTTAATTTCTATATCTTTATAATATGCCTTGGAAGGACAAGGCCCACTCCCAGCCCTGATCCCTTGTTCTTTGGGAGTGTAATGGCTATTACTAGCTCTTGGCTCTTCCATCTAAGTTTTAGGAACAACTTATCAAGTTCCACAAAAAACCCTAAGGAGAATTTGAATGGAATTGTGTTGAATCGATAGATGAATTTGGGGAAAATTCACTAATTGCTGGTATTATCTTCCCATCCATGGTATATCTCTTTGGTTTTACAATATTCCCTATAAAGGGCTTTCAATCTTCTTTTTAAAAAAGAAAATTCTTGATTGCCTTACATTTTCGGTTGCTATCAAATGTCATGTTTTATTATATTTTCTAACATTTTAATAATTGTTCCTGAAGAATAAAAATGAAGTTAATTTCTGTGTTGATTTTTTAATCTGTCAATCTTGCTAAATTCTCACTAGTTTGAATAATTTATCTTTAGCTACTTTAAGCTATTTATAGTATAAAATCGTAGAATCAACAAATAATGATAGTTTGCTTCTTCCTTTCCAGTTATTACATCTTTTATTTATTTCCCTTTTCTTTATGCAATAGCTAAAACTTCTAGCATAATACTGAATAGGAGTAATGAGAGGCAGCATTCTTGTCTTGTTTTGAATTTAAAGGGGATTTTTTTTTCATATTTCTTCATTAGAAATGATGTTTAATGTAGGATTTTTACAGATTCCCTGTATCAGGTTATAGAAGTCTCCTTTTATTTCTAGTTTGCAAAGCTTTATTATTAATATTATTAATGCACTTCAGATTTTGCTTGATGCTTTTTGTATCTATTGAGATCATCATATATGATTTTATACAATTCACATGATAAATACACAGTGAATTACATTAATTGATTTTTTAATGTTACATCAACTTTATATTTCTAGGATAACCCTTGCTTCATTCTGAAATATTATTTTTCTTATATTTTGTTGGATTTAATTTTATAATATTTTGTGGTTTTTACATCTGTCTTTACAAATGACTTTGTCCTGTAATTTTACTTTCTTTAATTATCTTTATCTGATTTTGTAATCGAGGTTTCACTGGCTCCATAGAAAAAGTTGAGGTATATTCCCTGTTTTACTTTCTTAGAATAATTGTATAAAATTGAAATTACTTCTTAAGTGTTTGGCTGAACTCTCTTAAATAATCTAAGCCTGATGTCCTCATTATGTTATGATTTTAAACTACCAATTTTATTTCTTTAATAGTTAGTTATCTTGCATCATCACATTTAGGGTGTGATCTTGGATTTCCAGCTTTATGCAGGAATTTCCTGATAAATATATCTGTCTTGGTTCTAAGCTTCACCTGTGTTCTCCACTCCTAATGCAGCTTTTAAGAAGTTTGGGGGCAGTTCAAGGTCTTTAGAATTCAAGAAAAGCCCTAAGGGAAAAAAGCTAGTTTGAGGACAAGCTTGCCTGTCACATTTCTCATGTTTTCAACTACTTTTTGGCCTCTATAGAATCCTTCCTTTTGTGCCAACTCAGCAAAGTCTGTCATATGCTAGAAATGGAAGTTTCTGTAGACTTCTCAAAGACTTTGTGAAATCTCAAAGTGGGGCTCAATTATAGTGGGTTTCTTAAATTTATTTGACCCTAGACAGCTTTTCTCTCAGAGAACCTTGAGGAATAAATGTTCCATAGATCACTACTTGGGAAACCCTGCGATCAATGACTGATCTATAAGTACTAATTAGGTTATTCACTTTAAGGCACTTAGATTAGTGTCATCCTGGATAAATCTGAAATTTTAAGCATCCAGAGCAGCAAAACATGTCAGAGCACATGCAGTAGACCTTCTTGAGCTTCTGGCAGTTAGAAAGCACACCAGGTGAACAGAAGCATTTTTATACAATAGTAATGTTTAAAATCAAATATTCAGACTTCTGCCTAAACACGGATAACTACGTACACATGTTTATCCTTACATTCTCCTAAATCTCCACTAACATGACAAAAAATGAACAAAAGGCATAAAAACCCATATATACAAAGAGAACAAGAGGGGAGAAAACATCAGACAAGAGGAATAAACATCTTAGAAAAATGAAAAGCTGATGACTAAATAGAAATTGACTTAGCAGCTCAGATAAATATGAAATCAAAACCTGCAGTAAGAGCAGTCATCAAGAAGCAAGACTTTTTGGGCCTCAAAAATCCTGAAAAGGCTAAAGAGTTAGAGATATAACATATAATGGGAGGAAGGAGTGCAGAATGGGGCTGGTTATAGACAACTACCTTCTAACTCCACTCAGATCAATTTCTATAATGTTAAACCGGACAGAATCTGGACTTGGGATACCAGAAACAGTTGAAGATGAAAATAGTGGATCTTATTGAAATGAAAAGCTTTAAGTGAATGTCCACATACTGAATGGTGAAACTCTCAGCTATTTTCCCTCATGCATCTCTCACAATACCAGCAAACATGATTATACTATCTAGGCAGGGAATTAAAGGACACCTCTGTAGTGATACTGAGAAGTTCAGGAGAAACGATCTATAGATATTAATGGAGGACCTCAAATTAAAATGTTGTGTCCCCACACAATCACCCAGCGTAATTTTTTATTAATTGACAAATCTTCCCCAGAGATGCATGTCTATTCATGTGCTTTCATATTTAATAATACTCATGCTTAAACATATAAGGACATCCAGGAAGCACCAAACATTTTAGGAAACCCACTAACAAACAGTTTTTCAAAAAAAGGCAACAGAAACAATAGGTAGTAGATAAAGACTATAATTAGTATTCTCAGAAGAGAAACAATACGTATCCATGAAGCAAGAACAGTATGCTATAAAGAGGAATAACCAGAGAATAAGAAAAAAAATGTAAAAATTAAAAATATGAAATAAAATATACATGAGACGATTTTAAAGAGAAAATGGAGGAAATGTCTCAAAAAGTAGAAAAGGGACAAAGAGTTATAAAATAGGAGGTTTTGGAGAAACATGGCAGAGTGAGAGATGTCCTCAAATCTCTCCTCTTGAAACAACAATAAGCTAAACATCTATAACTCAATAATAATAATAATAATAATAAAACACCGAAACTGCAAGGTGTCTGAGCATGGGATCTGTGCATAAGAGCTACAACAGGTCAGAACCCCAGGTGTTGGGCGGTGGACTCAGAAATAAAGAAGCTGCCTCTTACAGCCACTGGAGCTCCTTGAAGGAGGAGGGGGAAGGGAGAAAGTGCTGCAAGTTCCCTGAAAAGCCCTTCCTGGGAGTGCTGTGAGCTACACACAGCAACAGGGCCCAGTAATCAGAGCAGAAAGCAGAGAAGAGGGATAGCAGAGAAACAATAGTTGATTTTTACCAGCTGCAGTTGCAAAACCAAGGTTGAGCCACAGTCTCCAACTCCAAACCCAAAGGACTCCTACCCCCATACCCTCTGAGACCAATCACAGTGGAGCCCAGGGGAATCTGAGCAAATGCTACTGAAACTGTAGCTAACACTGACAGGGACTGAGACTGAGGGTAGCGAGTTTGATTAAATATCTATCAGAAAATAAAAAGGCTTTATAAAAAGCAGGGATCCAAGAGGCTTAGAAGCCACCTCTGGATACCAAAATAAAAGAGCCTTCTTTGAACAAGCTAAAGAGAGACTTTTATGTAATAAATCTTCTTTCTGGAAAAACAGGATAATACATTTCCATTAATGCCCAGGCAGAGAAATACTCCATTAAACAGCATGAACAACCAAGGTGATAAGGCATCTCAGAAAGAAAGAGAAGAAGATCCAGAAAATAAGCTTACAGACTTAGAAATATGGGACTTAAATGACAGAGAATTCAAAATGGTACTTCTAAAAAAATTCAGTGAGTTCTGAAATGAGTCATTTCAACAATTTCAGGAATTCAAAAACAACTAGATGAGCAGAGCAAAGAGGTGGAAATCCTCAAAAAGAATCAAATAGGACTTCTGGAGATAAAAAAAAATAAAATAAAAATAAAATATAAAAAACACCACTATGAGAGTTGAAAAATGAAATAGCAAGCTTGAGAAATAGAGTCGACCAAATGGAGGAAAGGATCAGTGATATCAAAGACAGAAATCTGGAAATAAATCAGAATGAAGAAGAGAGAAACCAAAGAATGAAAAATAATGAAAGAGAAATACAAGAACTAGCTGATACCATCAGGAGAGGAAACATAAGAATAATGGGCATTACCAAAGGCGAGGAAAAGGAGCAGGGACTAAGGAGCATTTTCAGACAAATAGTAGATGAGAATTTCCAAAATCTAAGGAATAAACTGGAGTTGGAATTCAAGAAGTCAACAGAACACCCAAATATCTCAACCCAAAAAAGCCTTCACTGAGACACATTGTATTAAAATTATCAAAAATCAATGACAAAGATGGAATTCTCAGGACAAATGAAGCCTAAAGACAGCAGAAGAAAATAAATAATTAAAATTAGAGCAGAATAAATGAAATTGAAAACAAAAAGTAATCGAAAAAATAAATGCAACAAAGAGCTGCTTCTTTGAGAAAGAATAAAATTGGCAAACCCTGTCTAGACTCACTAAAGGAAAAAGAGAAAGGACACAAGTAAATAAAATCAGGGCTGAAAGAGGAAAAATTATGACAGATACCGTAGAAATACAAAGGATCATACAAGAATACTATGAAAAAGTATGTAAAACCAAATTTTATAACTTAGAAGAAATGGACCAGCACTTAGAAATATACAACCTTTCTAGATTAAATCAAGAAGACCTGGAAAATCTAAATAGACCGATCAGTAGTATGGAAATCGAAATGATCATTAAAAACTTACCATAAAGTAAAAGTCCAGGACCAGATGGCTTCACCAGTGAATCCTACCAAACGTTCAAAGAAGATTTAAAACTTATTCTCCTAAAACTCTTCCAAAAAATCGAACAGGAGGCATTAGTTCCTAACTCATTTTATGAGGACAATATTACACTGATACCAAAACCTGGTAAGATAATAAAAAAAAAAAAAAAAGCAACTACAGACCAATATCTCTCATGAACACAGATGCAAAAATCCTAAATAGGATACTAGCGAACTGAATATAGCAACATATTCAAAAGATTATACACCACGATCAAGTGGGCTTCATCCCAGAGTCACAGCAATGGTTCAACATATGCAAATCAATTCATGTGATACACCACATAAACAAATTAAAAAATAAGAATCATATAATCATATCATAGATGCAGAGTAAACCTTCGACAAGATACAGCATCTATTTATCATCAAAACACTTAACAAAATTTGTATAGAAGGAAATTGCCTTAACATAATAAAGACCATATATGAAAAACCCTCAGCCAACAATATACTGAATGGTGAAAAACTAAAAACCTTCCTTCTAAGATCAGAAACAAGGAAAGGCTGTCCACTATCACCACTGTTATTCAATATAACATTGGAGGTATTAGCGAGCGCAATCAGGAAAGAGAAAGAAATAAAAAGCATCCAAATAGGAAACAAAAATTAAAATTTCACTTTTGGTGAATGACATCATTCTCTATATAGAAAACCCTAAAGACTCCAAAAGAACACTACTAGAAACAATAAGCAAATACAGTAAAGTTTCCTGATACAAAAGCAATGTTAAAAAATCCATAGCGTTCCTATATTCTAATAATAAAGTGTCTGAAAAAGAAGTGAAAAAAATAATTCCTTTTGCAATTGCAACAGAAAGAATAAAATACTTAGGAACAAATCTAACAAACCATTAGAATGACCTATATAATAAAAATTACAAGACCCTATTTAAAGAAATCAGAAAAGATACAAAGAAATGGAAAGATATTCCGTGTTCTTGGATTGGAAGAATCAACATAGTTAAAATGACCATATTACCTAAAGCATTATACAAATTTAATGCAATCTCCATCAAAATCCCATTGGCATTTTTTAAAGAAATAGAATAAAAAATCATCACGTTTGCATGGAAGCACACACACAAAAAAAAAAAACCAAATTGCCAAAGCCATCCTGAGAAAAAAGAACGAGGATGGAGGCATCACTCGGCCCAACTTCAAATTATTCTACAAAGCTACAGTAATCAAAATGGCATGGTATTGGCAGCAAAACAGACACATGGACCAATGAAACAGAATCGAGAGTCCAATATAACCCATATTATAAGGGCAAATAAACAGAATCGAGAGTCCAATATAACCCATATTATAAGGGCAAATAAGTTTCGACAGAAAAGCTAAACACATACAGTGGAGAAAGGAAAGCTTCTTCAATAAATGGTGCTGGGAAAACTGGAAAGCCATCTGCAAAAGAATGAAACTAGACTGCTGTCTATCACTGCACACCAAAAGTAACTCAAAATGGATTAAAGACCTAAACATAAGACTTGAAACAATGAAATGCATAGAAGAAAACATAGGAACTACACCAAGGACCATGGACTTTAAGAGAGTTTTATGAATTTGACGTCAAAAGCAAGGGAAGTAAAAGCTAAAATAAATCAATGGGAGTACATCAAACTGAAAAGCTTCTGCTCAGCAAAAGAAACTGTCAACATGGTAAAGAGACAACCATCTGAATGGGAAAATATATTTGCAAGCTATGCCTCTAATGAGGGCCTAATATCCAAAATATACAAAGAACTCATACAACTCAATAACAACAAAAAAGCAAGTGATCCAATTAAAAAATGGACAGAGGACCTAAACAGACAATTCTCCCTAGAGGACATACAAAACGCCAACAAATATATGAAAAGATGTTCAACATCGCTAGCTATTAGGGAAATGTAAATCAAAACCACAATGATATATCATCCCACACCTATTAGAATACCCATAATCAACAGGACAAGTAAGAACAATGCTGGAGAGGATGCATTGAAAAAGGAACCTTCATACACTGCTGATGGGACTGAAAATTGCCACTGTGGAAAACAGTATGGAGGTTCCTCAAAAAACTAAGTATTAATCTACCATATAATCCAGCAATTCCTCTACTGGGTATTTACCCCAAAAGACTTGAAAACCCATATCTGAAAAGATATTTGCACACCGACGTTCATAGCAGCTTTATTCACAGTAGCCAGTACATGGAAGCAACTGGAGTGTCCTACAATAGATGATTGGCTAAGGAAGCTGTGGTACATATATACAATGGAATGTTACTCAGCCATAAGAAGAGATGAAATACTGCCATTTGTGACAACATGGTTGGACCTTGAGATAATCCTGCTATGTGAAATAAGCCAGACAGAAAAAGTTGAAAATCACATGATATCACTTATATGTGAGATATAAACCTAAAGCAACAAATGAACAAGACAAACAAACAGTGACTCATAGCCATGGACTATAGACTAGTGGTTACCAGAGGGTAGGGGATGGTGGAGGAGGGGGGAGGTAGACAGGGTAAAGGGAGTCAAAAGTAGGGATGTAGAGGGAGGGTGAAGTGGGTAAAGGGGATCAAATATATAGTCGCTGAAGGAAACTGGACTTTGGGGTGGTAAACACACAATAGAATATACAGTTGTGAAATTATAATGTACACCTGAAAATTATATAATTGTATTAACCAATGTTACTCCAATAAACTTAATTTTTAAAAAGTAAACTTTTTAAAAGTTGTAAAATAAGGAGGAAAAATAAAAACATTGTGATTGGGGAAACTAGATTAAGGGCATATGGAAACTCTTCGTAAAACTAAAATTAATTCAAAGTGAAATGTTTTAAAAGTACATTTTTGGGGGGAAAAAGTTTCAATAGCTCTCCATTGTCTATAACTGTGCTGTCTGGTTAAATATGGTAGCCACCAGATCATGTGGTTATTGAACACTTCAAATTTGGTTGGTATAAATTGAAAATGCTGTAAGTAGAAAATACACATTAGATTTTAAAGACAATACGAAAGACAAGAATATAGCATATATCACTATTTTCTATATTGATTACATGTTAAAATGATACCATTACCCATATATTGCTTTAAATAAAATACATTATTAAAGTTTAAAAAAAATAAACAAAATCATGTGTTCAGAGTCCCCTCTGCCTGTGTTGAGCTGAACCTGCCACTACTCATAGAAACCCACCCACACAGAAGTAGTCATCAATGGTCAGTGAAGAAGGGTACAGTCACTTTCCAGGTGGGGGCAGGGACTGAGCCAGAGTGAAGCTGCATTGGCCTAGGTTATTAATTGATAGAGGGAGTGGACACATTCTATCCTTGGCTACCTTCCTTATGTGTCTCATTTTCACACTGCTTCTCCTGGTGTCTTTTCCTCATATCAGCATAAAACCTTTAAAATATTTGTTGAAAAGGCACCCATTTTGGTAATCGTGTTCATGGGGAGCAACCTCTTCCCATGCTCCTCTCACCTTAATCCAGTTCGACTTCTGACAATGTGAAGCCCAGTATTTTGCCCTGAATGTAATGGGGTTCTGCATCCCATTAGGTACATCAACAGCTGAAGACCTTTTATATTCAAATTCTAAAGAGTTGTATACCCAACAGAAAAAAAAAAATGGTCAAAGAATGTGACAGTTCACTGAAAAAGAAATTCGAATAAATCTTAAATATACAGAAATTTGTGCAACATCACGAATAATAAAATAATTGCAAAATAAAACAACTTACACATTTTATCTATAAGATTAGCAAAAATTTGAAAATCTGATAACTCGCCATGTTGTAAGGCTATGAAGAAAGGCATTCTCACACATTATGGGTGAGAGTGTTGTTAGTGTACTTCTATGGAGAGTGATTGGCAACACATAGAACATATTTATTACAAACGCATTTACTCTTTGATCCAGCTATTCTATTTTGTAAAATTTATCTTATAGATATACTTGCAAACACATAAAGGCAAAGGATTAGAAAAGATGTAATTCCATCAATAAAGATTGAGTCAGGAAAAAATAAGGCATACTGGTTAAATAGATTATTATACAGCTGTTAGAAGGAATGATGAAGCCATTTCTATATTGATATTGAAATATTTCCAAGATGTCTTGTTAAATGAAAAAAGCAAAGTGCAGAATTACATATATACTATACTGCTATTTGTTTAAAAACAGTGGAGATAATCATATATTTATATTTGTTTGTGTATGCAAAACAAAACTCCAGAATGATACTTAAGAAACTAATAGCAATGTTTTGGAGGATCTTAATAAAAATTATTTCCCTTCCCCTCAGGAACTCATACACTCCCGTCAAATCCAGCCCTTTCCTAATTCCCGTTATCTACTAACATTTTAGAGAAAGTCAGTTATCTCCACCACTCTACCATCTCTCCATACATCTGCCTTGCCCTTTCAGCATCCTATTCATATCTCAAGCTTGTGTTGATAAATTATTTTGAGTTCTGTTAATGGCTTTGTGAAGCAGCTCCTGCTCATAAGATTTTAGGAAGCACTTTCAAAATCTTGAAGGCAATGGTAGTTACTGGTTTGGCGGTGGTGATCTTGTAAAGCTGACTATAAGAAAAGGGCTGAGAATGATGGCACCAACCTTTGTAATATTTATGGCTTTGCAAAGGTCTTGCACTTTGCAAAAATTCAAGTAGTAAGTGAAAGATTCAATATAGGCAATTTGTGACCCATTAAAATCAAGTCCTCAAATCCTTATAAACAAAGCCCCACAAAGAGCTTCTTTAGAGTCTGAGGCATTGGCAATTTTAAGTTGTGACAAGGATTTCTGTGAGCTTTGAAGGTCATATGTTGGGGGGGAAAAAAGCAGATATAGCATTTGTCTTATATCTTTTCCCCAAGTTCCAACTTTTTTCTAATATCCAGCTCTTTTCAAAGCCCTGAATATTTGCCTTGGGTGCACCTCTATCATTGGAGGAAAAAGGCAGTGTCCCCATCCAAAGAGGAGGAGAATTAGCTGATGTGAATGCTTCTGCAGGAGGTAAAGACTGAGCAGGAACAAAAGATGATGAAACTTACAAAAGTAAAGAACAAGGCCAGAAAGCCTCACTGGGACCCCTGTTTCTTTTATTGAGGATGATGACATTGGTGGAAAACAATGAGCTGATACCATTAAAGCTTTTGAAATCTCTGGGCAGCCAGAGCTCTGCAGATGCATTATGACAGACTTCTAAGTGAGAGCCTCTGCCAGACTGTGCTAAGTGGGTATCTGTCACATTGGACTGTGTTCACTTCTTTCTCAGCAAAGGCTATTAAATGCTGGGTTGATTTTTGTTTGTTTGTTTTTTGAAAGGGTGTGAAGAATAAAGGCTATTTATGAAAAGGCTGGCACTTCGAAGGAAGGAGAAAAATACCTGCTGACAGACATGAAAACATACAAGTTCACAGACTTTCAATCATTCTCAGCACCTCCTGTACATCATGAACTACATTTCATTTTCTTATCTCTGGGTACAAAAGGCTGTCACCATATTTCTTCAGCATGTTAGCTATCTCTCTGACCTCTGTCACTCAGAAACACAAATATCATGTATGAAAAACATGTTCAATTGCTACATAACACTCTTACTTTCACCTCTACTACTTGACTTAGCACTTTATACCTATGAGACTGTATTTTCACATCAAATGGAAGAGATGAACCATTCATCTCAGCAAGGCAGAGTGGTAGCTTTAGCTAGTGCCCATCTAAGCAAGTGCTTCCTAATCCTGGTCTTAATCACATCTCATAGCATTTAGCCATATCTTGAGATGGTCTTGCAAAGTCTCAATAGAAAATCCACCCTAAGTTTTGAAAGCCTTAATAGCACCTTAAGAAAACTGAATAAGTTGTTATAACTTCAGCTAAAATATTAGTTTGCAAGGTCAAAAACAGAAAAACAAAAAAAAAACAAAAAAAACAAGCAGAACCACAGCAACCAAAATATTGGAAAGCACTTCATTTACTCTTTCATTAGGCATACATATATCAAGCTCCTGCTATGTATCAAGTATGCAAAATAAAATCCAGTACTTGCCTTCAAGGGGATTAAAGCCTGGTATGAGGAGATAAATATGTAAACAGATGAATACAGTGGAGTGTATTCATGGAATTTTGTGCAGGGTACAGTGGAGATTGAGGAAGCAAGAAGTGACCTTTAAAAAGTAAATAGGTATTAATTAAGTAGATGGTGGTGCGGTGAGGGACATGAGTACTGGGGTGTATTTCAAGAAGAGAGAACAGCACAAGCAAAGGCACGGAAACATGGAACAAAGAATTGGAAGCAATTCTATATAGCTAAAGAATACGCTTTAAAACCAAGTGAGACATGAAATAGGAGATGTGATTGATTATTTTAGTAATGGCTCCCAATTTGTCCACAGGTCACTGTATGCACAGCCCTTTTCAACTTTACCACCCCTACCATCAAAAGGTAAACTATTTCTCTACCCTTTGAGTCTGGGCTCAGCGATTTGACTTGTTTTAGCCCATGTGACAATAGCAATTGTGAGGCTTGAAAAATGCCTGTGCATTGAGGTTTACCTTCTTTTGTTGTTGATAATCCAGCTACCACCACCATATGAATGAGGAATGGTACAGATATTCATGAATATTCTCAGTTAACCAGAAAAAGTTATTCATTTTGTTAGTATGAGTAATTGAAAATGGGTTCTTCTCTAACTTCATATAAGCAAACTGTATTTCATATAAGTAAACTGTTTGGTAAGCCCTTGTTTGCTTCATGGAAAGTCATTTTCCTGTGCAAAGAAGCAGCACAGTTTTGTGTTTCAAGATGCAGTCTCCAGAATGCAACTGGCCTAGGTCCAAATTGTGGCTTTACCACCTACATGGTAGGCGAATTTGAGCAAGTTATCTCCTAAGTCATGGTTTCCTCATCTGCATAATAGAGATAATAATGATACCTCATGGGGTTGTGTGAGGGCTAAGTGAGATTTGTTATTATTTAGCTTTCTCCCTCTGAGATACCACAAGCATCATTTACTATAAGGAAGGTATTCAACTGTAATTTTTGCTGTTCAGATTTCATAGTTCTCTAAATAACCTTAATAAAAAAGACTAGTGCTCCACTCAACAGTCAAGTGTTATGAACAAATCACTGGATAGTTGAGATCCAGTGACAATAGGAAGCCACCAGAGAAGTTAGGTCAGGAACTTAGGGGCATTTGCACTGATTCTTCTTCCATTTAACCACCTGTTCTCCCTGAAGTGAGAGAAGGAGAATGACTATTTGCTTCTACCAAGGCATTCAGCTCTTTAAATAAATCCATTACCGAAGTGTGTCACCTCAACTGAAATATTCCCAGCAGCATTTACAAGTGTCATATTCATCATCTGATGAAAGTAAACTCAGTTCTAAGACTGTTATTTGACACCAGCTTCCAGAATGTCTTTCTCTTCTTCCTACTGCTATGTCTTAAACCAAATTTGCTTTAGTATCATGCAGAGCACCTCCTGATCTTCCCAAGGATTGATTTCTCTTAATAGAACTCTGAAGAACTTCCTGCTTTGATGCAATTCACTGGAGGAATGCCTTTAAGACATTCTAAGCAGCCAAGATTTCATCATCAAAACTGCCATATAAAATTGCAAAACTCTAATTCCATATCTCAAGAACAGTACTTATTAATCATTCAAGAACACTGACAGATTTCGGCAATCTTGTGAAAATGGTTAACATGTCTACAACTTCTCCTAAAGAATCCCCAAAATCCTGACTCAGTTTATCCCGACAAAGATAAAGTGGCAGCATAGATTCCACAGAGGATAACTTTTGTGGTTTAGAAGTTAACTTTCCTATAAGAGCCAGTGTGAGAAAGGTAAAAGGGATTTACAAAACTTGTCTGACTAGCAGGCTACTTGCCTCCAACTTATAAAGTTTGAGGACTCCACCTGTCTTCCATTTCCCCACCAGCTGTGTTATGATCCTTCATGGCCAAGGTTCTGAGCTACTGCTGTATGTGGTGGTAACACTCAGTCCATCAGTTATGCTTCTTCTTCCAAGACTGAAGTTTAATTGGTTTCAATATTCCTTCTCACTTTTACCAAACCTCAGTAGAGCCATCCTAAAGAACTTCATTAAGTTAATTGGCAAAGGAGAGCTACATTGGCTTCAGACAAATGCTCAAGGATAAGTGTTCAATGGTGTTCCAATTCCCTTAGACCGCCTAGCAGAAGCTGACCAAGCAAGCAATTGTGATTAGAAAACCATTTGGGTAGATCAATTGGTTCCAAGAATGAGGAAGATGGTCCAATAGTTTTCATTTCTAGGAGACGCAAAGGGATGACTAATAGATGAGGATTGATTTCCCCACCAGCCATGGGAAAACATGGTCCCAAGCCAACTCTTAGCTCAGAAATCATAATTATTTTGCTTCATTTAATGAAAATGCAGAGCTTCTTAATTTGGTGACAATGAGAAGGGAAGATACATGGAAGATGCTGCATTTTTCTATCTGATAGGAAAATTAGCTGAAAACCCAGGGCTTTTGTGTAAAATAACACTAGTATCTTTTCTCCAGTTGTCACATATAGGTAAACTCGCCTGTGGACCTTTGTCTCCATATAATTGAAATCATTATCTGATTGTCCTCTCAAGGTTACCCAACCCAGAGAGTAGTATGAAAACAAGAAAACACAAAGGACACTTATTTTCAAGATTTGTGGGCACCAACCCCACGTGTTTGTTTCTGCTGTCTCTCTGACTTCCTGGACCCTTGATTCTGATTGTCCACTTGGATCTACTGTAACTACTTTTTCTCCTCTTTCTCACCTGAAATTTGGTCTCTTTATTGATGGCCTACTATGTGTCAACAAAGTTAAATGCTTTAGAGTTGCCTCATTTATCAGAACAACTCTCTGATGTTGATATTATTACTATTATTTTTTACGGATGAGAAACATAAGGCCCAGGATAGTTAGGTACTTGCTCAGTACTTAAGGTATTAGCTCAACCACTCTTGCTATGCTAATTTTTTATTCTGTCCCCTTAAAAAAAACTTTACTGATGTTTAATTCACATGCCATAAAATTCACCCAACATGTGCAACTCAGTAGTTTTTACTATATTTAAAAGTTGTGAAACCATTACCACAATCTAAGTTTAGAAAATTTTCATCATTTTAAAAAGGAAACCCTTCACATGGGCAGTTACTCCTCCATTCTCCCCCACATCCTGCTCCAAACCTAGGTAACTATTTAATTATTAGAACAAATGTGAACTAATTGGTAGTCTGCTTTCTGTTTCCATTAATTTTCAGATTCTAGAAATTTCATACAAATAGAATCATACAATATGTAGTCTTATGACTGGCTTCTTTCACTTAATATAATGTTTTCAAGGTACATCTGGATTTATGGAGATTCTTACTCCACCATTCCAGATGTCTTGTTTGTCTGTTCCCACTTAACCAGTCTTATCCTTTTTGACACGTATACAAAGGTATTACAGAACTCAAAGAAGAATCTTGATACTTATTTTCATAAAATGAAACCTATTATAAACTCTATGTTCCAGATTAATTGTGTCTCATCAGGCTATATCTATATAGAGTTTTATAATGAGCTTAATTATGTCCCCTAAACATATCCAAATCAATCTAGCCAATGGAATTCTGTTCTTTGAAGTAACCATTAATATTTCCTCCACTACCATTGACTATTTACTTCAGAATTTGGGTTTTCTTACTTTCAATTTATCTCCACAGGCTATTATCCCGATAATTTTAATATTTCCCTAATTGAATAAGAAAACGTTTTTAACATCTCCAATTTTTAAATAAGATGAAGTGATAAAGTAAAGTAAGTTACATTTTTTTCTTCTGAACAATGAAAATGTTCCTACTTCAACAACTCAAACAGCAAATCATGTGTGTGTGTATGTGTGTGTGTGTGTGTGTGCGTGTTTCTGACACGAGTGTGTGTGCCTGTGAATGCTAACAGCCAAGTCAGAAAATCTCAACACTTAAGAGTTTTTCTGGCTACATTTTGTGCTTTAAAATTAGGTCTCTGTTTGAAATCACAGCCCTTCCCTGGCTCTTTTAGTTGTAACATCTCTTTTAATTAGTGAAGTGCTGACATATTGCTATTCACAAGGGGGACTCCAGGATCTTCCAT
>NW_024348530.1:1460755-1583181 GCF_902729225.1 Pteropus medius
GTCTTCCTAGACTGAATCAAGAAGTACTAGAAAATCTAAATAGAGCGATTATCAGTATGGAAATTGAAACAATCATCAAAAACCTACCAAAAAGTAAAAGTTCAAGATGAGATGATTTCACCAGTGAATTCTACCAAACATTCAAAAACGATTTAATATCTATTCTCCTCAAACTCTTCCAAATATTCGAAGAGGAGGCAATACTTCTCAACTCATTTTATTAAGCCAATGTTACTCTGATACCAAAACCTGGTAAAGATAACACAGAAAAAAGAAAACTACAGACCAATATCTCTCATGAACATAGATGCAAAAATCCTAAATAAGATACTAGTGAACTGAATACAGCAACATATTAAAAAGATTATACACCATGATCAAGTGGGCTTCATCCCACGGGCACAGGGATGGTTCACTATATGCAAATCAATTAATATGATATACCACATAAATAAATTAAAAAATAAGAATCATATGATCATATTAATAGATGCAGAAAAAGCCTTCGACAAGACACAGCACTCATTTATGATCAAAACACTTAACAAAATTGGTATAGAAGGAAAGTACCTTAACATAATGAAGGCCATATATGACAAACCTTCAACCAACATTATACCTAATGGTGAAAAACTAAAAACCTTCCCTCTAAGATCAGGGACAAGGCAAGGCTGTCCACTAACACCACTGTCATTCAATATAACATTGGTGGTCCTAGCGAGTCCAATCACAGAAGAGAAATATGTAAAAGGCATCCAAGTGGGAAATGAAGAAGTCAAACTGTCACTATTTGCGAATCACATGGTTCTCTATATAGAAAACCTTAAAGACACCACAAGAACACTACTAGAAACAATAAGTAAATACAGTAGAGTTTCTGGATACAAAATCAATGTCCAAAAATCCATAGCTTTCCTATTCTATAATAATGAAGTGTCAGAAAAAGAATTAGAAAAAATAATTTATCTTACAATTGCAACAAAAAGAATAAAATATCTAGGAATAAATTTAACAAATCACGTGAAGGACCTATATAATGAAACTACAAGACCCTATTAAAAGAAATTGATGATACAAAGAAATGAAAAGATATTGTATGTTCTTGGATTAGAAGAATCAATATAGTTAAAATGACCATATTACCTAAAGCATTATAAAGATTTAATGTAATTCTCATCAAAATCCCATCAGCATTTTTTAAAGAAATAGAACAAAAAATCATCAGATTTCTATGGAAGCACAAAAGACTCCAAATTGCTGAGAAAAAAGAATGAGGCTGGAGGCATCACTCTGCCCAACTTCAAATTATACTACAAAGAGACTAATCAGAACGGCAATGTATTGACAGCAAAACAGACACATGGGCCAGTGGAATAGAACCGAGAGTCCAGAAGTAAACTTATATTTATATGGGCAAATAAATTTCGACAAAAAAGCCAAAAACATACAGTGGATAAAAGAAAGCCTCTTAAATAAATGCTGCTGGAAAAACTGGAAAGTCATCTGCAAAAGAATGAAACTAGCCTGTTGTCTGTCACCAAACACCAAAATTAACTCAAAATAGATTAAGGACCTGAATATAAGACCTGCAGCAATAAACCGCATAGAAGAAAACATAGAACAAAACTCAAGGATGTTGGACTTAAAGAGGATTTTAAGAATTTGACCGCAAAAGCAAGGGAAGTGAAAGCTAAAATGAATGCATGGGACTATATCAAACTAAATAGCTTCTGCTCAGCAAAAGAAATCATCAACTAGGTAAAGAGAGAACCTTCCGAATGGGAAATTATATTTGCAAGCAACACCTCCGATAAGGGCCTAATGTCCAAAATATACAATGAACTCATACAACTCAATAATGACAGAAAAACAAACGATCCAGTCAAAAAAAATGAGTAGAGGACCTGAACAGATAGTTCTCCCTAGAGGACATACAAAATGCCAACAAATATTTAAAAAGATGTTCAACATCGCTAGCTATTAGGGAAATGCGAATCAAAACCACAATGAGATACAATCTCACACCTGTTAGGATAGCTATAATCAACAGGACAAGTAATAACATATGTTGGAGAGGATGTGGAGAAAAAGGAACCCTCATACACTGCTGGTGGGACTGCCAAGTGTTATAGCCAGAATGTAAAACAGTATGAAGGTTCCTCAAAAAACTAAGAATTGATCTACCATATGATCCAGCAATCCCTCTTCTGGGTATTTACCCCAAAGACTTGAAAACCCATATCCAAAAAGATATTTGCACACCGATGTTCATAGCAGCATTATTCACAGTGGCCAGGACACGGAAGCAACCAAAGTGTCCTATGATAGATGATTGGCTAAAGATGCTGTGGTACATATATGCAATAGAATATCACTCAACCATAAGAAGAGATGAATACCGCCATTTGCAACAACATGGATGGACCTCGAGATAATCATGCTAAGTGAAATAAGCCAGACAGAAAAATTTCAAATTCAGATGATATCACTTATATGTGGGATATAATCCTAAAAGCCACCAATGAATAGGACAAACAAACAGAGACTCCTGGACATGGACAAGGACTAGTGGTTACCAGAAATTTGATTAAAGGGTATGACAGGAGAGAGGAGGAGGAGGTAGATGATGGGGTAAAGGGGGGTCAAATATAGGGGGTAGGGGAAGGGTGAAGTGGGTAAAGGGGATCAAATATATGGTAACTGAAGGAAACTGCACTTTGAGTGGTAAACACACAATAGATTATACAGACGTGAAATTAAAATGTACACCTGAATTATATAATTATATAATTGCATTATATAATTGCATTAACCAATGTTACCCCAATAAACTTAATAAAAATATAATAAGACTCAACTTGAAAAAAATATGTAAAGGGGAAGAGGAGTACTTGGGGTTACTACTTTGTGAGTTATACAGATCTCTAATCACTATTCTATACAACTGAAACTAACATATTAATGTATGCCAACTATAATTGAAAATACACCTCATTGAATTGTAAAAAAATAATAATACTGAGCTAATTGGAATACTATTTGAAAAAACATTGTTGTCTCAATTTATCCTTATGTATGCTGAATGTTCATTACTATCTTGCTATAGCAAATCTTTTCTTATTTTTTAAGCTTATAATGCTGTTCTTAGTAAGAGTTTGACTCCTCTGCTTCTATCTGCTTGTTAGTCACCTTACTCCTAGTTACGTATTTTTTTTTGTCACTTTCTTTTAGATGAGCTGATCCCTTTTTGTATTTCCTGTCATGCAGGCCTCGTAGTGGAGAATTCTCTCAATTTTTATATGTCTGGAAAGGTCTTTATTTCTCCTTCATATTTAAAGGAGAGCTTTGCTGGATACATTATTCTTGGCTGGTAGTTCTTTTTGTTTAATAGTTTGAATATTTGATTCCACTCCTTTCTGCCTTGTAAGGTTTGTGCTGAGAAGTCCCACGATAATCTAATGGGTTTTTCTATATAGCTTACTGTCTTCTTTTCCTTGGCTGTTCTGATAATTCTGTCTTTGTATTTGATTTTTGATAATTTTAATACAATACATCTTGGTGAAGGCCTTTTTGGGTTGAGATAATTGGGTGTCCTGTTGACTTCTTGAAGCTCCAGTTCATATCTTAGATTTGGAAAATTCTTGTCACCTGAAAATGCTTTCTGAATCCTTTTTTTTTTCCTCCCCTTTGAAAATGCCCATTTTTCTTATGTTTACTTTCCTGATGATATCAGCTAGTTCTTGTATTTCTCTTTCATTATTTTTCATTTTTCAGTTTCTCTCTTCTTCTTTCTGATTTATTTCCAGATTTCTGTCTTCGATATCACTGATCCTTTCCTCCATTTGGTCAACTCTATTTCCCAAGCTTGCTATTTCATTTTTCATCTCTTTCAGTGTGTTCTTCATCTCTAGAGTTCTATTTGGTTCTTTCTGAGGGTTTTAATCTTCTTGCTAAAGAACTCATTCTGCTTATCTAATTGTTCTTTCAATTTCTGAAACTGTTGATATGTACACCAATGTGCATTTTTCACAGTGGCCATTACATCAAAGCAACTTAAGTGTCCTACGAGAGATGATTGGATAAAGAAGATATGGTACATATATACAATGGAATATTACTCAGCCATAAGAAGAGATGAAATATTGCTATTTGCAACAACATGGATGGACCTCGAGATAATCATGCTAAGCGAAATAAGCCAAACAGAAAGAGTTGAATACCACATAATATCACTTATATGTGGGATATAAACCTAAAAGCAACAAATGAACAGGACAAAGAAACAAAGACTCATGGACATGGACAATAGATTAGTGGTTACCAGAGGGTGGAGGAGGAGGAGGAATAAGGTAGATGGGGTAAAAGGGGTCAAATATGTGATGACAGAAAAAATTTAACTATAGGAGAGCAACACACAATTATGTATATATGCCTTATTGTTAAATTGTACACCTGTAACTTACTGGATTTCATTAACCAATGTCACCAAATAAATAAATAATAAAGAAAAAAGAAAAAAATACATTTAGACCATTTTCTCAAGATATATATCAATTAAATTTCATATAGAGTAGAAAGTTAAATAGTTTAATAAAAAGGTTATGGGAGAATATTTAAACATGGAGTAAAGAAAACTTTTATTCTAAGCATAAAAGTAAAAAAGAAACCCTAATGAAATGTTATAGTTATAGATCTGACTACACACTATACACACACACGTGCACGCGCGCACACACACACACACACACACACCCATGTATGTGTATATATAATACCATAAAGAAAAAATAAAGAAAAATAACTGTGGAAAATGCAATATAAGGGACAAATAGTAATATATCATTACTAAATAAACACTTTTAGAGCCAGTAAGAAAAAAAAGTGATACCGATAAATAATTCAGAAAGAATATACATAGGAAATTCATCAAAAAAGACATGAATGACTTATAGGCATAAGAAAAGATGGTAAAATTCACTAATGATCAAATAAATTAAAACAAATAAAATAATCAGTTTCACCTGTAAAACTTACAAAAATATGTAGAAACATAATATTTGTTAACATTTATAACAAGTGGAAGAAAAAACTTGAATAACATTTCCAAAAGACAATTAAGCAAAATCAATTAAAATTCTTAAAAATATACAGTCTCTTTTTTCTAGCAGTACCACCTCTAAATTCATCCTACAGAACATAATCAATAAGGTGAATAAGTATTTATATAGGGGACAGATTATCACAGCGTTATATATAATAGTGAAACAAGTAGAAAAAATGAATGTCTAACAATAGAGGTAAATAGTGTGTATGTAAGTTTAACGAAATAGCACACACATTATTATGTAAAATAATATTTAATAACCTTGAAAAATATTCCTATTTTCAATTTAAGTGAAAAAAGCAATGTATTTAATACAATCCCAACTTTGTAAAATGCATATGTGTGTCCATATGTGTATGCATATATGAGTGTGGAGGAGTATAGAAACGATTGGAAGAAAAGGCTCCAAAATATTAACATTATTATCTCTGAATATCAGAATTATTGGTAAATTAATTTTTTCCTTGTGATTTCTGTACTTACCATATTTTAAAAATGAACATGTGTTACTTAGAATCAGAGAAAAATACAATAAATGTTACATTAAAAATTAAGTTATTTGGATCTGGGCTCTTTATGGTATTAAAAATTAAGTTATTTGTATCTGGGCTCTTTATAGTATTATATGGTTTTGTTTTGTTGTGTTGTGTTTAACTTTCAGGATTTAAAAATAAACTTCACACACCCATGCAAACAGACAGAAGCCTCAAGGCATACATGTCAGCTTTGGAAAATTTAAAGAAAAAGGTGCCATTTCAAGATAAAGGGTTGTTCATCCCATCCTTTTCTTCCTAACCTTAAAAAAAAATCCATACTATCTATTAAACCCATCCACCACTCCTCATTCCAACCCACCCCACTCCTACCCCAGGAACAAATTCAAAGTGAAAGGTTACACTCCACAGGATGGAAAGCAGGCCTTTCACAACCTAGCCCCACCTCTTAGTATTTATCTCCCATAACATCTCACATCACTCTTAAATTCTGTAGTAACACTGCACTGCTGAAAAGATCATGTTTCCTCGCATCTCCTTGCCCTTGGTCAGACTCTTCTCTCTTCCAGGAATGCCTTTTCCTCACCTCTTCACATGAATAGCTACTTCTTCAAGCCTTAATTCCAGGTATCATATCCTCTAGGATCCCTACCGAAAGCTGGTTTGGGTGCTTCTGCTGAGATTCAGAATCACCCAATGTATATCTCTAAAACTATACTACACTTTTTAAAACATTATCTACAAGTCTCCTCTGTGACATTACGAATTCTCCAAGGGCTAGGATGATGTCTTACACACCTTTCTATTCCCAGAACATAGCACAATGCCCAGCATACAGAAGATATTCAAGAACTGCTTGTAAAATTAAGAGTGTGCACCCACCTCTCATTCAGAGAATTATCCTTTTGAACACAACCCCACAACATCAATCTCAGAAAATGAGGTAAATCATTGCTACTCTGAGAACTTTATTTAAGATGAGTAAGATCCATAAAGTCATTGTCTTATTATGTGGAACATCAATCAGTTCCTCTTAGAGAAGTCCAACCAGCTCCTGTTTCTGCACTGTAAGAAAAGCTGGAGAGCTACAGAGAAGGCACAGAAATGATCAAAGGAGTAAGAGAAAGTACCCTAAGGAAATATTAGAAAATTATAGAAATGTGGGATCCTTTAACCTGCAATCACTTGGCCAATCTTCCTGGTAGGGAAGAGAAAACCATAAGGGGTGTGTATAAAATGACCTTGGGCAGGACATAGATGAACATGAAGTCTTGCAATCTGAAGAGCTGCTGGAGAAAATCTGTCTTTCTTTAGCTCCTCAAGACCTTCAGGCTATCATCATGTCTGGCTGGAAGCCTTCAGCATCCAAAAGCAAAAGTGCACTAGGAAAAGAGAGGAATGAAGAAATGAGCTGGAATTAGGAAATGAACCTGGTAAACATGGTGATACACAAAATGTTATCTTATAATTATTACAACAAATACTTGTAAAAACACTTTAACTTAATTTAAAGATTTTCTTCATTGGAAAGAAAACAGCATGAAGTTAACACCTGGGTCTCATTAACATGCATCACAACCTGTTTCCAAGATAAACAACAGCATTCATGTAAACCATTTAATATCAAAGTCATCACACAGAGACATAAGCCACCCAATCTATGCTGAGTTTTCAATTTAAATTTAGTCCATAATTGGGCTGTTTATACTGAGCATCAAAAACATTTAAGAATTTCAATTTACATTAATTTTGGTTGGAACTTATAGAACTTTAAGTAACATTTAGCTATAAAATTGGATAGTGGCCTAAATTTAGGGGCAGGAAAAAGCTCATGTCCATAGCTAAAACATGATATTCCAACTCGGAAACAGAATATGTTGAAACTCAAAGGGTTAAAATATCCAGCCAATCCCTTTTGAGTTGGTCACAACATGACTAATGTAAATGGTGTTGAACATGACAAAATCTAGCTCTGATCAATCATTTGGCACATTTTCCCTTATGTAACAGACTGCATCTAGCTGGTTAGCTCTGTATTGTATTAGTGAGGCCAACAATAACAATAATAGTTCTAATTGATTAAACAGTATGCCATTCCTCATCCTTCCCAGGTTCTATTCTGTAATTAAAGAGAGGAGGGGTGACCTTTACAGGCTGCCTTTCCCAGGTTCCCATGTAAACTAGTTTCTAGCTAGGTTCAGCCAATGAGAGATATTGGAGGGAGACCGTTATGTAGTAGGAAAGGAGAAACTAGGGTATTTCTCTCCCTCCCTCTCTGCCTAGGGTGGCATTTCCTATAGCAGCTGAATCTTCCCTATGGATCCAGTTCTCAACAGGCCCACTAAGTTTCAAGCTTACCTCAGATAACCAAGTATTTGGGCTCTGGTAACACCACTTCCTCCTGTTGTCTCTCTAAGCCCCAGCTTTCTGTTGTTGGTAATGTATGAATTACCTTCTCAACTCCTTCATGTTCTTTGTTACCAATTCCCTGCATTAAATCCCTTTTATTATTAACCCTTGAAGTGATTTCTACTTCTAAACTTTGACTGATGCAAAACTACCATGTCTTAAGCAATATACGGTTTGCATGCATCATCTCATTGAATTCTCACAATTTGCTGTGTAAGATAGGTCACTATTATTATCCCCATTTTAAAGATGAGGATGAGGCACAGAAAGGTTAAGTAATTTGCCCAAAATTACATAGCAAGTAAGTGATGGATTTGACCCCAGATCTATCTATGTGTCCCACACTAAACCTCTATGCTATGCTACATCTATATATAATAAAATAATTGAAGAAGGTCAACTCAAAGGTTCCTTACAGCTTTGACATTCTATGAGACCATTCCTTCACTTATCTTTTCATTCATTAAATATTTATTGAGCACTTATTATTTGCCAGCCATAGTTTCTAGGCTCTAGGGACACATCAATAATAACAGAACCCCAAATCCCTACACTTACTGACATTTGATTTTAGTGCATGAAGATAGACAATAAACAACTATAAAAATAATATATTTAGTACACCAGATGGTTGTAAGTACTATGGAGAAAAAATAAGTGCAGAGGAAGGATAAGGAGTGCCAAGAGTGGTAAGGGTTAAAATTTTAATTTTAATAAAACTGGTCATCCTATCTGCATTTCCCCTTTAACTGATACAGTAGATAAATTGCCAATAAAAATGAAAGGTGACAAAACTTCCTCAATTTAAAGATTCAGTTAAATTTAATTAAACCCAACAAATATTTACTAGAACCTTCTATAGTAAATGTTCTCTTAACCAATTCTCCACTTAACCAACTCACTAGATTAACAAAACTCTCCACTCCCTCTGTAAAACATACTAATGTCTGAGTTTCACTAAGCCATTGCTTTTGGCAGGCTAATCTCTAGTTTTTCCATTTACTTCTGCTCCCACCCACAGTATTCTAGGCTTACCAAGAGTCAGTTGAGGTATTTCCAAAACGTGTTTCTGCCAATTCTACTTGTTATCTGATTATATAGTTTAATAAAACATTATGCAAATAAATGAAGTATGTGTGAGAAAAGAGAGGTGTTGCTATGAAAAATTACATTAAAAGATTTGGAAAGACAAGTTAAAGAGAATCACTTAAAAATGCTGTCAAATTAGGTGTGGAGTAAACAACTAAAAATTAAGAAAATAATTGATGAAAGAAATTAAAGAAGACATAAATAAATGGAAACATAGCCCATGTTCATGGATTGGAACACTTAATATTGTTAAGATGTCAATACTACCCAAAGAACTCTACAGATTCAATGTAATCCCTATCAAAATCCCAGCGACTTTATTTTTTTAGCAAAAACAGAAAAACCCATCCTAAAATTCATATGGAATCTCAAGGGATCCAGAATACTCAAAAGAATCTCGAAAAAGAAGAATAAAGCTATAGGACTCACACTTCCTGATTTCAAAACATTCTATGAAGCTATAGTAATCAAAACAGTGTGGTATTGGCATAAAGACAGACATATAGACTAACAAAATAGACTAGAGGAGGGGTCTCCAACTCCCAGGCCATGATCCAGTATTGGTCTGTGGCCTGTTAGGAACTGGGACACACAGTCAGAGGTGAGCGGCGGGTGAGTGAGCCAAGCTTCTTCTGTATTTGCAGCCGCTCCCCAGCACTAGCATCACCACCTCAGCTCCATCTCAGGTCATCAGGCATTAGATTTTCATAGAAGCACCAGTCCCTGGTACCAAAAGGTTGGGGACCACTGGACTAAAAGGCCCAGAAACAAACCTTCTTGTATATGGTCAAATGATTTCAGATAAAGGTGCCAAGACTATTCCATAGGAAAATTGAAATCTTTTCAATAAATGGTGCTAGGAAAGTGGATATCCACATGCAAAAGAATGAGGTTGGACCTTTACCTGACACCATATACCAAAACTAATTCAAAGTGGATCAAAAACCTAAATGTAAGACCTACGACTATAAAAATCTTAGAAGAAAACATAGAGCAAAAGCTTCATAATATTAGATTTGGCAATGATTTCTTAAACATGACACCAAAGGCACAGTCAAAAAGAGAAAAGTTAGACAAATTGGACTTTGTGAAAATTTTACAATCTTGTGCATTAAAAGACAATATCAAAAGAGTAAAAAGGCAATTCACAGAATAAGAGAAAATGTTTTCACATCATATATCTCATAAGATTATCTGAGGTTAATATCCAGAATATATAGAGAACTACTAGAACCTAACAACAAAAAAACAAACAACTTAATTCAAAAATGGGCAAAGGATTTGAATATATATTTCTCCATAGAAGATATACAAATGGCTGATAAGTACAAAAACGTGCTCAACATCATTAATCATTAGGGAAATGAAAATCAAAACTACAATGAAATATAACCTCACATCCATTAGAATAGCTGCTATAAAAAGAAACAAACAGAAAATAACAAGTGCAGTGAGGTTGTGGAGAAATTGAAACACTTGTGCACTGTTGATGTGAATGTAAAGTAGTACCACCACTGTGAAAAACAGTATGGCTCAAGGAATTAAAAATATCATTATCATATGACTCAGCAATCCACTTTTGGGTATATATCTGAAAAAATTGAAAGCAGAATCTTGAAGATATATTTGTACACCCATGATTACAGCAACATTATTCTCAATAGCTAAAATGTAGAAGCAACCCAAGTGTCCATCAATGAATGAATTAATTAATTAATGGATTAATAAAATGTGATATGTACATAAAAAGGAAAGAAATTCTGACCTGTGCTACTACATGAATGAACCTTGAGGTTATTATGCTAAGTGAAATAAGACAGTCACAATAAGACAAATACTGTATGATTCCACTTATACAAGTACACATAGTAGTCAAAATCATAGAGACAGAAAGTCAAATGGTGGTTGCCAGAGGCTGGGGAGGAGGGAAATGAGGAGTTATTGTTTTTTTTAAAAAATATTTTTTTTCAATTTAGTTGGCATACAATATTATATTAGTTTCAGCGATAAAACATAGTGATTAGATATTTCTATAACTTACAAAGTGATCGCCCCAATAAATCTAGTTGGGAAGTTATTATTTAATGGGTTTCAGTTTTGCACAACATTATAAGTGTATTTTATAACACTAAACTGTATACTTAAAAATGGTTAAGACAGTAAATTCTATGTTATGCGTATATATTTAAAAGTGAAAGAAAAATTATTTATTACTTTGCAAGTATCTTTAGGATCTCACATTACTTTAAAGAAACTGCCTTGAAAATCAGAGGTGATGCCTTATAGGTATGGTTTCTTCAAAAAAGGGTTCATAGAACAATAATCAATAAATTTACTCTCAAGGAAAAGGACTTAGTAGGTTCTAGATCAAAAGATGACCTAATAAATAAACATGTGTTTTGAAAAACATATGTTTAAGTTAAGTATATGTCATATTTACTTAATATTTTCCTTTACCTGATTTTTTCAATTAACTATGTAGGTAGAATCACTTTGCATAAGAGGTCTTCTATGTACATTCAAAATATTGTGTTAGGGATGTCAGAAAATAGGAAGATGATACAAATTTGAATTAAATTTGCAAATGAGAAGAATATGGATAAAATGAGGCATGCACCATAAGTAATGTGTCCGTAAGTCCTAGGTTTGCAAGACAGTTACAGTTTATGTCTGATATATTTATTACTAGCATACCTTTTCACTGTGGAAAGTGTCTCCATTTGAACAATAAATTTTATGGTCACCTGAACCACAACAGAAGGGAAAACAAGTGTTCAGTAGATTCTGAGGCGTATCCATTTCATGGCTATGTGAAGAAGTGGTACTCTTAAACATCTCTCTAATTTCCTCACCCCAGTCCAAGTTAACCACCATTCTATTCTGTTTTTACAACTTCGGCTTTTTTAGATTCCATACATTAATGAGATCATATACTATTTGTCTTTCTCTGTCTAGCTTATCTCACTTAGCATAATGCCCACAAGGTCCATCTATGTTTTCGCAAATCACAGGATTTCCTTCTTTCTTATGGCTCAATAATATTGTTCTCACCACACAAAAAAAGAAATGATAATTATGTTTTGTGATAGAGGTATTAGCTAATACTATGGTGGCAATCACTGTAACACAGGAGCCCCAGGTCTGGAACTGGCACCTGGGTTTGGATATTCTGGAAGAACCACCAAGAGAATCAGAGGGGTGAGAAATGCCATTTATCACTCCCAGTACAAGGAGGCTTCAGCACTTGGTCAGTTGGAGCTGCAGGAAAAGGCCACCGGCCAAGATCAGGTATTGTTTTATATGTGATGAGATGGGGATTGTCTCACCCTGGGGAATAAGGGTCTTCCCCAGCGGATGAGAGCTGGACGTGCTGCCTAGCTAGTGTTGGGGAGGACTGGACCAGTTGTGTCCTCAAGGGGAACAGGGACATAATGTCCATGGGAATGGCCAAAGGGGTAGATAGTGCCCATGGGAGCAATAAAAAGTGTCTTTAGGGGCAGGAACAGCCCAGGAACACTTTGTTCATTATCTTCCTTGGGGCTGCTGACCCAGCAGTCCTCTTTGCCTCCCATGTCCATGGAGGGGCTATGTTTGAATTAACTCCACAATCGTATTGCAATATATAAATGCATCAATGTTCTATATCTTAAACTTTCAGAATGTTATATGTCAATTACATCACAATTAAAACATTTTAAAAAGCGATATAAAAAATTACAAAACTCTCTGCCACTACAGTGATCCTCCAGAAGTGGTCTTGGTGGGCTATACTTTACAATCAGTATATGGTTTCCAAACTTCTCTTTCCTCTGTACTTAAGTTGTTTTCTATCAGGAGAAATGGGCCTTTGAACACTTCCATGCTCAGAAAGGATGAAGGACCATTTCCTAAGTGGCTAACTGCAATGGCTCCTGACAGCCTTTGTCAGAGAGCAAAGTGCAATCCATGTTTTCAGTGAACTATCAAGAGAGTTGTCTTATGGACTCCAGGAACAACTTTTAAAAACTCTTTCAGCATTGCAATTCTATAAAAAAAAAAAAAAAGTCAGGTGAATAAAATTTCAAAAGAAGAAAGCAAAACAAACGAAATAGATCATAGACCTAAATGTAAAATACAAAACAATAAAACTCCTAGGAGATACTTTAGGAGAAAACCTAGATGACCTTGGTATGCTGATGACTTTTTAGACACGAACTAAAAGACACAGTCCAAGAAATAAATAATTGATAAGCTGGACTTCATTAAAATTAAAAACATCTGCAAAAGACAATATCAAGAGAATTAGAAGGCAAGCCACATACTGGGCAAAAATATTTGTAAAAGACACACCTGATAAAGGATTGCTATCTAAAATATATAAAAATTTCTTAACCCATTTCCCATTTAGAGGTTGAAGTAAATCTGATTGGTTTTTAATGTGAAAATAAAATATAAAACTGTTCTTGAAAAAAAAACTGTTCTTGGAGTTATTTCTAAACAGAACTTGTCTCTCATCCTAATGTAACAGAAATATGTACATAAATCGGATTCATCAAATGAATCTTTGGCTAACAACTGTTCAAAAATGATATTAACATCACACGTAAGAATGCTATGTTTGCTATGATTTAACATTATAAGAGATTGAGAATTATTATATTTTGTAAATGAAAATACCACTACTAAAAACAGACTGCTATAAATAGAATGATGATATTTGTTTCCAAGGACTATCAATATACTAGAGCAATGCAAAAATAATAATAAAAGCAAGATATTTTGTGGCAAACTTTGAGAGTAAAGTTAGGACTGCACTTTGTGAGTTATCTCAAGGTGAACATTGAAGGCACAAGTGCTGCCAGTGAGTATTCTCAGGGCAAATGGGAATGGGTTAAAACTTAACAGGAGGAAAAGAAAAGATCCAATTTAAAAATGGGCCAAAGACCTTAACAGACACTTGTTCAAAGAATATACATAGATGGCAGATAAGCAGATGAAAAGATGGTCCACATTCTTTATCATCAGGGAAATGCAAATTAAAACAATGTGATACCACTACACATATATTAGAATGACTAAAATCTTGAACACTGACAATACCTAATGCTGGCAAAGATGTGGAAAAACAGGAAATCTCATTTATTGCAGGTGGGAATGCAAAATGGTACAGCCACTTTGGAAGACAGGTTGGCGGTATCTTTCAAAACTAAATATACTATTACCATACGAACCAGCAGTAACATTCCATGGTATTTACCAAAAGCAGTTGAAACTTTATATCTACACAAAAATCTGCACACTGATTATTATAGTAAATTTCTTCACAATTGTCAAAACTTAGAAGTGACCCAGAGGTCCTTCGGTAAGTAAGGTATAAAGAGTGGTACATCCAGATGATGGAATATTATGTAACACTACAAAAAGTGAGCTAGTACACCATAAAAAGACATGGAGGGGATGTAACAAGCATGGTGGAGTGAGAGATGTCCGCCGACTTCTCTCCTTGAAATAACAATAAGCAAAACATCTAAAACTCAACGAAAAACATTCAATCTGCACACAGGCATGTCTGAGCGAGTGATCTGCAAATAAGAACTAACACAGGTCAGAACCCCGGGAGTCGGTTGGTAGACTGGGAGGAACAAACAAGCTCCTTCTCACAGCCGGAGCACCCTGCAGGAGGAGGAGGAAGAAAGAAGGTATGGTGGGCTCCCTGAACAACCCTGCATGGGAGAACTGAGAGCTCCACTCAGCAACAGTGCCCAAACATCAGGGCGGAAAGCAAAACAAAGTGGGGGCGGCAGAGAAGCAACAGCCGATCATTACCAGCTACGGTTGCAAAACACGAGGCTAACGCACAGCCTTCATCCTACAACCCAGAGGGCATAGCCCCCACCCCCCATATCTTCCAAGACTGAACACTGCAGAGCCCCAGGGGAATCTGAGCAAAAGCTACCAAAACTGTCACTAACACTGACAGGGACTGACACGGAGAGTAGCAATTGTGATTATATATTTATAAGAAAAAAGGGTTAGAAGCCACCTGCTTCTAAAATAAAATGAAACAAAACAAAACAAAAAAAAGTGCCTTCTTAGCCACAGGCTAAAGAGAGACCTTTATATAATAAATCTTTCTGGGGAAAAAAAGAATACACTCCATTAATGTTCAGGTGGAGAAATAGTCCATTAAACACCATGAACAACCAAGGGGACAAATCAGCTCAGATGGCTCAGGAAAAAAAAAAAAAGAGAGAAATATCTCCAGAAAATAAGCTTAAAGACATAGAAATATGCAACTTAAATGACAGAGAATTCAGGATGATACTTATGAAAAAACTCAATGAAAAACTGTCAACAAGGTAAAGAGACAACCATCCGAATGGGAAAATATATTTGCAAGCAAAGCCTCTGATAAGGGCCTAATATCCAAAATATACAAAGAACTCATACAACTCAATAACAACAAAATACTCAATTATTCATTCAAAAAATGGGCAGAGGACCTGAACAGACACTTCTCCCTAGAGGACATACAAAATGCCAACAAATATTTGAAAAGATGCTCAACATCGCTAGCTATTAGGGAAATGCGAATCAAAACCACAATTAGATACCATCGCACACTTGTTAGAATGGCTATAATCAACAGGACAAGTAATAACAAATGTTGAAGAGGATGCAGACAAAAAGGAACCCCTACCCACTGCTGGTGAGATACAAATTGGTACAGCCACTATGGAAAACAGTATGAAGATTCCTCAAAAAACTAAGAATTGATCTACCATATGATCCAGCAATCTCTCTACTGGGTATTTACTCCAAAGATTTGAAAACCCATATCTGAAAAGATATTTGGACACCGATGTTCACTAGCAGCATTATTTTACTGTGGCCAGGACATGGAAGCAACCGAAGTGTCCTATGATAGATAATTGGCTAAAGAAGCTGTGGTACATCTATACAATGGAATATTACTCAGCCATAAGAGATGGATACTGCCATTTGCAACAACATGGATGGACCTTGAGATAATCATGCTAAGCGAAATAAGCCAGACAGAAAAAGTTGAAAATCACATGATATCACTTATATGTGGGATATAAACCTAAAAGCAACCAATGAACAGGACAAAACAAACAGACTCATGGACATGGACAATGAGCTAGTGNTATATATATACGTATATATATATACGTATATATATACACATATATATATGTATATATATATATATACGTATATATATATGTGTATATATATACGTATATATATATACGTATGTGTATATATATACGTATATATATATACGTATATATATACGTGTATATACGTGTATATATGTGTATATATATACGTGTATATATGTGTATATATATGTATATATATACGTATATATATACGTATATATATATGTAATGCTATATTTTATATATATAATAATGCTATATTTTATATATATAATAATAATGCTATATTATATATATATACATATATATAATAAGAAGAATTGGATCAGTGAAGAAATAAAAAGAGAGATCAAGAGATACATAAAAATGAATAATAATGATAGTACAACATATCAAAACTTTTGGGACACAGCAAAAGCAGTCATAAGAGGAAAGTTCATATCATTACAGGCTTATCTCAAAAAACAAGAATGAGCCAAAATAAACAAGCTAATGCTTCATCTTAAAAAACTAGTAAAAGGGAGCAGGGAGAATAATGGTGTAGATGATAGTGGCTTCGTTCATCCCTCTTGTGACCAAATCAAAATTGTGACAGAAACAAGGAGCAAACAGCAAGGAAAGTTGCCTGGGTTCTAGATGAACAAGCCCTACAACTAGGGAGAGAAATAAGAAATCTCTTGCAACAGGAAGACATAGGACAAGGCGAGGATGCGAGGCTGCCTAGTCCCAATTGGCTAAGTGGAAGATACACCATAGCAGAAGCAACCAGCAGCTGCAGATGCCTCTTAAAGGGGCTGTGCCTGCAAGTGGATTTTCGCAGTAACGGACTTGCTCACGTTGAACACCAACACCAGGTCAGTGGCTGTGGGGGCACCAGGGACTTATGGGGGGACACTGAGTTGTCGGAGGAGGGGTTGGAGGCTAAGATCTCTCTTGTACAAAAGATCCAACAGTATCCATTGTTCCTCTGTTGAGCCCTCCCCACTCCCAGTGTGCAGAGGCAATGCCACCATAGCTGAGATGTCATCAAATTGGATAACAGAGGTCTTTCTGCCCAGAGGATTCCCTGAAACTACGCCTCCCCCAACTCGTGGCCATACCCAAGCCACATCCAGTTGTGTCCTCTGCGAGTCCTGTGCCATTTGCTGAACAACACCAAGACACTTGACCTTGTTTTTTGGTGTGGCTACTTGAGGCAACTGTAAGCACAGCATCTGTGGATTGCTTACTGAATCTTAACAGGGGGCCTCAGAGGGCCACAGGCTGGAGATAAACTTGACCTGCAGCTGAACCCCTCTCAGAACTGTGCCATTGGACAACTACTACACAAAGCCACTCTAACACGACTGGGAAAATTAGGAGCTTTGCTTAGAAACAGGCACAGAAAGGCAGTCAAAATGGCAGGACAAAGAAACAGAACCTATATGAGAGAACAGAATGGAGAATAATGGAGTCAAGCAATTGAACAGATGCAGAATTCAAAACACTGGTTAAAAAGATGCTCAATGAAATTAAGAGAAGTGCAGATGAATTCAACGAGAACTTTAACAAAGAGATAAAAAAAAAACATAAAAATGGAAATAAAATTATAAAAGAGAACCAGTCAGAAATGAAGAACACATTATCTGAGATGAAGAGTATATTAGAGCAAATCAACAGAGTGGATAAGAAGAGGATCGAACCACTGATATAGGGGATGGGGAAGCCAAGGACACTCAATCAGAATGGCAAGAAAAAGAAGCCAAGACTATCGTAGTTTAAGGAGCCTATGGGACACTGTGAAATTAAAAATATCTGTGTCATAGGGTTACCTCAAGAAAAATAAGATGTCGAAGAGTTATTTGAAGGAATAATGATGAAGAACTTCCCTAACCTGGTGAAGGAAATAGACATAAAACCCCAGAAAGCTCAGAGAGTCCCAAGAAAGAGGAACCCAAAGAGGCCCTCACCAAGACACATCATAATTAAAATGTCAAAGGTTAAATACAAAGAGAAAATCTTAAAAGCAGCAAGAGAAAAGCAGTTAGTTACCTTCAAGGGAGCACCCATAAGACTGGCAGCTGATTTCTCCAAAGAAACCATGCAGGATAGAAATGCTTGGCTCAAAATACTGAACGTGATGAAGACCCAGGATCTACAAACAAGAATACTTTATCTAGCAAAGCTATCATTTAGAGTTGAAGGACAGATAAAGAGCTTCCCAGACAAAAATAAGCTAAAAGATTTTATCAACATCAAGCCAGTATTATAGGAAATGTTGGAGGGACTTCTTTAAGAAGAAAAAAACATATAGAAAAAAAAAACAGGAATAAAAAATGGTAATAACTACATTCCCATCAACAAGTACCTCGAATGGAAAAGAATTAAGTCCTCCAACCAAAAGATAGAGTGGCTGAATGGATAAGAAAACAAGAACCCCTAATAGGCTGCCTATAACAGACTCATTTCAGGTTAAAAGACACACAGAGACTAAAAGGAAGGGAATGAAAAAAGATATTGCCTTAATGGGCCTAGATGATCTGATAGAAAAAGACAAATATCACATGATTTTGCACGCATGTGGAACCTAAAAAACAAAATAAACGACACCAACAAAAGCAGTAATAAATTCATAGGTATAGAGAATATTTTGAGTGCTACTACATGGGAGAGAGTTTGGGGGGGAGGAAAAAAAGGCAAAGAGGTTAAGAGGTACAAATGGATAGTTGCAGGATAGACATAGAGATGTATAGTGTAGCATGAAGAAGGTGGTTAACAATATCATCATTTATATGTAAGGGGGAATAGGGGTAATAGATTTTGTGGGATGATCTCTTATCAAGTTATGTGAATCTCTTATCACTAGGCTACACAATTGGTATATTATTGTATACCAACTATAATTGAAAAAACTCATTGAATTATATAATGTAAATGCAATCAACTATAATGATCTATTATATTTCAATAAGCCAATTTTTTTTTAAAAAAACTAGAAGAGGAAAAACAAATGATGACTAAAGACAGCAGAAGGAAAGAAATAATCAAAATTAGAGCAGAATTAAATTAAATTGAAAAAAATAGAAAAAAAAATAAATGCAACAAAGAGCTCGTTCTTTGAGAAGGTTAATAAAATTGACAAACTCCTGGCTAGACTCGCTAAAGGAAAAAGAGAAAAGAAACAAATAAATAAAATCAGGGATGAAAGAAATACAAAAGATCATACAAGAATACTACAAAAAAGTATATAACGCCAAATTTAATAACCTAGAAGAAATATACCGGTACTTAGAAATATAAAACCTTCCTAGATGGAATCAAAAAGAACTAGATAATCTAAATAGACCGATCAGCAGTATGGAAATTGAAATGATCATCAAAAACCTACCATAAAGTAAAAGTTCAGGACCAGATAGCTTCACCAATGAATTGTACCAAACATTCAAAGAAGTTTTAATACCTATTCTCCTCAAACTCTTCCAAAAAATCAAAGAGGAGGCAATACTTCCCATCTAATTTTATGAGGTCAATATTACCATGATACCAAAACCTGGTAAAGATAATACAAAAAAAGAAAACTACAGACCAATATCTCTCATGAACACAGATACAAAACTCCTAAATAAGATACTAGCAAACTGAATATAGCAACATATTAAAAGATTATACACAACGTTTAAGTGGGCTTCATCCCAGGGATACACGGATGGTTCAACATATGCAGATTGGTTAATGTGATACATAAACAAATTAAAAAATAAAAATCATGTGATAATATCAATAGATGCAGAAAAGACTTCGACAAGATACAGCATCTCTTTATGATCAAAACACTTACCAAAATCAATATAGAAGGAAAGCACCTTAACATAATAAAGGCCATATATCACAAACCCTCAGCCAACATTATACTTAATGGTGAAAAACTAAAACCTTCCCTCTTAGATCACAAACAAAACAAGGCTTCCCAATATCGCCACTGTTATTCAATATAACAGTGGAGGGCCTAGCAAGTGCGCTCAGGTAAGAGAAAGATATAAAAGGCATCCAAATAGGAAATGAAGAAGAGGAAACTGTCGCTATTTGCGGATGACATGATTCTCTATATAGAAAACCCTAAAAACTCCACAAGAACAGCACTAGAAACAAAAAGCAAATACAGTAAAGTTTCTGGATACAAAATCAATGTTCAAAAAATCCATAGCATTCCTATATTCTAATAATGAAGTGTCAAAAAAAAAGAAATGGAAAAAATAATTCCTTTTGCAATTGCAACAAAAAGAATAAAATAGCTAGGAATAAATCTAACGAAACATGTGAAGGACCTATATAATGAAAACTATTAGACCTTATTATAGAAACTGAAGAAGATATAAAAAGAAAAAAAGGAAAGATATTCTGTGTTCTTGGATTGGAAAAATCAACATAGTTAAAATGACCTTACTACCTAAAGCATTATACAGATTTAATGCAATCCCCATCCAAATCCCATCAACATTTTTTAATGAAATACTCAAAAAATCATCAGATTTGTATGGAAGCTTAAAAGACCCTGAATTTCCAAAGCAATCCCGAGAGAAAAGAACGAGGCTGGAGGCATCACTCTGCTCTACTTCAAATTATACTACAAAGCGACAGTAATCAAAATAGCATGGTATTGGCATCAAAACAGGCACACAGACCAGTGGAACAGAATTAAGAGTCCAGAAATAAACTCATGTGTATATGGGGAAATAATATTCAACAAAATAGCCAAAAACATACAGTGGAGAAAGGAAAGCCTCTTAAATAAATGGTGCTGGGATAACTGGAAAGCCAACTGCAAAAGAATGAAACTAGACTATTGTCTATCACCACACACCAAAATTAACTCAAAATGGCTTAAGGAACTGAATATAAGACCCGAATCAATAAAGTATATAGAAGAAAACATAGGAACTAAACTCATGGACCTTGGACTTTAAGAGGATTTTATGAATTTGACCTCAAAGGCAAAGGAAGTAAAACCAAAAATAAATGAATGGGACTACATCAAACTAAAAACTTTTGTACAGCAAAAGAAACTGTCAACAAGTAAGGAGACAACCATCCAAATGGGAAAATATATTTGCAAGCAACACCCCCGATAAGGGTGTAATATCCAAAATATACAAAGAGCTCATACAACTCAATAACAACAATAACAACAACAGACCATCCAATTAAAAAATGAGCAGAGGATCTGAACAGACACTTCTCCCTAAAGGACATACAAATAGCTAACAAACATATGAAAAGATGCTCATCATCTCTAGCTTTTACAGAAATGCAAATCAAAAGTAAATTGAGATGCCACCTCTCATCTGTTAGAATGGCTATCAATCAACAGGACAAGCAATAAAAAGGGTTGGAGAGGATGTGGTGAAAAAGGAACCCTCAGACACTGCTGGTGGGACTGCAAATTGGTATGTACACTTTGAAAAACAACATGAATGTTCTTCAAAAAACACTAAGAATTGATCTACTATATGTTCCATCAATCTCTCTATGGGGTATTTATCCCAAAATCTTGAAAATATATATCTGTAAAGATATTTGCACACTGATGTTCATAACAGCATTATTCATGGTGGCCAGGACATTGAAGCAGCTAAAGTGTCCTACGATAGATGATTGGTTAATGAAGCTATAGTACATATATATAATGGAATATTACTCAGCCATAAGAAGAGATGAAATACTGCCATTTACAGCAACATGGATGGGCCTTGAAAAAATCATGCCAGCAAAATAAGCCAGACAGAAAAAGTTGAAAACCACATGATATCCCTTATATGTGGGATATAAACCTAAAAAGCAACAAACAAACATGACAAACAAACAGAGACTCATGGACATGGACAATAGGCTAATTGTTACCAGAGAGTAAGGGGGAAGAAGGGAGGTAGATGGGTAAAAGGAGTCAAATATGTGGTGACAGAAAACAATCTAACTATGGGCGGTGAACGTACAATGCAAAATATATATGACTTTCTGTTGTACACTTGAAACTTACTGGATTTTGTTAACCAATGTCACCATAATAAAAATAATACATACATACATACATACATACATACATACATACATACATACATACATAAAAGACCTGGGAGAACCTTAAGTGAATATTACTGAGAGAAGTAAATTGGAAACGGCTACATACTATATGATTCCAACTATATGGCATGCTGGAAAAGCTAAAATTATAGAGACAATAAAAAGATTAGTGGTTGCCATGAGGTGAAAGAGAGGTGAATAGACAGAACACAGGATTTCTAGGGCAGTGAAAACAATCTTTACCATATTATAATAATGAATATATGTCATTAGACATTTGTTCAAGTCCATAGAATGTACATCAAGAGGGAACACTAAGGTAACCTCTGGACTTTGGGTGACTATGATATGTCAATGTAGGTTCATCCTTGGTAAAAAATGTACCACTCTGGTAAGTGATGTTGACAATGGGTGAGGCTATATACGTGTAGGGGCAGGGGTATCTGGGAAATCTCTGTACCTTCCTCTCAATTTTGTTGTAAACCTAAAACTGCCTTAGAAAAATGTCATAAAAAGAAGTGGAATTGAGAAGAATACTGAAAGATGGATATGATTTTGAGAGGCAGAAATTGTTAGGGGAGCAGGGCATAGAAGGGACAGAAAGGAAATCATCTCCAAAGGTTAACAGGGGTTGGGGACAATTTAAGCAAAAACACCAAGACTTCAGGTAAGCATATAGCATATTCAGAGAGCAAGTAATGCAGTTAGTCTGAAGCACATGTGAATAACCTAAGATCAAATGCAAAGTTAGGTTGTGGCCATCCTATGGCAGACCCTAAATACCAAAGCATTCAAGAGGCATTCCCTAGGCATTAGGGAGGCACTGAATATTTTCGAGCAGGAGAATGACGTGTTTTTAGCATAGATATAATGTAAAAAGGTGACTGCCATGTTCCTTCACCTCCACCCTGTAACAGTCAATGACAGTTCTTAACATTACCTGAGTTATGTCTACCTGTACAAACAAATCTTGGGCCAGTTATTTAGTATCATTAAGTACTCTGAGGCATTTTAAAGTAGAATTAAATATTTGGTTTCTCAAGTAAGATTAAGTTCAATTCTCTCTCTACCACTATCTGTGTCCTTTATCTTTGTCTTATTTCTTAAGGGTACTCTGTAAACATAATCCTTAAATAGTATGGCAGTTAAGGGAGTGATTTGTGGAGTCAATTATAATCACCAAATCACCACTCTCTAGCTGTGTGACCTAGATCAAGAAATGTAAGCTCTCTGAGCCTATTTCCTCATCTGTAAAATAATATCAATAATACTACTCATTATCATGTGGTTCTTGTGGGTATTACATAAGAAAGTGCTTAGGATATAGTAAGTTCTCAATAAATAGTTGTTACAACTTGTATAAAGATAGATTTTAGTGGACTTTTCAGATTGGCAGAAGTAACACTATTTCTAACATTGTACGTTTCAGAAAATATTTTCAGAACATTGCGGGGGACAGGGCAAAAACATCTTACAAAAGAACTTCTCACCATTCACCTCTTATTCATTCATTCATTTATTCAAAGTTGAAGCCTAAATAAAAAGCTACTTCTATCCTGACATTCTTCAAGTATAACAAAAAATATATATTTTGCTTCTGTGTCTTTGGCAAGCCCATTATATCTATAATTCATTAGTGTCATAGGAGTGAATGAAATATTTTTGTTTTTATCTCAGTGAAAAGAAATACTATAGTCTTTCCAGTATAAAACATTAACTGAATTATGATATTTCTCTTTTTTTAAAAATCTTGTTTTGATTATAATTAGCATATTCATTAATAACCATCAGAGGTGCCACACTTGGCTGAAACAAATGCATTTATAAACCACATAATTCTATGCTGGAGCCTTAATGACTCCAGCCTCAAAGTGCTTTCCAGGAGAGCAACTAACAGGTGTCTGAGTACCACTGAGGACTCAGCAGAACTATTCATTCCTACAGAGCTCTCACTTTTACCTAGTACCTTTTAATATGCCCCCACCTTAGTTCACATGGCATACTGGTGAGAGTCCTCTAAGACCTTCAGGTTATGCAGTCTTCAAATCACATTAGAACCAGTCTTGCTATGAATCAGTTGTGCAAACACTCCAGGCATTTGGGGGTTACAGAATTGTAACCATATGTTTCCACATTCACACCTTGAATTTTATAAAGCCAATATAGCACATTTATTTTCCTACCCAGAAACATAGCTAGAGAGGGAGTAAAGGAAAAGGAAAATGGTGCTTGCCAGTGAACTGTACAACATATTTTCGTGGAAAGTGCATGGCCTCTGGAGTTCCAAATACCTGTGTTTGAATGATAATTCCATCACTTACTTGCTAGATTATCTTGGGTAATTAATATCACCTAGAGCCCTGAATATTTCACCTGAAAAAAAATGGAATAAGAGTATCTATCTCATAGGCTTGTTGTGAGGATTAAATGAAGAGAAAAAAGAAATTGCAAAGCATAGCATGTAGTAGGCACTAAATTAATGTTAGTTTCTCTTCATGATTTGTAGGTTTTGATGTCAAACAACAGCATTTACCAGGCCACACCCTATGTGTAGACCCTCTAATACTAGGCACTGTAGAATGTAGAACAATGTCTTTTTTCTGTGTGTGAAGTGCCTGTGTTTTAATTTTTATTTTTAAACAAAGTACTGACCTTAAAAATTTAGAGATGAATCTTTGTCTCCCCTTGGAAAGAGTTTTTCTCTCAATCCCTTCCCACTCCTATACAACATATCACTCTTCTAAGCCAAATTGAAATTGGAGCCAAAGAAGTCTCATATTGACTGCTCACCCTGAAATCACACAATTCCCTCTTGCCCTAATAAAGCTCCTTCTTCTCAGAAAGAAAAAAATAATTTATATTTTTAAACATTTGAATAGTATTACATGTAAAAGACTTATGAATGGACTTTGCTATCTCTTTTTTTCTCCAAACATTTTTTTAAATTTATTTACTTAAGTTAGTTTCAAGTATACAGTACATTGGTTAGACATCTATATAGTTAATAAAACGATCCCTCCAATTGCTCCCTCCCTCCCCTGGCCCTCCACTTAGCCATCATATTAATGCTAACTGAATTCCTTCTGCCGTGCTCACCATCCCTGTAACCAACTATTGACTACTAATTTTTATTTCTTTAATCCTTCATCCCATTATCCCAGCTCCCCAACCCTCTCCCCTCTGCCCATCACCAAATTGTCCACTATTTTTGTGAGTCTGTTTTTGATAAGTTTGTTCTTTTTGTTCCTTAGATTCTGCATATAAGTGAAATCATATGATATTTATCTTTCTCTGTCTGACTTATTTAACTCAGCATAATAACCTCTAGGTCCATCCATGTCATTGCAAATGATAGGATTTCATTTTTTTAATGTCTGAGTAATATTTCATTGTATATATGAACCACAATTTCTTTATCCAATCGTCTGTTGCCGATGACATGATACTATATAGAGAGAACCCTAAAGATTTCACCAAAAATCTGTTAGAACTGATTAATGAATTTAGTAAAGTAGCAGGTTACATAATAAATATTCAGAATTCAGTGGCAGTTTTATACACCAATGATGAACTTTCAGAAAGAGAAATTAAGAAAACAATCCCATTTACGATTGCATCGAAAATTATAAAATACCTGGGAATCAAATTAACCAATAAGGTAAAAAACCTGTTTTCAAAAAATAGCAAGTCATTGAAAAAAGAAATTGAAGGAGATACAAATAAATAGAACTATATACCGTGTTCATGGGTAGGAAGAATCAACATAGTTAAAATGGCCATACTACCCAAAGCAATCTATAGATTCAATGTAATCCCTATCAAAATACCAATGACATTTTTCAGAGAGCTAGAACAAATAATCTTAAAATTTATATAGATCCACAAAAAACCTTGAATAGCCATGGCAATCTTGAGAAAAAAGAACAAAGTTGGAGGTATCACACTACCTGATATCAAACTATACTACAAGGCTACAGTAATCAAAACAGCATGGTACTGGCATTAAAACAGATACATTGATCAATGGATCAGAATAGAGAGCACAGAAATAAATCCATGCCTGTACATTTACTTAATGTATGACAAAGGAGGTAAGAATATACAATGGGATAAAGACAGTCCCTTCAATAAATAGTGTTGGGAAAATTGGACAGGTACATGCAAAAAAAAAAAAAAAAAAAACAGAAGCTGGACCACCTTCTTACACCGTATACAAGAATAGACTCAAAATGGATTAAAGACTTAAATGTAAGACCCGAAACCATAAAACTTTTAGAAGAAAACATAGGCAGTAAACTCTCTGATATTACTAACAGGAATTTCTTTTCAGATATATCTCTTCGAGCAAGGGAAACAAAAGGAAAAATAAACAAATGGGACTATATCAAACTAAAAAGATTTTGTAAAGCAAACCATCAACAAAACAAAAAGACAACTGACTGCTATCTTTTTTATTGGTTTGCAATATTCCCTCTTCCTCCAATCTCACCTTACCCACCCCAACTCCAAACACCATCCCCACAAAAGATCATTCTGTGAAGAGGTAAACAATAAGTAGATTGTAGCCAAACAATTCATCCTGGTTCTGCTGCCTTCAAGCGATGTTCATCAATCACCCTAAACAAATATTTCTAAAGTTGCTAATATAAATTCATAGTTGCCCAGATCTTTATTACCTTTATTACATATACTCTAGCAATTTCTTGAGCTAGTCAACTGGAGAGAAGAGTTTTAGAGCAAACATCAGGAATAGGAAAATGAGGCCAAAGAGTATAGTTGTATGGAGGAATTAACAGAAGGTCGAGGCAGAAGTCATCAATTCTATACTACTTCACATTGAAGCAGTGATAATTTATTTTCACAGACCATTTTGAAGACATTTCTACATAGAGAAACATTTTCTTTAATTGTCTAGTATATGAGACATTGTTTAGGATGCTCTCAGAAAATGAACTCACTATCACCTTTGTGTAAAAATAAATTGAGGGTTTGGGCTTCAGTTCTGATATTCTTTGACTATAATCTAAATGTGAAAGTCAATCAGGAGGGAAACACATAAATTTCAGAACTGGTTGTTAAAATTAACGGTCTATAATCATTTTTCCCCAGCCTGGTTTGTAGTAGATCAGTTATAAATCATAAGTCTTATCATGTAGTACATATTCCCACAATTTCTTAAATGGAGGCTACTAAATATAACTTAGTCTTTTCTAGATGTTCCAATGTCTTGAAAAAGAATGGGAATGACTACATTATGCTCCACAATTATAACAGAAAATTTTAATACAGTGTAATACTAATAGTCTCTATGCTAAATGACCCCAGACTATGGTACTTTTTGACATTTTTATAGCTTATTTAGTTGTTTCCCTCCTCATTTATGCAAGTATATGTTGCCATTTCTTACTATCATCAGTTTCCCTTTAAGCAAGTTTTCCTTCCAATTTGTTTCAAACATTCTTTGGCTCAAAACCTTTTACTGACTGCCAATAGTGTGTCCGATACCATGCTGGGCACTATAGATGTGACAATAAGAAGCAAATTCCCTGATATCTAGGAGGTCACACTGCATTTAAAGAGACAGACAACTAAAGAGGCAATTATAATACCATGTGATATATGCTGTAATAAAATTAATCACAGGGCACTATAGAGACATATAATAGGGATTACCTAATCCAGACAGGGTGGGGGACAAATTGAAGATATCAGTGAAGTCTTCTTGAATAAAATTATCACTGAGTTGAGCTTTGAAGGATAAGCAGGAATTACCCAAAATACAATGGGTAAATGGTGATTTAAGTAGATGCTGCAGTAGCATATGCTTATATGACAATCCAGGCAAGAAGTAATATAGTCTTAAATGATAGTAGCAGCTCAGATGGTGAGTAAGAGAGAGATTAGTGAGATGAGACATTTGGAAGGTATTAGTTACTACAACTTAACAATTCACTGAATGTTGGAGTGAGGAAGGGATAAAGTCTAGAAATAAGCTTGGATCATAGGGTGAAGAAAGAGAATCACCGAGAAGGATAAAATATAAATATATATATATTATATAAAAGGAACAAATGTGAAGAAGACAACAGATTTAGCTTTTAACATGTTAGGTTGAGTGGATTTTCAGCAGGCAATTTGATATCTGGGATTTGGTGCTGGAGAAGGGAGAGACAAAAGCTGTGGGTTAAAAGAAACTGGAGAACCAAGTTCATTTAATCTGTGCATAAAATAAGGAAAATAGCTCTGAAAGAGGACCTGAGGAGCTTCTGTATGAACATGAATTTTATGGCGATGACTTTTTGGCAACCACTTTTGTGTGTCTAAAACTTAACATGTACAAAACAGAACTCTTGATTTCAGCTCACACTCCAACATATTTCTCTTCCAGTCTTTTCCACCTCAGTTAATGGCATACCACCACCACTCAACTGTTTGATCCAAAAACTTAGGACTTATTCCTTGTCTCTCTTTCCCTTACCTCCCATATCCAATACACCTGCAAGTCTTATCAACTCCACTTCCAAAATATAACCTGAATCCATTAGCTTCTCTTCATTTCCATTGCTCTCTCACTAGTTCAAGCTCCATCATCTCGGCCTATGCCACTGCAAGAACATCCTGACTGGCCTCCCTACCTCCACTCTTGTGCAAATAAGCCAAATAGTTACCACTTCAGGGACTTTACGCTTGTTAATCCCTCTGAAAGTTAATTTCCCCTGATCTACCCATGTTCCACTCCTTGTTCTTTAGGTTTCAATTCAAACATCACATTCTTAGAGATGCTTTTCCTGATGACCTAGTTTATTCTGGCTTAGCCTTATCACAGGCCCACAAATCACTCTACCACAGAACCCTATCTTATGTTCTTTATAGTACTTCTCTGTTTATAAAAATTGTCTTATATTTTGCCTTATTTATTGTCTGTTTCACATCCTCTTCAACACACACACTAGAACACAAGAGGACAGGGATTTTATCTGTTTTGCTCACATTGATATTTATGTCTCCTATAATAGTTCTTAGCATCTAATAATTGATCAGTAAATATTTGTTAAATGTGGAATAAATGAAAATACTTTTTTTTTTTTTCAAAGGCCTTTCTGTTTCTCACTGCCTGGTTCTGAATTGTGTTGTGTTATTTTCTGTGTGTGTCATCAGACTGATTTTCTTATGTGGTTCATAAACTGGCTCTGAATAAATATACATTCACACAGTAAAATTCAATTTTTATAGAATTGATGGACCTAAAATACACTCTGCAAAAATAGATTTTCCATGAATTAGTAATTTGCCCTGTGAACAAACTGAGAATTCTAATATATTTAAATAATGGTGAAAGAAAAAAAATTGACTTTGTTATACTTTTTACAATATACTGAAGCAAAATAAAAGACAAAAATCCAAAATCATCACTTAAATCTGCAGCATTTATGTTTTCAAAATTTTTATTTCAGTCCAAAGAAGAATATATCAAAATGGAATTTTCCTTGAGCTTTCAGACAAGTTGAGATATAGCTATTTCATTGACAGACACCTTCTTGCCTGCACGCTTCAGCCTGTGGATAGGCATGCTGAAAGAAATCACAAGGGCTTCTCTAGCTCTTGCTTCAAAGAAAGGGCCAATGGATCAAATGTAATCCCTGCGAAGGAGGGATTTTAACCAAACTGCCCAAAGCTATTCACATCTGCCCTCTGTCCCTGGGGACTTCCCCAGACACAAAGGACTCCAAGAGATTGCTCTTAGATGTTGCCACAAACTCAGGAGTGAAGATGTGTTATGTTGTTCAATCACAGTTGGGCTCAATCATGAGACTACACATCTGAGAGATTCAGGTCCCCTTGCCAACACTTCCTTTGTTGCTTGTATGCCTAGTTATGTCAGAGTGGGCAGGGGATGGGACACTATTATGAAATGTGCTAATGAATTAAGGAGTTAAATTCTCATCTGAATGACATAAAGATACTTTATTCAGTGGTTTCCTTCCTCAAAAAATACCTTCTCAGAACAGTTGTTATACTATCTTATAAAATCATCTGACTAATCAATAGAAGTTCAACAGTGAAAGTTTTACTCAGAGATTAGAATATCAATTGTTATTCTAACCAAGACTTTGTCTTCTCGCATCAGAGAGATGTGCACTTAAAATACATAAAGTGGTATTCATGAACCTTATCTGATCAAATTGTTTTCATAGTATATTTATCTCACCGGGTAAAAGCTTTCCCCACAAGTATACCCTGAAAGAATTCTATTCTCCATATAAGGAGTGACAGATCCATGGTCAGAAATGCTCTCAAGTGAGATAAAATTATATGCACTACTCTGTTTCCTGCAGATTCAGTCAGCAGGAAAAGAGGTAATGCAAATACTGCTCTGCTAAAGCTCCTTATAGAAGGCAGCTGGAAAACATGGACTTGAAGTTTCATGTCAACTGGATGAAACATACTGAATCCAAGGTGACTTCCACATCAAGAAAATTTTGTTTTACTGAGAAATTAGCTCTGCTTTAAACACTAACAACAACTTCTACTTTATAGTTTATAGATATTACAAAGAGCTTGGTTTTGTTTTGTTAGGCATAGAGGGAAAAGATCCAGTATTTTCTATCATAAAATGCTGACATTATAATACCATGTGATATATGCTATAATAAAAGTAATCGCGGAGCACTATAGAGACATATATAATAGGGGTTACCTAATCCAGATGGGGCGGGGGACAGGTTGAAAATGTAAGTGAAGTCTTCCTGGAGAAAGTTATTAATGAGCTGAGTTTTGAAGGATAAGCAGGAGTTACCCAAAATGTAATGCGTAAAGGATGACTTACAAAGATGGTGCAGTAGCATATGCTTATATGCAGTAGCATATGTAGTAGAATATATATATACATATATATATGTATATATATATACATATATGTATATACAAATATATACATATATGTGTATATATATACACATATACACACACACACACACACACACACACACACACACACATATATATATATATATATATATATATATATATATATATATATACATACATACACACACATATATATTCAGTATATATGCTGAATCTGACCACTTCTTACAACCTCCACTGCATCCATCCTGTCCCAAGCCACTGTCATCTCCAGCTTGGATAACTGTAATAGTTTCTTTACTGATGCCTCAGATGCTGTCCTTGCCCTTCCACTCCATTCTACTCCCAACAATGTAACCAAAGAGATACTGTTAAAATAGAAGTCAGATCAAGTTATTTTTTTTAATCAAACACCCCATATCAAATCGATCCCCATCTCGTTCGAAGTAAAAGTCAAATTCCAGTAGGAAGTAGAAAGGCTGGAATTTTAGCCCATTCTGTCATCAAAGCCTGCCCCCTTAGCCATAACTTCCCAAACACTTTGAACTTTGAAGCTGACCTTCAACTCGTTCCCATCTTTAGTTGTCTACTGTTTCAATGACAGACCTGTTCCATTCCGCTGCTCTCTGGTACTCCAGACCCCTGCTATGCCCTTACATATAGGCTTGTTTTTTTCCCTGCTTTTCCCTACAAATCCCCTACCCTCTATCCTCGAACATCACATATTCATCATGCATCTATTCATACATTTGATAAGTATATATGGACCACCTACTACATGTCAGTCCCTAGGAATACAGAGATGAACTCTGCCCTGAGTCTAAAAGCTCGCAGTTTAGTGAAACAGAAATGAGTGTTTGCAGACTAATGGAAAGGTGTCAATAGAGTAGAATCTCAGAGATCAGAGCCATGATCTCTCTGAGGTGACAGCTTGCTAATGTGCTGAACATCTCCCCTCACACATTATAAATGTATATTTTTAACAGAAATTTTCTAGAGAAAATTACTGAACCTTGGCCCAGAAGAGTGATGCTAATGGCAGCAACAACATTTTCTGTAGCAAGTTGATAGGTTTGATATATTAGGACAGGGTTCTTTAAGAAGACTCTCAATTAACGTCGAGTTGATCATTGCTCATCCTGACTATGCAAAGGGTATCTCCTTAAAGAATGGTCATTATAAAGTTAATGTTTTCAGGGGCTAGTAAATGGAGACTGGCTTCAAGATGACCCATGTACACTTGCTTTAGGGAAGGTGTGAACAAGGGCCTACCCTAGTCCAAGTAACAATAAACCAGAATATAACATGTTAGGTCATTATAGAAATTATAAGACAGAAATTCTGGGATAACAAAAATGGACCCAATTTCAAAATCAGAAGATTCTGAAAGTAAATGGTGATGGGGATGTGAAGTTTGGAGTTATAAAACAACACTAAAATGATACAGAATTAATGGTGGTAGCTACCAAAATGCAGTAGATATTTTTCTCTTTTTCTTTTCTGGGTATTTGAATAACAACTTTTTAAAAAAAAATACTTATCCCACTGCTAGATATCTATTCAAGAAAAATGAAAACTTGTGTTCGCACAAAAACCGGTACATGGATGCTTAAAGCTATTATGCTTTACTCATAATAGTCAAAAAGTGAAAACAATCTAAATAACTTTCAAAAGGTTAATGGTTAAACAATCTATGCTTCATCCTACCATGGAATACTACTAGACTATAAAAAAAGGAAGGAATTATTAATATGGACAACTTGGATGAAACTTAAATGCATTTTGCTAAGTTAAGGAAGCCAAATTCAAAAGGCTACATGTCATAAGATTCCATTTATATGACATTCTAGAATGGATGAAAAATAGGTCAATGGTTGCCAAGGGTTAGGAGTGCAGGGAGGAGGTTTGACCTTAATGGGGCAGCGTGAAGGACGTTTCAGAGTGATGGAATTATCCTGTATGGTACTGGTGCATTATATGCATTTGTCAAAACCCCATAGAATAGAACTATGCACCATAGGATGAATTTTACTGTACGCAAATTTTAGAAAATTCAACCAGAATGCTGTGGGAAGGGGTGATGGACTGCCGACTGTGACAAATGAATATAACTGTATTACAAATGATGAAAATGATGGGAAAGAAAGGAGCTGACCTAAATAACTTTGAAAAACAGGATGTTGACTGGATACTATAAAGCTAAAGACAAAAAAAGTATATAAACACTGTACTCTAGTGCATAAATGTTTCTCATGGGGATATGGCTTAGGGATTCTGAAACTATTAATATACTACTATGGTTGGAAAATTTACTAAATATATTGAAATAAATATAGATATGTGACTGTGTAAGTTAGTACATACATATATTTCCTAGCTGTATCCATTGAGAGGGGCTAGAAGCAGTGATACCACGATAGCAAGCACCCTTAAGGCACAGATAATGGCTTTGAAATACCATTCTCTATTAAACAAAAGACTGGCTGATTTCAGGCCTGGAGCAGGGAAAGAGAAGATGAGCCTGGTGCATCTTGTGAAGAATCCTGACAGACAGCACCTTAACCAAGGAATGAAGATTATCATCACCTGTAATATATGGCAACATAATGTATCTCTTGATAGACGGCACACCAATGTGTTAGCCTTTCCAATGATGTGTAACGTCAATCTAATCATAAGAAAACATTGGGAAAAGTCCCAATGGAGGAATATTCTACAAAATAACTAACAAGTACTCTGCAAGTGTCCAGGTCATGAAAGACAAGGAAAGACTGAAGAACTATCACAGATTGGAGGAGACTAAGAAGACATGACAACTATTGCAATTTGAGGTCCTGAACTGGATTCTCGAACAGAATTGGGACATTAGTAGAAAAACTAGTGAAATCTTATTAAATTATGTAGATTAGTTAGTAGTATTGTACCAAGGTGATTTTCTTAGTTTTGATCATTGAACCATAGTCATATAAGATATAAACATAAAAGGAAGCTGGGTAAGGGGTATGCAGACATATTCTGTACTACTTTTACAATTAATCTAAAATTATCTAAAAATACAAAGCTTTAAAAAATAAATTACTTTTCCATGAAAACAAAAGTAGTAAGTGTAGTAATGTAAATTACCAGATGCATATTCCTATTGGTTAAGAGAATAGTTACTACTGGGGGGCTGAAAGCAAGGTATCTGTAGATTCATGTTTTAGGAAAAATAGGATTTCCTAAAATTCTTCCCCTGGAAAATTGGAGTGGTTGTCAGCCACTATGGGAGCTAATCTGAAGACTGAGAACAAGCAACCAAGAAACCAGAACTACCTTGGCTTGCTCAAAGTAGGATATGTATAAGAACTCTTCGTGTGTCTTTAACTGTTCCTACCAGGCCTCTGGAGGCAGTAGAGTGGAAATTAGGATTATAAATTAAATATGGGAGACTATATCACAGACTAGAACATCCCTAGACTAGATGTATTTAAATTTACATAAAGAACTTCATGACTATGACACCAAATTACATATAATACCTTGGGTCCCAATGAGAACTATCAGAACCATGATAAATAATAGTAACTAACACTAAATGCTTGGCACATAGCTTAACATTGTTAGTCCCCACAACTGCTATATGAGATAGGTGCTTGTACTATCTTCATCATTAACAGATGAGGAAATCAGTCTCCACTAAGGTTAAATAAATAGCCCCAGTGCCATAGGCTGTAAGTAGTAGAGACAGGTTTTAGACCTAGACAATCAAGGCCCACTACCCACGGTCTTAATTACTATGGTATGGTACTTCTCTATAAATGCTAATGCCAAAGAGCTCTTGTTCCAAAATACCTAAGCTTTGGGAACCATATTGAGAAATGTGGAATTCTATAATACTAATTTGCTATTTTGAGCATTGTTTATTACCAAGTTTATGCCTTCTGCTTAGGCATATTATATATTCAGTTTGAAAATTTGCAATGTAACATTTGTCTAGTAGTTGACAACATGCTCCCAGTGCAGATCCAGTTTCTAATCATGAATCAGAGCCAGGATGTGTCCATTCAGTTCACTTTCACACTTGAGTTTTAAAAATAATCCCTGTGTGTAATTGTGAGAATAGTCAACTGAGAAGCCACCTGAGCAAAACCATAGAGTTCTCAGAAAGCCAATCCAACCCCCAGATTTGGCTGTCATAAATAATGTGGGTGTTTTCAAGAAATTGGTGATTTGTTTATATTATATAGTTATTCTGGGATGATTTAGAATGTCTTGGAAAACTATACTCAGACACCAGTTTGTTAATCCAGAAGAATAAGTCAAGTTTGAATAGTCAAGGATAGATTTCAATCATTAATCAGGAACACTTAAATTATTTGTCCTATAAAAAGTGCACTCTTAATGTTTGAGATGGTCTTATTGCAGTCTCCACAATTTTGAGGTGGCATAAACTTCAATTTTAGAAAATAACTACTATAAACTTGCATAAATATATAAAAGGTTTACTTATCAACTTTGCTGCCGAACCAAAGCAGGAAAGGATTAACTAATTCACTGGAGGAAAGAATTCCAATTCAAAACATTTCCAATAGGCTAAAACCAACAAAAATTCAATTACACAAATACAAGATGGGAGAAATCTGACTTTACAGCAGTAGTTCATGTGCAAAGAACTTAGGGACTTTAGCTAACAAATGTACTTGAATCAATAGTGTACTATGCCCTCTAAAATGACGTATTTTAGAGATCGTAATCTGTATTGAAAAGAATTGGATCTAGTCATTCTTTCTGTATACTCAGCTGATCAGTCCACATCTGCAACACACTTGCTCAGTTCTCAGCACCACATTTTTGAAAGGCAGCGACAGCCTCAAAATTTCTATATAGAAAGGGCTTAGAATAATTATTTAGAAGTGAGATGTTATAATGTCTGTAATTTGCTTGAAGATATTTCAGTAAAAGAAAAAATAGATGAAACAAGTATGGCAAAATGTTAACAACTGTTAAATCTAGGTGATAGGGTATATGGGAGCTCATTACGTGAATCCATGTTTCTGTATAATTGAATTTTTCATACTAAATGGTAAAAGAAAAGGGCCTCAGTGCAGCAATCTTCTTGGAAGGTCATTAACGTGGCTAAGGGACTTGTTTTGAGACTTCATTTACATAACAATCATGTGCTTTTTCTTAGATGGTATATTTATTTGAAGTGCCTTTGGGGGCTACCAATGGAGACTTGGGAGGCATAAGTTAAAGTCCCCCAAAGTACTATAATTGTTGAAAAATCATAATAAATCCCTTACTCCAGGCTTGAAAAGGACCACAGAAAATGTTAAGGGAGGCCAGGGAGTGTCAAGTGCTTCTGGTGTAAGTACTTCTCCCCTAGGCTCCCCTCTGCCAGCTTTACCAATACAGTGTGGCCAAGAGACGAGCCCCAGACAGTGGTTCTAATTAGCACTAATAATCCACGTCCTCCTAGGAGCCCAACAGGACTAATCCTGACATGTCTTACATCTCTGCTTACCCCAGTCACCTCCACAAGTCCCAGTTTCCAAGTGTGCACCAATTCCCAACCTCTTAAGTCTCCATTTATTCCTAATCTGACTCAACATCCCACTTATCCGTGAACCCTCAAGCCCTCTGGCCATGCTTTCTGACATTCACAGCCCATCATCAGCAAATTCCTCTATAATCTCAGCATTTCATTCTATTTCTTGTTCTGAAGGAAGTTTGGCTCTTCCCTGAGGTCTCCGCTTCCACATAGCCATCTCGGACCGGTGGATGTTTTCTTTTCCACACCCTTCATATCACTCACTGGACCTGGAGGTAGAGGAGTGCCCTCTTTCTTCCTCTTTGCCACTCCAGGACATTTCTCCACCCTCTTCCTTCAAAACCCAGCCCATTTAAAGTATAGACCATCAGACATGTCAATTGCCACCCCTCTTTATGGCAACCTCCACCAACCTCTCAGTCACTCCCTTTTATTCATTCATTGGAAATGATAGCATGACTTACAGTCTTTTTCTCCCACTATTTCTCCTGTGATTTCAACATCCACCTCAGAATAGAGCAAGTCCCTTGATCCCACTGTCTCTTAAAGTCATTTCTACTAATATTTTGTTTCCTATCATTCCAGCCCAGTCACACACTCTGATGGTCACACTCTAAATGTCACTACCAATAACTGCATCACCTCCATAATTTCAACTTCAATCCTCTCTCTCTATCATATAACCTCTACCTCCAATCCATGGATCCTACTACTGTCACTGTCCATCTGTCTTTCATGTCTTCATTGTCCACACTACTCAGCTAAATCCACATTCTTTCATTATATCCACTATTGAATATAAATCTGCAAGTGGGAGAGATATCTTTGTACACCTTCCATCGTACTTAATGCTGGTTAATAACGATTCCACCTATGCAGCAGAATAGTCTCACTTTAAGTTTAATTTGACCAGAACTCTCAAGTTGGCCTTCAGCAATGCCTGACAATCTTAAATGTTTCTACTTGGTTTGTTGTCCTTCTCTCCAAGACAACTATTACACACTTCTCTTCCCTCATGAAAGCTCAAACAACTCCTCTTCAGAATTCTCAGCTGATGATTTCACTTTTTATTTCATGGAATAAATACAAACAATCAGAAGACGACTACCTTATCTTCAAACCAACAAGTCTAACAACTCATCTGCATTACTATCCATATATCCTGAGTTCTCTCTTATTACTAAAGAAGAATTTTCCAGATTTGCATGAAGCCAGTCTTCTGACTTGTGCACAAGATCTCTTGTCCTCTCAGCTATTCAAGCATTTTGCTCCACCAGTTAACCCCTCTTAGTCTGATGTCACCAATTGTTCTTTCAATCAATATGCTGATAGATCTTTCCCATTAACATATAAACATGATACAAAATCTCCCTTCTGAAACAAACAAAAAAACTCCTTTGACCACATATCCACCTCCAGTTATCTCACAATTTCTTTTCTCTTCTTTATAGCAAAATTCCTAAAAATACAGTGCTCTCCCCATTTCCTAAACTCTTATTCTCTCCACAAACCACTCAAAATGGGATTAGGTCTCCAAACTGACAGCATTCTTATCAAGTTTGGCAACAACCTTCCTTCATCTTGCCAAGGTAAAAAGCAAGCTATTATACTTCATCTTATTAAACTTCTCAACACTTGGCTCAGTTGATTACTCCTACTTTTTTGAAAGATATCTTGGCTTCTGTGACAACACAGTCTCTTTTTTTTCTCCAATGCCTCAGACACTTTTTCTCAGTCTCCCTTGTTTGTTTCTTCCCCATCTTCCCAACCTCTAACCATTGGAGTGCTCCAGGGCTCAATTTTTAAGTGTTATTTCTTCTCTACATGCTGAGGACTCCCAAATGTGAGAGTCAGAGGCAATCTCCACTCCATGACTCTCCCCTGAGCTCCAGATTACTCATTCCATATTTCCATATGGATGTCTAATAGGCAGCTCGAATTTAAAATATATCCCAAACAGAACTCTTGGTCCTGTCTCTTCACTCTGTTCCTCACTCTGTCTTTCTCATTTTAGTTAATGCACCATCTCTCATCTAGTTGTTCAGGCCAAAACCCTAGGGTATCATCCCTGATTCCCGCTTCTTCCTCACATAACACATTAATATATCAGTCAAAACCCTGTTGGTTCTGCCTTTCATACCAGTCTAACTTCTCACCACCTCCAAGACCCCATCACCTCTTTGGATTATTTCAATTGCTGCTTAACTGTTTCCTCTGCTTTTACTCTTGTCCTTTAGCCTGTTCTCACAAAAATGGCAAGAGTGAGCTTTTTGAAGGTAATTCATAGCACTTCATTTTCCTATCTAAAATCTTCCAATGAATTCCAATCACAATCAGAATAAAATTCAAATTATGCACTGACTTTTTCCTCGACCTATCCTCGACCTATCTATCGACCTATCAGGTCTGAACTCAAATGTCAATTCCTCAGAGAGGCATTTATGTGACCACTCTATCTAAAATAGCACCCCCTATCACTCTTCGCTCCCTTCCCTTCGTTCCTTTGTTTTATTTTCCATTGTAGGACCTATCACATCTGTTATTATTTACTCGCTTTTCATCTGTCTCCTATACTTAGAATGTAAGCTCCAGGAAAAGAAAGGTATTATCTATTTTTTTCACTACTGGTACATAGTATATAGATGCTCAATGAATATCTGTTGAATAAGCGACTGTATCCAGAGAAAAATTATCAGGATAAACTAGAAACTATAGTATAGCTAATAAGAAAGAATATCTAAAAGTACCACAAGTGCCTTTATCTAAAATTCAGAGGGCATTGCTTTGTTCTGTACAGAGATATAAGCACAAAAGTTACAGGATAGAAACTATAGAGGCAGGAGGAGAAATTTTCTAGAGACCAGAGCCTAAATAAGCTGCATCGTGAGGAAGAGAGCTATTAAGTATTTATTTCAGTGATGAGAGGACCAACAATTTTTGGACGTCTGCTATATGCCAGGTTGTGTATAAGGCCCTTAATATAGGTTAGATATAGTGTCTCATTTCATTTAATCTTCACAATTATATGAATTAAATTTAATTATTGTTATCCCCAGTTTGTAGAGAAGGAAATCAATCTCATGAGTCCAAGGTGGAGCGTTTGTACTATGCCATACTGCTGCCAAATGCTTCAATTGAGCATCTCCTTTCTGACAGGAAGACTGTAGAGCAACAATTTGAAAAGTGTGGTCCTCAGACCCCTGGAAGTCCCCAAAACTCTCTTAGGTATTTAGTGAGCTCACAGCCATTTTTATGATAATACAAAAACATTATTTTCTTTTTTCACTTTCATTCTATTATGAATATACAGTGGAGATTTCCAGAACCTATACGATAAACTATGGTGAATCCTTGCTCTGACAGATAACAGAATGTATGCTATATATTCTTTTTTTCTCAGTTCATATTTTTCATATGGTAAATATCGATAGATATAAATGACAGAAACAAAAGCACACTGGGGTTCTTGATAATTTTTAAGAATGTAAAGTGATTCTAAGATCAAAAAGTGTGAGAACCATGGCTGAGGAGGAATGGAAGGTCTAAAATTCAAAGACCTCTCAAGTCCCTTCCTACTCAAAAATGCAACTGCATAAATTTCAATGGCATTGTTTGAAAAATAGAGCTAACCCCAAAACTCGTTTTGGTTAAACTCCTAGGTGTAGAAATTCTTTGTTAAATGTCTGTATCTTCTTTACTGCCTTGGTTACTATAATGGAGATTTTCTTTGAAGATCCAGTATCCTGTATGGCCTCAGGGTCAGCAGATCCTATGGCTATGGAAGAAGAAAATACAATAGTAAAATATGCTCAGTCCTAACATCCTGCTTGTATTGATATGGGGAATTTTTTTTTACTTGATATTTTCTTGTGGATGCTTGTTTAATTTATAAAAATCAAAAATCACTAGTGTGCATTGGATTGTTTTTGTTTTTGTGAGGTTTTTAAATTAGTTTTCTCCCAATAACCAAGTAATGAGGAGAGGAGGGAAGACAGAAAAGTGAACTTTCCTTAACTATACATCTACTGTATGTGAGGTACAATAAAATAAGCTTTAGCTGTCATTTGATGAGTAGCTACTATATCAGTCACTTCACTCAGTTCTTGATATGCATTATCTCCAATTCTCACAAAGATCTTGGGAGAAAAATGTATTATCAAGTCTATGATAGATTGGGAGAAAATAGCTGCAATAACTACCTCTCCTACATTCATGCCCTTGGGTAGTCCCCTCCCACACTTACTCTGGGCTTGGTCACATGCCTTACTTTGACCAATGGAACAATAACAAATATGGTCAAGCCAAGACTCAAAAAGTGTTTGTACATTAGGTCTTGCTCTCTCTTGATGCCATCATTCACCAAGTGAATGAGCCCAGGCCAGCCTACCAGGTAGTAAATGACATATAACCCAGTTATTTCTATCACCCCTATTGACAACCAGTCAACTATCAGACATATGAATGAGGTCAGTTGACCTAAATGGATGAGTAAACCCAACAGACACACATGAAGCAGAAACAGTCCCAGCTGAGTGCAGTTCAAACTACTAACCTAAAGAATCATGAGCAAGTAAGTGGTGGTTGTTTTAAACCACTACATTTTGAGATGGTATGTTATGCAGTAAATGCTAACTGCTAATAATGCTCATTATACAGAGAAGGAAACTGAGACTCAAAGAAGTTAAAAACTTTACTGAGATAATTCTATAGCCAGTATGTGGCAGAATAAGAATTTTAAACCTATGTCTACAAATTACTTAATTTAAGCTTTACATCTTCTCTGTGAGATAGACATATTATTAATACTATCTTTTTAAAGATGAGGAAACATGTACAGTGAGGCTAAACAATCTGTCCAAGATCATACAATTAATAAGTAGTAAAATGTTAACTGAACTTATTGTAGTGATCATTATGCAATATATACAAATATTGAATCATTATGTTGTACACCTGAAACTAATATAATGTTACATCAATTATTCTTCAATAAAAAAAGGAATAAGGGGGAGATCAACAATAAAAAAATGATAACTAGTAAAGCTAGGATTTAAACTCAACTATGCCTGATTTCAGAGATTGTGCTACTTTCACAACTTCAGGCTGAGGTTCTGGTTAGTTGAGGGTTCCAGTTAGCTTATTCTTCCCTATAGAAAAACTGATTGCTCTAGCACTATGTTAGCAAAACCAACAAGACTGCATTTAAAAATGCATTGCATAACTCCAAGCAACATACATAAAAAGTATAAAGGAGAAAGAGCAATGGAAAAGGAACAAGACTTGGGAATTTTAGTTATTAAAACAACAATAACAAAACATTAGAAAGTACGTCTGGCTTTATAAATAAGAGATAAGAAAAACTCATTATAATAACCAAAGCACTAAAAGGAATATAATGTAAGACAGGAGCTCATGAAAAGGATATTTTAAACTAGAACTGAAGTAGCTAGCAGGCAACAGCTAGCTACTTCGGAGGAGAGTGTTCATTAACACTAAAAAGCACTGCATTGGCTGCCCACCACATTCACAATATGTCCTACTAACTTTCTGCTGTTTAAATGCTGTCTGGCATTGGAATTATTTAGGTTGGAAAAGATAATGTGAAGGGAGGGAGCAATAATACCTATTGAAGATAGCATGGGAGGAGCACTGGACTGCAACTAACTAGCCAAGTGACCTTGGGTACACAACTTAACCTCTATGGATCTTAATTTCCTGATCTCTAAGGTCCCTTGCAGCTCTAAAAGTTCATGATTCTATGGTTACATTAAAGGGGAAGTAGTGACCAGCAGTAATCCATCACTGCTGAGGGCCAAATAAAGAACAAATGAGCTTAGATAGCAGTATTCCTTCATTCACTCAACAAGAATTTATCCAATACCTACTGTGTGTTCTAAATTTCGTTATTTTCCTTCAAATCATAATCCAATGAGAAAGGACTATATCAACTAATAATTACAATTCGATGTGGTAATCCCGACAATAGATATGCAGAACATAGAAGAGTTGTGATTAATGACAAGATTGCTGGTGCATAGGCTCTTAGAATTAGATGAACTGAATTCAATCCCAACTTAGCTACTTAATAGCTGTATGACCTTAAGCAAATGACTTAACCTAAGCCTCAGTTCTTTGTGTTTTCTCACCATAATAGACACTGAAGCTACAGTCTGAGTTGCCTATGGGTTTGATTCTCAAGCCTCCATGAAGGCAAAATATAGTCAGTTGGGGACTGAAGCCAGATTGTAGAGGGTTTTAGGGGGAATAAGATATAAGAAGAGACTGTACAGACAAATCTTTCAAAAAAAGTTGGCTGTGAAGAAGAACAGGGAAATGGAATGGTAGCTAGAGGAGGACATGGAGTCAAGAAAGAGGAGGTTGTTATTTTGTTTTGTTTTTTGAATAGAGATTATATAACATGGTTGATTGTTTATGTAAAAGACCCAGACGAGAGGGAGATATTGATATGCAAGAAAACAAGGAGATAACTGAAGAATCCAAGTCCCCTGTGGAAGTAAGATTGAATGGAATCTAAAAGTGATTGGCCTCTAATAAAAGCACCTTCTCCTGTTAGGAGAATGGATGCATTCTCCATTGTAAAAGGGAGAAAGGCAGTGATTTCACATGTAGTTAGGAGTGTAGATTTAGTGGTGGGGAAATGAGAATATTCTCATTTTCTAGATTTTGTTTACTCAGTGTCATGTGGTCATGTGGGGCAAGTATGAGAAGGAAGAAGGCAGAGACCATAGGAGAAGTGGGAGAGGGAGGTCCAAGGATAGAGAAGCAAGAGGACAGCTTAGAGAATTTTCATCCAAAAACCTTCACTAAAGAAGCGTAATGGAAGTGATGGACAGCGTCAGGTGTCCATCTGAAGTTCATGATGAATGATGAGAGTCAGCTAACTTGTAGAAAGTCTCAGCTATTGAAAAAGGAGGAGAGAGGGAAGGAAGATAGAATAGCTAAGGGTTAGGATATGACAACTCAGTGGATATGATATACAGAGATGGAAAAGAAAAGTGATGATAACAATACTATAGATGGACTCTAAGCTAGAGAAGGAAGCAAATGTAAACAATGGTGGGCTGGTGGAGAAATAAAATGTAGTGGGAATCAATGAATTGGAGCTGTAACCTGATATAAGGTTGAGGAACTGCAGCAACAGAGGTCAAGATTTACTAAACAATGCGGTCTCTGGTGATGAAAAGGGCTAGTATATGACCAAGCAAGTAGGTAGTTGAGGTGGCTATAGGAAAATATCACTGAAGTGAAGGGATCTAGAAAGCAAAAATCCATGTTGAGGAATGTGTCATCCTCACGAATGTTGAAGTCACCAAGAATGATGGCCAGATTCAATGTGCAAAGGACAAAACGGCTTAGAGAGAAAGACTCCCCATGAGAAGTCTTTGTTTCTATTACATCCCTTGGACTGGTGGGATGTAGGAGGATTAGGGCACAGATTCCAGCCACTCTGGGACCCTGCCTCCCTCCCTGTCCTGTGCCCAGGTTCAAGAGATCCAGTATACCCCACAACTGTTCCACTCTCCTCTCTTCCCACTCTCAAATCTACTCTCAGACAACTCATCTCTGAATTTCTAACATTTTTTTTAAACAAAGGTTCTTGAGGCATGTAAAGCTTTGACATCCTTGTCACAAAGATGTTGAAGTCCTCAAGAATGATGAGAGGAATGAAGAGGAAGAGAGTAAGCCATTAACTAGGCCTGCAATAAATGAGGGGAACTCATTAAGAGGTTGGTAGGTGACAGCAATGAGGAGGGTAGAGGGGTGGGGCTTTTGCAGGAGGGAGAGAAAGCAATGATCTTAAAGGGATTTGAGAGAGCAATGAGAGCCCTAACCTCATCTCATGGTTTGGAGGCAGCCAAGTTTCCAATTATGGCAAGAGGCAGAGGACATGTACTGATAAGAAACTAAGGATATAAGGATTGTGCCTTCGCAGATAGGCATTTTTAGAGGATACAGTAAAGGCGTAGGAAGAAGTGGAAGGAAATGGCTTATGTCTGATTCAAAAATGAATAGAGCCGTATGGAGGGTGAATGGTGGCCAGGGAGGCTTGGTAAGGCACAATGGGATAAGTTCTGACAATCTCTTAGAGGAGGGTGAGCAATTCAGTAGGTTGATGTCCAAAATATTTCATTCAATGGCAGTCTTCGTCTCTGGGATGACCACATTTTTTGCCCACATGGAGCAGTGTGAGGGCTGCTCAATCAGAATTCCTGTGGTAGAAGGGCCACAGCATCTGAGAGAACAGTTCCCTTGAGACTGACATAGTGGGATGGTGTTGGAGACTTCCACAAAGCAGCTCCTCAAGCCTCAGCAGTAGCTTATACCTTTGTTTTCTCATAGTGTGACTTGAACCAACCAGATTTTTTTCTATCCATAACATACTTGTCAGGAACACTGGTATGGATCTTTTCTCACTCTCAGCTCCTTCTCATTTACTAGGTCAGCTTTGTAAGGACAGGGACAAGTGGGAAATATGTATAAGTAAAAGAATAGGAACATAATTCATTCCACATGATCTCCAACCTCACCTCCATAGGGAGATTCTTGTAGTGAAGGAAGCCCAGCATCATGCTTCATTTCCTGAATAGTTGGCCTTCATCAATGTTGTCCATTGAGGTTGCACTAGCTTGAAGCACCTGTGTGACTGGGCTGACAAACAGATGAGTCACAAGTCCCTGCATTTCAATGGGCAGCCAGAATGCTGCCTCACAGCATGGGAGAGCAGGGCTATATCTAGACCAGTCTCTCCTCACCAACAGGTGATAACATTTACTCCATCAGTGGGCAGGGAATCACCTATACCTCTACTTATGTTCATTCCTTCCCAACCTCTAGGATGATCTATCCAAGGCCTCTGGGCATACAAATCTGCAAATTGAGCCAGGATATAAGCCTTTGCAGTATTAGCATATCTAAAAGTTCTCAGATGATACTAATTCTTCTGGTCTGAAACCACACATTGAAGACTACTGGTCTATATTAGAACTTTGCCTCCATTTACACCCATTACTAATCAACTCAGCTTCCCAGACCAGAACTTATTAACTAAAAGTAACTGAGCACTAAATTGTCCTGGAGAGATAGGTCCCCAAAACCAGCTTCCCTCCCAACTTCTCGAGAAGCTCTGCCAATGGCACCACATTTCTTCCAATCACTCAGGCTTGAAATCTCTCTCTTATTAAGATCCTGCCTATATAGTCAGTCATCAAGTCCTTTCAAAATTTCCTTTAAAACACTCTCATGCTTTTCCTCCCTTTACCCAATTTCAACATTCCAGTCCAGGCTTTTATCATCTTACACTCTCCTGGCCCCTGACTCTAGGTTAATCTTATAATCTCCAAGGCTTCTTTCAATTGAAAGTTTAGTATGTCTTTTAAGATGTCCAAAAGACTTGCATAAATCCTGCTCCACTAGGCCTACACACCTTAACAATCACTGGTTCTCCATTTTCTCTGCCTCTCCAATGGTTAACTCTACCTCCTGACTGATGGATCTGAAAATATAATCCCAAAGAACACCTGCATCAGAAATATCTGGACTGTGTAGTAGAGATGCATATCCCTGAGCCCTACACCAAACTGAATGAAACACCTCTTCTCTAATATCCTACTATAAACATAACCCATTATCACTTCCTCTGTATATTATCTATTGCTGTGTAAAACTTACCCCCAAAACTTAGTGGCTTAAAACAACATACATTTATTATCTCACGGTTTCTGTGGGTCAGAAACCCAAGTGTGGCTTAGATGGGTCCTTTGGCTCAAGATCTCTTAAAAGGCTGCATTCAAGGTGTTGGTCAGGGCTGTAATCATCCCAAGACTCAACTAGGGAAAGATCTGCTTCCAAGTTACCTCACCTGGCTGTTGGCAAGATTCAGTATCTCATAGGCTGTTGGATTGAAGGCCTCTCAGTTCCTCTCTGGTTGTTGATCAGTAGCTTCCCTTATTTTCTTTCCATGTGTACCTCTCCTAGGTCAGTTTACAACATAGCAACTTGTTTCATCACAGCAAGGAAGCAAATAGAGCCAGAGATAAAGAGAGCCAACAAGACAAAAGTCACAATCTTTTGCAATCTAATCATGGAAGTGACATCCTATCACTTTTGCTCTATTATATTTGTTAGAAAGAAGTCACCAGACCCAGCTCACCTAAAAAGGAGAAAAGATTACACCTAGATTACCAGGAGTTGAGGATCGATAATTGGGAGTCATTTCAGAAGTCACCTGCCACACCCTCCTTAACAACAAATCTTTAACCCATGTTCTTGCCTATTTACCCAGCCACTACAAAGGAATTAGAAACAACAGAGTCTGGTTAATAAGAAAACAATACATAAAGATATGATTACCCTAGTCTGGCTTTTTATATTATAAAAGTCTCTGATTTTAGTAAAGGAGAAAGTAGGTGATCAAGGTCCAAAGTGGACATTTGAGACCTTCTAACAAACACATATTCATCAGTTGGATCACTTTTCAACACTGGCTGCTGATTAGAATGTCCGGGGAGCTTATTTTTTTTTTTTTTAAGTACTGATGTCCAGGGCCCCACCACAGACCATTTAATTCAAAATTTCTAAGGCTGGAGCTCTAAGATCAGCCTTTTTAAAAGACCTCTCTAAATGATTCTAATGTGTAGTCAGGATTAAAACCCCTGGGCTGGCCTATTGTTCCAGTCTCACTTGCATTGTGTGTGTGCGTGCGTACTATAAATATGTGTTTTGTTCACTGCAAAGTTCACACAAATGAATATTTATTTTTACATATCACTATTCACATTTGGAAAAAAAGATAATTTAACATACATCCTTGGTATATTAAATTCTGAAGGTCTACATTTTCTTCCAAAAGCCTTATGAGTTCTCTGAGGAATTAAACTCTAAAATATACATAAATCTTCATTTAAACTGATTTGTTACCAATGAAATCAAGGATGGAGTCAGTTTCTTATGAAAAACACTAGAATTAACATAGAAAATGGGGAGTCCATAGGCTTACACTGAATAATACTATCTGGAATTAGCAATGTTCATATAAAGCACTCAGTAAATATTTCATAAGTACTCTATGCGTATTTAATATACTTGTCCATAATTTAATGTTTCTTATCAACAGATTTTTTTGTAATCTGGTGCAGTGTTTTTTTAAAATTGAAATTTGTTGTCAATATTTAAAATAAGGAAATTTCATATTTCGGACTTCTCTTTTAAAACCTGGCAGCTCTGATAATACCATACTTACCATTCCGACATGGTAACAATCAAAAGAAAGTGAATAGTAGCTACCACTTCCTCTCTATTGTCTACCCAAACAGACATAATTCACTTTTTAAAAAGAAAAATTAATTAAGTTTATTGGGGAAACATTGGTTAATACAACTATATAATTTTCAACTGTACATTATAATTTGACATTTGTATATTCCATTATGTGTTTACCACCCAAAGTCCATTTTCCTTCAGCTACCATATATTTGATCTTTTACCCTTCACCCGTCCCCTATGTTTGACCCCGTTTACCCCATCTATCTCACACTCTTTACCTCAATAGTAACTACTAGCCTATAGTCCTCTGGTAATCACTAGTCTATAGTCCATGTCCATGAGTCTCTGTTTGTTTGCCCTGCTCATTTGTTGCTTTTAGGTTTATATCCCACATATAAGTGATATCATGTGATTTTCAAATTTTTCTGTCTGGCTTGTTTCACTTAGCATGATTATCTCGCGGTCCATCCATGTTGTCACAAATGGCAGTATTTCATCTCTTCTTATGGCTGAGTAATATTTCATTGTATAGATGTACCACAGCTTCCTTAGCCAATCATCTATCGTAGGACACTTCAGTTGCTTCCATATCCTGGACACTGTGAATAATGCTGCTATGAACATCAGTGTGCAAATATCTTTTCGGATATGGGTTTTCAAGTCTATGGGGTAAATACCCAGAAGAGCGATTGCTGGATCATATGGTAGATCAATTCTTAGTTTTTTGAGGAACTTCCATACTGTTTTCCACAGTGGCTGTACAAATTTGCAGTCCCACCAGCACTGTATGAAGGTTCCTTTTCCTCCGCATCCTCTCCAGCATTTGTTATTACTTGTCCTGTTGATTATAGCTATTCTAACAGGTGTGAGATGGTATCTCATTGTGGATTTGATTTGCATTTCCCTAATAGTTAGCGATGTTGAGCATCTTTTCATATGTTTGTAGGCCATTCATATGTCCTCTAGGGAGAAGTGTCTATTCAGGTTCTCTACCCAGTTTTTGAATAAATAATTGAGTTTTTTGTTGTTATTGAGTTGTATGACTTCTTTGTATATTTTAGATATTAGGCTCTTATCGGAGGTGTTGCTTGCAAATACATTTTCCCATTCGGATGGTTCTCTCTTCATTTTGTTGACAATTTCTTTTTGCAGAGCAGAAGCTTTTTAGTTTGATGTAGTCCCATTCATTTATTTTAGCTTTTACTTCCCTTGCTTTTGAGGTTGAATTCATAAAATACTCTTTAAGTCCAAGGTCCTTGAGTTTAGTTCCTATGTTTTCTTCTATGCATTTTATTGTTTCAGGTCTTATATTCAGGTCCTTAATCCATTTCGAGTTAATTTGGGTGTGTGGTGAAAGACAACAGCCAAGTTTCATTCTTTTGCAGGTGGCTTTCCAGTTTCCCTAACATCATTTATTCAAGAGGTTTTCATTTCTCCACTGTATGTTTTTGGCCTTTTTGTCGAAAATTATTTGCCCGTATAAATATGGGTTTACTTCTGGACTCTTGATTCTATTCCACTAGTCTGTGTGTCTACTTTTCTGCCAATACCATGCAGTTTTGATTACAGTCACTTTGTAGTATAATTTGACATCGGGCAGAGTCAAATTATACACATCTTTTCTCTCAGGTTGGCTTTGGCGATTTGGGGTCTTTTGTTCTTCCATACAAATCTGATAATTTTTTGTTCTATTTCTTTAAAAAAAATGTTGATGAGATTTTGATGGGGATTGCATTAAATCTGTATAATGCTTTAGGTAATATGGTCATTTTAACTATGTTGATTCTTCCAATCCAAGAACACAGAATATCTTTCCATTTCTTTGTATCTTCTTCAATTGCTTTTAATAGGGTCTTATAGTTTTCTTTATATAGGTCCTTCACTTATTTCGTTAGATTTATTCCTAGGTATTTTATTCTTTTTGATGCAATTGCAAAAGGAATTATTTTTCCACTTCTTTTTTAGACACTTCATTATTAGAGTATAGGAATGCTATGGATTTTTTGAACATTGATTTTGTATCCAGAAACTTTACTGTATTTGCTTATTGTTTCTAGTAATGTTCTTGTGGCGTCTTTAGAATTTTCTATATAGAGAATCACGTCATCTGCAAATAATGACAGTTTGACTTCTTCAATTCCTATTTGGATGCCTTTTATATCTTTCTCTTGTCTGATTGCACTCTCTAGGATCTCCAATGTTATATTGAATAACAGTGGCGAAAGTGGACAGCCTTGCCTTGTTCCTGATCTTAGAGGGAAGGTATTTAGTTTTTCACCATTAAGTATAATATTGGCTGAGGGTTTATCATAAATGGCCTTTATAATGTTAAGGTAATTTCCTTCTATACAAATTTTGTTAAGTGTTTTGATCATAAATGGATGCTGTATCTTGTCGAAGGCTTTTTCTGAATCTATTGATATGATCATATGATTCTTATTTTTTAATTTTTTATGTGGTGTATCACATTAATCAATTTGCATATGTGGAACCATTCCTGTGCATCTGGAATGAAGCCCAGTTGATTGTGGTGTATAATCTTTTTAATATGTTGCTGTATTTGGTTCGCTAGTATCTTATTTAGGATTTTTGCATCTCTGTTCATGAGAAATATTGTTCTATGGTTTTCTTTTTGTGTGTTATCTTTACCAGGATTTGGTATCAGGGTAATATTGGCCTCATAAAATGAGTTGGGAAATATTGCCTCCTCTTCATACTTTTGGAAGTGTTTGAGGAGAATACGTATTAAATCTTCTTTGAATGTTTGGTAGAATTCACAGGTGAAGCCATCTTGTCCTGGACTTTTACTTTTTGGTGGGATTTTGAGGATTGTTTCAATTTCCATACTACTGATTGGTCTATTTAGATTTTCCAGTTCTTCTTGATTCAGTTTAGGAAGGTTTTATCTTTCTAAGTACTCGTCCTTTTCTTCTAGATTATTAAATTTGGTGTTATATGATTTTTCATAGTACTCTTGTATGATCTTTTGTATTTCTGCGATGTAATTTCCCCTTTCATCCCTGATTTTATTTATTTGTATCCTTTCTCTTTTTTCTTTAGTGAGTCTAGCCAGGGGTTTGTCAATTTTATTAATCTTCTCAAAGAACCTGCTCTTTGTTGCATTTATTTTTTCTATTGTTTTTTGTTCGTTTGTTTGTTTGTTTTCAATTTCATTTATTTCTGCTCTAATTTTGATGATTTCTTTCCTTCTTCTGACTTTAGGCTTCATTTGTTCATTCTTTTCTAGTTTTTTAAGATGAAGCGTTAAGTTGTTTATTTGGGTTCTTTCTTGTTTTTGGAGATAGGCCTATAATGATAGGAACTTTCCTCTTATGACCGCTTTTATGGTGTCCCAAAAGTTTTGATATGTTGTACTATCATTATCATTCATTTTTATGTGTCTCTTGATCTCTCTTTTTATTTCTTCTGTGACCCAGTTATTCTTCAGTAGCTTGTTGTTTAATCTCCATGTATTTGTGTTTTCCTGATTTCTTTCTGCAGTTGATCTCTAGTTTCAAAGCATTATGATATGAGAATATGGTTGACATGTTTTCAATTCTCTTATATTTGTTGAGGCTATCTCTGTGTCCCAGTATGTGGTCGATAATTGAGAATGTTCCATGTGAACTCGAGAAGAATGTATAAGCAGCTGTTTTGGGATGGAAAGCTCTATAAATGTCAATTATGTCCAGTTGGTCTAATGTGTCATTTAAGGATGTTATTTCCTTATGGATTTTCTGTCCATATCTGACAGTGGCGTCCCCTACTATAATAGTGTTTTGGCCTGTTTTGCCCTTTAGTTCTGTTAGTAATTGTTTTACATATTTCAGGGCTCCCTGATTGGGAGCATAGATATTAATACGTGTTATGTCTTCTTGTGCGTGATTCCCTTTATTAGTATCTTTATTTATCTTTTTATTTTGAAGTCTATTTTGTCTGTTATTAGTACTGCTGCTCCTGCTTTTTCTCTGAATGCCATTTGCTTGAAATATCATTTTCCACCCTTTCACTTTGAGTCTATATTTGTCTTTCAAACTGAGATGTGTCTTCTGGAGGCAGCATATGGTTGCGTTTTGTTTTTTGATCCATTCTGCAACTCTGTGCCTTTTTATTGGTGAGTTCAATCCATTTACATTTAAGGTGATTATTTAAATATGATTTCAACTTATAGCCATTTTATCTTTTGCTTTCTGGTAGCTTGGTGTTTCCATTGCTTCCTTGTGTTTGTGCTTCTGTTTTCTTTATTTTGGTCGCCTTCTGTAGATTTTGCCTCTGGTTCTTCTTGTTTTATGTTGTATACATCAGTTCTGAATCTTCGGTGTGTGTTTACCATTATGAATATGAAATAGATATTTATACATATACAATCATCTATTTTCTTCTGCACATGCCTCATCTCCATCCCCCTTTGCGAATTTGGGTCTTTGAATCCTCCCCTTTTCAGTCATTGTTTTCTCAGTTTGTCCCTATGTATGCTGAACGTTCATTACTATCTTGCTGTAGCAATTCTCTTCTTAATGTTTAAGCTATAATGCCCTGTTCTTAGTAAGGGTTGCACTCCTCTGCTTCTATTTTGCTGGTAGTGACCTTACTCCTAATTCTGTATTTTTCTTTTTTGGTCATTTTGTTTTAGGTGAGCTGACCCCTTTCAGTATTTTCTGTAGTGCAGGCAATGCAGTGGAGAATTCCCTCAATTTTTGTATGTCTGAAAAGGTCTTTATTTCTCCTTCATATCTAAAGGAGAGCTTAGCTGGATACATTATTCTAGGCTGGTCATTCCTTTCATTTAATATTTTAAATATTTGATTCCACTCCTTTCTGGCTTGTAAGTTTTGTGCTGAAAAGTCTGATGATAATCAAATGGGTTTTCTTTTATAAGTTACCATCTTCTCCCTGGCTGCCCTAGGAATTTTGTCTTTGTCATTGATTTTTGATAATTTTAATACAATGTGTCTTGGTCAAGGCCTTTTTGGGTTGAGATAATTAGGTGTTCTGTTGACTTCTTGAATTCAAAGTTCCAGCTCATTCCTTAGATTTGGGGAATTCTCATAAACTATTTGTCTGAAAATGCTTTCTAGTTCCTGCCCCTTTTCTTTGACTTTGATAATGTCCATTATTCTTATGTTACCTCTCCTGATAGTACCAGCAGTTCTTGTATTTCTCTTTCATTATTTTTCAGTCTTTGGTTTCTCTCTTCTTCTTTCTGATTTATTTCTAGATTTCTGTCTTTGATATCACTGATCCTTTCCTCCATTTGGTTGACTCTATTTCACAAGCTTGCTACTTCATTTATCAACTCTTGCAGTGTTTTTGTTTGTTTGTTTTTTGTTTTGTTGTTTTTTGTTTGTTTGTTTGTTTGTTTTATCTCCAGAAGTTCCATTCTGTTCTTTTAGAGGGTTTCAATCTCCTTCCTCTGCTCATCTAGTTGTTTTCCCAATTCCTGAAATTGTTGATATGACTCATTTTGGAACTCACTGAGTTTTTTCAGAAGTACCATCCTGAATTCTGTGTCATTTAAGTCACATGTTTCTATGTCCGTAAGCTTATTTTCTGGAGATTTTTCACTTTCTTTCTGAGATGCCTTGTCACCTTAGTTGTTCATGGTTTTTAATGGACTTTTTCTCCACTTGGGTATTAATGGATGTGTATTCAGCTTTTTTTTCCAGAATGAAAATTTATTATATAAAAGTCTCTCTTTAGCATGTTGCAAAAAAGGTGCTTTTCTTTTGGTTTCCAGTAGGTGGCATTAAGCCTCTTGGATCCCTGCTTTATCTAAAGCCTTAATAGTCCTTTCTTTATTTTCTTTTAGATATTCAATCACACTCGCTACCCTCAGTTTCGGTCCCTGTCAGCATTAGTGACAGTTTCGGTAGCATTTGCTCAGATTCCCCCAGGTCTCCATGGTGTTGTCTCGGAGGGTATGGGGGGAGGGGCTCTCTGGATTGGAAATTGGGGACTGTGGCTCAACTTCAGTTTCACAACCACGACTGGTGAAAATCAACTATTGTTTCTCTGCCATCTCTCTTCTCTGCTTTCTGCCCTGATGACCAGGCCCTGCTGTCAGCCATGTGGAACTCACAGCACTCTCAGACAGGGCCGTTCAGGGAATCTGCTGCACCTTCTCATCTCTCCGTCCTCCTACAGGGAGCTCCAGCGTCTCTGAGAGGCAGCTTCTTTATTACTCCCAGTCCACTACCTGACACCCGGGATTCTGACATGTGGTAGCTCTTATGTGCATATCTCACGCTCAGACTTGCTGGTGTGCAGTTTGGATGTTTTATTGTTTTAGATGTTCAGCTTATTGTTGTTTCAAGGGAAGAGAGCTGGGGACGTCTCTCACTCCTCCATGTTTCTCCACACTCCTACAGAGTATATTTTGATGGCTACTAGACTGGAGGTGGGTTGAGGGAATAGTGAAAAAGGGCAAAAGGATTAAGTACAAATGTATAGATACAAAATCGTCATGTAGTTATAAAGTGTAGCAGAAGGAAAACAGTCAACATTGTTGTAACAGATATATAAGGGGAAAGAGCGGTACTAGGTTTAATGGGGGTGGTAACTTTGTGAGTTATATAGATCTCTAATCACTATGCTGTACAACTGAAACTAATAGTCTATGACAACTATAATTTTAAAAAAATCCATTGAATTGTACAATGTAAATATGAGCAACTAACTGTCTATTATATTTCAATAAAGCTGTGAAAAGAAGAAAGAAAATCAAGTTGAGTTGTGTGCAGACAAAACAGACTGTGGAGCAGGAGACAGTAAGAAAGTCCTAAGGCATTTTGGAAGACCAAAACGAACATTAGGGATTTACTTCAGAGGCTGACTCTCCAGAGGCTAAGAGCCAAAGGAACTTACCCACTTAATCTGCCATGTGCCCAAGTACTTTGGAAACCCACTTCCTAAGCCCAAATCCCTCAGAGAGCTACTACCATTGTTGTAACTCATCTATGTGACCCTCATGATACAATAATTGTGTCCTTAGAATCCAATATAATTACAATACTAAAAATAATGGTTCCATAGATACAAATGTTCCTGAAACTGACAGATATGACAAGTAATGGAATCAGAAATAACAAACTGGATGAACAGCACTGCTATTCAACCTCTCTTTGCATGGTCTCTGACAAGGTAATCAAAGCACATGCAGGAGTCGCATGTTCATTAGGATGGTGATATTTATGCATTAATGAGAATCAAACTCTAATGACCAAAAGTTTTGGACAGAAAAGAAAACCAGGAGTCAGTCTCCTACTTCCCCCAATCTGGGCTCATCAAAATCGTGCACAGGAGTCACTGATAGTGATGAGAGTGCTGGTCTACAATTCACCATGGAAACCTGGGAAAGAATGTGATAGTAAAGAGCCCAGAACAGGTAAAAGATGTCTTAGTTATCAAAACACTCTCATCTCACAAGAGTGTTGCACATCATTTTGTGGATTATCTCAAGAAAATTTTAATCCCAGGGAGACTTTCTTCTGCACCTCCAGCCATAATTCTGAGCTCTCTATGCCTATAGATGTATGCTCATGGAATGCAAACTCATTTTAGTATTAGTTTAGGAAAACACAATAAGAAAAAGCCTACGAAAAAGTAATATGGTGACTAAAACCATATGCAGTTCTGTCAGTTTTGTTGATATTTTCCACAGTAGTGATTCATGTATTGTGTTACTTGATTTGCATATGCTCTGGGAATTAGCCACAACAAAATTTTAATTACTAGCTGTTTAGATCTTGTTTCCAAGGATGCCCCAAGGCCATCTCTTCCCTAATACTCAGCTGATGCTCCACTCAGCAAGTGGGAATTTTAACATAGAAAGAAGTAAACCAGAGCTTGGAAAGTAGATCTGCCAAAAACATCAAATGATTCATTCTGAGGTCAAGTGCTAATTATCCATGGATTGACATGACTAATGGAAAACTGGCTGTAACTTACATTATTAAGTGCTGCCCTATCCAGGAAAGGGCAACAGTGGACATTAGGTAGGAAAATCAATGTTAAAATAGTAATGGATGGTATTCAGGAGTGAAAATGGATAACAAATGTTAGCATCTGTTCTCCTCTCCCTAGTGTCCAGAAAAGAGAAGCCAGCACTGGATTCCTAAATTGGTACTTCTCAAACTTTATTGTGTATCGCCTGAGGATCTTGTTAAAATTCTGATTCCTATTGGGTAGGTCTGTGGTGAGGCCTGAAGTTCTGCATTTCTAATGAGCTCGCAGATGATGCTAACACTGCTGCTCCATGTACCCATACTTTGTGTAGCAAAAGTCTAAAACAAACAGAGATCGGCAACCTACAGCCCACAGGCCACATCCAGCCTACTGTCTGTGTTTGTACAGCTTGTGAGCTAAGAATGATATATAGGTTTTTTCAAATGGTAAGAGAAAAAAACAAAAGAATACGAATATTTTTTGACATGTGAAAAACATGTTAAATTCAAATTTCAGTGTCAATAGGTGAAGTTTTATTCGGACACAGCATGTCCATTCATTTACATGTTGTTTATGGCTGCTTTCTAACTGAGGTAAGTATTTGCAACAAAGATAAACCACAAACCTAAATATCTGGACCTTTATGGAAAAAGTTCTTTGACCTCTGGTATAAAAGATTAATAAAGGTGATTATGCTGTATCAGTCCACAGAGAGAAAGGCTTTGAGTTGGGAAGACAGAAGCCACAGATACTGACAGAGCTTGTACTTCCTCCTACTGAAACTGGGAGGGGTCATAGAACTGATTGACAAATCCAGTGTACTGTGTGTGGACACAGTGCTCCAGACAGATCAGCAGTCAAAAGGCAAGGCCTCAATAAGCAATATCTTTGGGTGCACTTGGAGCAGCAGTGCCCCAAGACAGTCAAGAGGTAACTGTTGATAGTAACCTCTAGGAGTCCAACCAAAAACAGAAAAGGTGAAACCACTAAGAACTAAAGACTCAGGCCATTTCTGATTTTTCTAGCACAATAAAAGCCCAAGACTCTTCAGTGATCTCATGAAGGAATGTAGGAAACCCCCAAAATAACCAAGAATTAATTTCTTGCCCATACGACATGTTGAGGGCTCTGAAAAGATTACGTTTCATTTAAAGAAATAAAGGAAGAGGAAATAGTTTGCCTATATTAGTTTAAGAGGGCTGCTGTAATAAAATATCACAGACTGGGTGATATTTTATAAACAACAAAAATGTATTTCTCATAGTTCTGGAGGCTGAGAAATCCAAAATCAAGGTGCCAGAAAGGTAAGTTTCATTCTGAGGCCTCTCCTCTTGGCTTGTAGACCGACCTCCATCGCACTGTGCAATTATATGACCTTTTCTTTGCACTTATTTGTGGAAAGAGGAAGGAGAGGGAGAGGGAAAGGGAGAGGGAGAAAGAGAAGGAGGAGGAAAGAGAGCACATGCTAGGGAATACATGAGTGCAAGAGCGCTCTCTAGCGTCTCTTCTTATAAGGACACTAATCCTAGCTGATCAGAATACCACCCTTATGACCTCTTTTAACTATAATTACGTCCTTATAGGCTCTGTCTCCAAATACTGAGACACTGGGGGTTAAGACTTTGACATATGAAGCGGGGCAGGGTACAATTCAGTCCATAACATTTCCCTTAGTAATGTGGACTAAATTTAATATAATATAAATGATAAATTCATTTATATTCCTGATCTTATGAGTAGACAGAGATGACTAACTTCTGCTTTTATTTGATGTGAGGACCCAAAAAGGCACTTTTATCTCAAGCCATCTCCTTCATTGACCTGCCACTTGCACCCATACCCAATATCAGAATTATTCCTTTAAGTGAAGTTTACCTCTCTTGAAAGTCCAGGTGAAATTATAAATCCACTAAATAGAAGAGTTGTACTTCCCCCTAATGTCAGAGAAAACTCCCTAGGTCTGGAGAGCACAGCCCAATGCATCCCCAACGGGAAATACAGTACTATAGCTAACAGCATGAACTTTCAGCCAAATTGCCATTTACCCAGCTTTTTGACCTCAAATAAGTCATTAACCTCTCCATGCCTTAGTTTTCTGTCCAAAAAAATGGGTTACACATACTAACCTACTTCTTAGAGCTGTTGTAAAGATTAACCTAATTAATATGTGACAAGCACTTAGAACAGAGCCTGGTATACAGCAAGCACTCAGTGGGCATTAGTCATTATTTTATCTTAAAGATTTGAGGGAATTTTGCCTTCTACTCCAGAGTATAATTCAAATTAGTTGCCACCATAAAAAAGTGACAGTCTAAGAGGAGGTTATATGTATCCCCTGCCACACTGTCATGTACATCTAAGACTTACACAGTTTGGTTGAAAATAATGAAGCCAAGGACAACCTTGAGAAATATAGAGGGAGAGATACTGAAGAACAAAAAGTCATGCAAGAGAAGATCTGGGGGAAAAAATGTGGATCTTGGAATGTTGATTACAAAGACCCAGTCTAGATAAAACAACTGGAACAGGGTGGGCACAGTATAAGCGCATTGTCTGCCTGGGAAGCAGGGAGTGGTTAGAAGCTGCTGACCTTTCTTATGAATTCCAATGTCTAAGTGTCTCTGGGACAGAAAGATCTTTCAGCAGTCCCAATCCAGACCTGCTGTGCCCCAAAAAAGCTTTGTCTAAAATAGCCACGATACTGAAGAGTTGGACACAACAAAGGCCATATTCTCTTTCTGGAACAAAGAAATGTGATCCAGAAATAGCAGCTAAGACTCTTTCATCCTTCATTCAAGAAAAACAATGAAAATTATCCTTAGGAGACGCAAGCCCACATACAACAGACTAATGGACAAGATATTTGCTAGGCTGTAGGCCTTTTACTCAGTGTGCAAATGAGTCGAATCAAAGGGAAGATTTCTTTCTCCCTGTATTGACCAAGAGAATGATTTTTCAAGTGGTTAAAAAAAATACATAACTTTACAGCTATATTGCTCCTGCTGCAAAGGCAGTCTCCACACTTAGATTTCTTATTGTTCTATCGTCCTGAATACATGTAATTATTCTAGGTCTGGTATTATCTGTTCCACACAAACAGCAGAGTATCTTTCTGAAATTCTGTCCTGTACCACAGGCCCTACCAAAAATAAAATCCACAGAACAGCAGAAAGTGAAAGGATGCTTCCATGTCTGGCACAAAATTTTCAAGGGGAAGGCTATGTCCTCAACTTCTCTCTTCCCCCACTGTGCCAATGGGCATATACATGTGTATGCACCCACTTATACACAGACACAGTCCTCGGGAGCCATATACTTTCCTCAGGACTTGAGAAAGAAAAATAATTACAGATCCTCAAACTCCTTCCACTGCATCATGCTTGGACTGTAATGTAGGGATGTAGTTGCCACCCACGCACAGCCTGGAAAGCGACCTCCTCGCCTCCAAACTTCCTCAAGAGCCATATGTGCATTGGTTGCAGAGCCAACTATGATTTCCTCCTGTGCACATGGTTCAATATATGTTTTTGCACAGGCGGGCGTGGACATGAAAGTCATTTTTCAAGAACTCAGATCCTCAGATATACATATTTATACACAAAACAGTGCTACGAAACTTTCTATTGAAAGGGAGACATCTTGTGGATTATCTCAGAACTGAGCATTTCTGAAAGGCAAGCCAGTAATATGAACAGCACCGCTGATGATAACAGCAGCCATCTTTTCCTAAGCACGTCCTATATGTCAGGCACAGTACTAGGAACTTCACCTTGATTATTTCAGTCCTCAGAGTAAATCTGGGAAGTGGAGATTCTTTATTCTCATTATGCAGATCCTTTATTCTCATTATTTCAGGGAAACTGTAACTCACAGAGATTAAATAGCTTACCGAAAGCCTCACATCTGGTAAGTGGAGGAACCAGGATTCAAATTCAGGTTTTACTGGCTCAAAAGTTGACTTGCTTTCCTTATGTTATAAAACCACCACTATATTTAGCAAAAGTATAAGAATTGACATCGCATAGTTCATTGGTTAAGAGTGTGGGTTCTGGCACCACACTGCTTGACTTTGATCGCAACTCTGTGGGATGTCTTGAAAGGAGACATATGCAGATGACCTTGGTGGCTCATTTCCTCCCCCTTTTTGGTAAGAATGACCAAGAGCTGGCTCAGCTGCACTGAATCTGACTGCAGAGAGTCAAGGCCTTTGGCTAATGTTACCATTCCTGATAGGCAAAGCTAGTCCTAGGGCCTTCGCTATGTAAATCCTGGTGCTGCATATGCCTGTTCCCTCAAGCTTTCCCTAGTCTGAGAGATCCTTTATTATGTTTCTTGTCACTTAAAAAAATAGGTGTTCCTTAGCCCCTCTTAAGCTAGCCTATAAATATGTTATGTTGAGCTAGGGACAGAGTTCACTCTTGCATTTGGAGTGCTCTCTGTCCCAAGTCTAGTGTGCTGGCCCTGGCAGACTCCAGCCCTACTGGATTCTTGGCCGCCATACATATAAAACATCTATGCCCAATCTGTGTTATAGCATGATGAGAATTCAGGGGAATGTTTATACTCTGCTACTTCTTTGTTTGTAAATACCGCTCACACAGAAACCCTATGTTATAGTTGTACTGTGTGGAACTAGTGATATGTGTCCATGACCCCATTACCCAACAAACCTTGAACATGTTATTTAGCTTTCTCATACCTTGGTTTCCTTACTCATTAAAGGGGCGATACGAGAGTATCTACATCATAAGAGTTGTTAAGTGAATTAATAAGTATATGAAGTATACCTGAGTAAGCACTAATAAATATTAACAATTAGTATGGCTATATTCAGAGAAGGATTTTAGAGGTCATTGAGTTCAGCTCCCTCACCTTATAGAAGGAAATTTGAACAAGTGGGCATAACTAATCCATGATAAGATGAAAGAAGACCCTAAATCTTTCTCTCCCAGTCCAATATGATTCAAAATTTTCATGCAAGTGTCATGCAAGTAGGGGATACTTGCATAAACAGAGCCTAAAACCCAGCCCTGGTATCTAAGGACCAACCTGAGTGAGCACTTGATTGATGCACATGTGTATTTTGGTGTTGTGTACATCCAGCTTTTCGTTCAGGGTGGCCCGGATGTACTTTTCTTCACTAAAACGTATACACAAACCAGTAAAGAAATAATGAACATCTACCAAGAGACTCTCAGCTCAATGCTAGGGCCTGTGGAAATACAGATGAGAAAGAGGAAATAGTCCCAACTCTTAGGGAACCTACAACCTGGCTGGACAGATGAGATTAACAGCATGAAACAAGAGTACAAGAGAGTATTAAGCGCTAAGTGGTGTAGCAGAGATGACACATGCTACACGAATCCAGAGAAGGGGGAATGGAGGGAGGCTGGAGAGAGGAAAGTCTTCTTGGTGGTGATATTTTGAGCTGGGCTTTTAAGGATGAGACAGATCTGATTGGGTAGTAGAAAGGGTAAATGAGAGGTGCTTATCTCATTACAAAAAGGCTCATTAAAGATTCTTTTAAGTAGTTGAAAAATCTTAAGAGATTTAATATCAGATTCAATTTACAAAGTTCTGTTCTGAGTCTCTTGGTAGGTGTTCATTATTTCTTTACTGGTTTGTATATACATTTTATTGAAGAAAAGTACATCTGGGGCATGCTAAGCAGGAAGCTAGATGTATACAATGCCAAAATACACATGCTGTCAATCAAGATGGCCCTTAGATATGGGGGCTGGGTTTTAGGCCATGTTTATACAAGTATTCCTGGCTCACATGACACTCACATCTTCTGCAAAATCTGTCTATGCAATGCCTTTCAGCAGTTTCAAAATAAAATGTGTCAGGCTATGTTCCAAACACTTCTATATATTAATTCATTTAATCTTTATGCTAAGGTACTACATTATCTCCATTTTACAAATGGGAAAACAGAGGCTCAGAGTGGTAATGAACTTGTACAGGATCACACAGCTAATAAGTGACAGAATCTGTATTCAAATCCAAGCTACCTTGTTCTAGAGCCCATAATTTGATCCACTCTGCTACAGGGTCTCTCATCCTTCAAAATGATCCTCAGTGGGGTGGGCACCATCTGTCTTCTCCAAAAGGGAAGACAGTATATTTTCGGTGGTAAAACAAATGTAAAAATCCAATATAGCAAAGTCACAATATGAATACATGATTCCATGACAATTGAAAAGGGGGAAAAAAACAGTCCAATAATAATGAGTACAGCCATTATGGATCACTTGCTAAATGCCAGATACTGAGCACTTTATGTGCATTATCTCTTGTAGTCCTTACAACAACCCTGTGAGGTTATATTATTATCTCTATTTTTTTAGATGAAGAAATAGAGGTTTACAGAGTCTGAAGTACAGAGCTAGTTAAAAGGTAGAGCCTGGATATTAACCCAGATATGTCTGTCCCCAAACCTAGGGCTCTTAAGCACTATGCTATACTTTTGGTGTGGCTCTGTGCAAGCATAGACGATTTGAGCTCATGTTTGCACACTAAACTGGTTGTATCAGCATCAGACAAAAGACTTTGAGTATCAGGTATCAGTGTATGCTAGTCTTAAGCATTGTTTGCTAGTAATTTACTTTAACTATTGAGACATCTTTATATTGAATTATTGTATGTATATTTATATGAATAATAAGACCCTGAATGAGATAGTATGGCAACTCCATAATTTCTATAATAAAAAAATATGAGTAGAAAGGAAGGACTCTGTGACATATTGTAAAATTACAATTACCTGAGGCTAAGTGATATGCTCAACTGACAAGGACTACTTGGAAGAGATAAAACAAAACAAAGGCATAATTAGCAACACACATGCATGCACATACACATACAAGCACACACATGCACACAAGGACACATGCACAGTACTTAAAAAGATGTTATCAAAGTGGACTGTTTTCCTTCCAAAAGTCAGTTAGTTATTCTGGTGGTAGATTATAGCAGAATTTCCCAACCCTATGAGTTATGAGGACTTGGAGTGCCACAGAAGTATTACAGTTTTGGTAAGATATCAATCCCATCCACCCTCAGGAGAGCTGGGTAGAGCCTGGGGCTGGGAACAAACTCACCCATTGACCTCACTGTGCCCTACAAATATTTCTTTGTGTCCTATGACATTGAAAGACTTGGAAGCACTAGATTACAATATATATTAATTTTCTTCGGTCCTACAAATCATGTCACCATCAGCCCAAAGGTTTAATATACATACATAACTGACATTTTCTTCATACATATCAATTTTTTTTTTTAATTTAGGGCTGCTTTAGGGAAGCCTGATGGAGATGCAGAATGACTCAAGCACTTACCTGTCTTCTCTTTACTCTTCCATTGATGGTAAAGTGCAATGTTTCCAAAGAATGGTATGTGTTCCATTGGTAGTTCTGGAATTGATTTGAGATGGCATCCAGATGAATAATGTATGTACACACACACACACACACACACACACACACACACAAATCCATTCTTTTCCAGACATCCTTGGCAAGGAAAAGGCTAAAATAGTTTAAAATAATTATTAAAAGAAAACAATCAGGTAAAATAATAGAGGTAGTACCTAAATTACATATGGCTGAATTTTGGAGGTACTAAGTTAATGTAAATTGTGCATAGTCTCTGAAGTCAATAGACCAGGGTTCAAATACCTGGTTTGAGACTTATAAACTGTGTGCCCTTGAGCATATTTATTCACCTCTCTGAGCCTCAGTTTTGTCATCTACAGGTTGGAGGTAACAAGATTGTTGTGAGAGTTAAATAACACAATCCATAATATAGACCCTAGCACATAAGAGTTCAAGAAAATTTGACTCCCTTCTCCCTGAGCCTAATAGTGTTCTTTTACCTAAATCACTCATTAGAGCTCAAAGCTGACCCCAAAGGAAAGCACCCCAAACTCTAATTAGGTGCTTTTAACATGACAGTCTCAATGCTTAAAGTACTGGATGTAACAAATTTAAATCTGCCCAGATAATTATGTTCAAACTTTGATATTTTAAGTATGAAGTGATTTTAGCTGAAAGCGAGGCCAGATAGAGTAAACTTTCAAATATAAACTTGGCTCTGTACAAGAAATCACTGAATTGTCTTTCTCTTTAGAAATTTCTCTATTCGTTTTTATTAAGCCTTTCCATAGCTTTGTAAGCTCACTGACACTCATGAGATAGTAGCTATTTACTTTTCAGGAAAATTTTCACATGGATGACAGAAAGATATCAAGAATTGAAAGGATTTTGAATTCTGACTATTTTTGTCCTTATAAATCCCTTTGCGGCATCGTTTGAAACCTTGATTTCCTTATGAAACAAGTCAGAATAATAGCTTACATGTGTGGAGTGCTTTCACATACACCATCTCTGTCTGACTCCATCTCCTGTGCAAGGGTCCAAGGAAATCTTTGTTGATAGACCATGTCGCTCAAGACATCAAGGGGTGCCGCACTCCAAGGGATAAGCAGAGCTGAGAATTAGGTGAAGAGCTATGACTTGTAAACCAACAGAATCCAGGAAAGATCACTAAAGCCTATGATGCTAAATACAATATTTTTTTAAAAGGCGAGCAATGCAAGAAATTGGAAAGCCGGTAATGTGAGAGTAAGGTAGTAAAGACAACAATGGGAAGGAGGGATTAGACCTGGATAAATGAATAGGAAAAGCATTTTCATAGCTGGATTTAAAGGACCAAGGACAAATATTTTTTTGTTGTTGTTAAATTCACCCCATTGTTTCAGTTGTATTCAGTATCCCAAAATGCTGTGTATACAGTAGAGAGATGAAATAGCACAAGCCACAAAGTATACCTTGAGATAAGCCTTATGCAGTATCACTTGACTGCAAGCTTCCTGAAAGGACTGCATTTCATTTCATACCTAACCAGCTGCCAGGATCAAGATCAATTCTGCTGGCCTCCTATCTTTCCAACAACCTCACTCTCTATTTCCACCATGCATGCCAAACATACTGCATCTCCACATGGACAGTAAGTGCATTAGTGGTTCAAACTCACTAAGTCAAAAGCTGAACTTATAGCTCTACCTCAAGAGAAACCCGCTCTTCTTCCTGTGTTGTCTATCTCAAGCACATACCATCACTCCAACCCAATGGTTCATGCCAGAAACCTGGGAGTCATCTTTGAATGTTCTCTCTTTTACCTACTTTTTCCAAGCAGTCATTAAAGTTCTATCAACTCTACCTTTTAAATCTCTCTCTCTCGCTCGCTCGCTCTCTCTGTCTGTCTGTCTCTCTCTCCTCAAAATAATTGTGCATCAGAATCACATGGGAAAAGATTATTAAAAATGCAGCTGATTGGACTCTGTTCCAATCTTACTGACTCAGATTGTATAGGGACAGGATCTGAAATCTATATTTTATAAGCTCTTCAGGTGATTAAAAGTCTGATGATCCAAAGATCAAGCTTTGAGAATTACTGTTCTAATCCATTCCTTCTTCCCCAGACTCCCTTCCATTGCCTTAGTTCAGAAATTCATCATCTCTCCTGTATATACTTTAAGGTTCAAGAGAATACGGACCATGCCTCTTTTAATCATTATCGTATCCCCAGTGCCTACCTAGCATGATACCAGGCACATTTTAAGGCCTCGATACATTTTTGTGGAATGAATGAATGAACTAGAATGAAGAAGTAGCAGTAATATAGTCAGGATAGAGTTTTATACGCCTTATTTCCATTCAGTTACAAAATTCAGTTTAGCCAAGGATACAGCTTATCTAATCATAACCCTACAAAGCACATTTTACCCAAGAATCTCAAAAGTTCATGTATGTTGGTTAAGGTAACTCTAGCTGCTGTAACAAATAAACCTAGTGCCTTAACACAATAAAAATGTACTTCTTGCTCACCTAAAAGTCCAATGTGTATGCTCCTAGACAGCAGGTGACTTTTCAGTTGGAACTATAGAAACCCAGGCTCCTTACATCTTGTGGTTTTTCTGTCTTCAACACATTTAATTATGAGATCACCATGGTTGTCTATAACAAGAAATGGAAAGAGAGGGTATAGAATGAACACCTGTTTCTAAAAGAGACACAAATCACTCCTGTTCACATTCCATCAGCAAGTATTAGTCACATGACAGCACCTAGATACAATGGGAGCTCAGAAATATAATCCCAGTGACAACTCCATAGAGATAGGGAATATTAATTTCTTGGTGATTAATTGGTTCCATCTTTACCGTGCCATATAAGCTGGTAAGCTGACTCTGCAAATTCACTTAGCCAGTATATTTAATTCAACTTAATCTTAGAGGCAACATACAAAATACTTTTCTTTTCAGAGATTGGCTGCACTGTTCAACCATTCCAGAAGGAATATGGGGTTGTTTTATAGCAGAAAATATCCCTGAAGAGCTTAGCTAGAAACAGAACCAAGAGCCAGATGAGCTAAAGTTGCCATCTGGCTCACCTTTCCTAGTTTGTTCTGCATCTCCTTGCTGGCAAACCCGACTAAAACACAAAGTATAGTTATTTTCAAATACGGGTTTTTTACCTCAGAATTCCAAATCCCTCCTGAATGGGGGCAGATTAATCCCCGAATGACAGCTCAGCTAAGACAAAGAGTTTGCCTCTGAAAGATCCCCCAGAAAGTTGCAATGGCACAAATTTATCTTCATCAAGATTTTGCTGCCTGAACACACACGCAAAAAAATTGTTTGGGTATATTTGTGCCAATCTCCTAAACTATAATAGAAAATCTCTGGGGCACAGACATTTAATCATTCTGGAATGGAATGGCTTTTGGAGACAGCATGTCTTCAGGCCTATTTCTAGTCAAAGTCTTAAAGTGCCTCAAGTGCCTGGCTAGCCTGATGGATTAGGTACTGAACCCTGAGGTTCTTGAGGTCAATATTTTATGGCAGCTGAAAGCTGTGAAATGTCATTCTACTGAGAGGGTCATGCAGCATTCAGTTGATAGAATTAGCAGACACTTTAACATGTATTTTAGCACCAGCTGTTAGGTCTTCTAGAGATATTCAACATATCCAGATGCAAGCTTGTCGGGAAGAATCGTCAGAGCCTCAATAGCAGCCAGAGCCAAGGCTAGCCTAGCTACATATAACATACTTTATGTAATGTTGCAGGAAATTATGTAACAAATGGAAATCTTATTATAGATCCTCATTCCTCCTAAGTCCAGTGAATGAACACTATTTGAAGAGGAAGGGAGAAACAGAAATGGATAGTCAACCCAGGCTTAACAACCACTCTCAACTCTCTTTGAGTCATTGAAAAAAGAAGAGCCAAGTTCCATTTCCTAACCTGTCTTGGCCCAAGTGGATCTACCTCATAAGCTTGAATCAGAAATGTAAGAACCTTGCTCCTGGTGTGTGGCACTGTGTTTTCTATCGGCCCCCACACCAGACCAATCCACCGCACCTCTTGCTGGGCCACTCTGTCCCTCACACTAACATTCTTAGTCCTTTAGCTCAGCTTTGCCTCCAGATTCAATTTTTTTTTAGGTTCCCTCATTTAACAATCTGTTCTGGACTTGCCTTTTGGCTCAGTGGCACTCTCCCTTTGTTCTGTCCTGCCCTAACCACAGTTCTTGGCTCTGAGCATCATGCACCACACTTTGGGGCTACTGGCTCTGGTAATGTGGGACCAACCAGCTGAGATGTTTCCTACACTATTTCCCACACACATAAGGAAAATAGACACCTCTCATCAGTATATAAAGAACAATATTTCATTGAGCACTTCCTATCCAGGACTAACAGGGTCTGCCGTATCTCAGCCCCATCCGAGATGTTTGGAATAAGCATTCAACTACTTATATACTGCCCCATCCCATTGTGGCTGTTCCCCAGAACTAAGCCAAGTTGTCAGATATTTCCACAATATAATAAGGTACTGGGCCACCACTGCATTAATAATGATCTACTTCTGCATAACAAATTATCCAAACCCTTAGCAGCTTAAACAACAAACACATCACAGTTTCTGAGGGTCAGGAATCCTGGATCAGCTTAAGTAGATGATCTGGCTCAGGGTCTCTCAGGAGATTGCATCTGTAGGCCAACTCCAATCTGATGGGGCTGGAGAAGCTTACACTTGTGGCTTCTGGAAGGAGGCTTCAGTTCCTCCCCCATGGGCCTCTTCATAGGGCTACTCACAGCTGGATTCCCCCACAGCAAATAGTCTGGGAGAGTCCCCAGAATACAAGCCACAATCTTTCCATAACCTAATCATGGAATTGATATTTCATCATTTCTGTTCATTAGAAGCAAGTCACTAAGACCAACCCAAGTTCAAAGGGAAGGAAATTAGACTACATCTCTTAAAGAAAAGAATATCAAAGAATTTGTGTAGATAGCATTAAAACCAACATAGCCACCAAACCCTTCTGGAAGGGAGGACAAAACTTTCTCTGACTCCTTTCTGCACATTTTTTATTGAGCACTCAGGGCATCTCCCTTCTCCTCAGAAGTTTGGCGCCCAGTAGTGGGGAAAGCTTTGTCCTGTATTCCAGCCAATTTGCTGTCAGCACCACTTCTCATAGGCTGAGCCCTGATCTACCACTTCCTAGTCTGAGAGAGTTCCCTGGATTTACCTAATCTATATCTGAGGTTTTACTATAGCTGCCCTGCACTTTTGTTGTAGGAAGATTATGACAATTCCGGATCATATTCCCCACATCTGCCAGAACTGAATGGGATTTGCCATGCCTCATTTTGGACTTCATTTCTAATTGCATAGCTCCCCTCAGAGTCACTTCTGTTACCTGTGCTTTCTCCCGACTATTCTTGCCAACCTTTCCACTAAATTGATCTCTTCATTCCCAGCTGATGATGACAAGATGCTGAGCCAGATCTTTTCCAAATGGAAGTCCAATATGCACTTCCTGAACACAGAGAAGAACTGCAAATCTTCATGGGAAAATGTCAGAGAACAGACCCAGCCCATCTAAAAATATCCTTGAGACTCCTGCCTAGGCTCAAAGTGCAACAGTGACCATCTTTATGCCTGAAAAATGTATTTTTTAATTTATTATTTTTAATTATGATTTTTGATACTCTATCCTCAAACTCCGAATAACATTTAGCTAAAGATATCAATCCAAATTGTATTCCCATTAGTGTCATAAATAGTAATATACTGTCACATATTTATAAGTATGTACCTATTATTTTTATTCTGCTTTTTTCATTCAATATTACTTCAAATACAAATGTCCATATATCAAAATAGTCATCTTTAATAGCCACAGGGCATTCCATTTCATTGACATGCAAGGTTTTGTTTAGCAACTCACCTCTTGCTGATGATTTAGTTGTTTCCAGCTTGTAATAGTTACAGTAGAACTCCCATTAACATTTACTTTCAAATTACTTTCTTGTTTTAAGGTTATAAATTAATTTAACTTGTCTTAAGATAATATCAGTTGAAATACTTTGAGCACATTTCATACTCTTATCTAATTTATACCCTGCTTACATCTAAAGAGATTCTACAGGGCTTATAATAAAAGGACATATACAATATATGGCAGTATGTTCATGGACACTGTTGGGCCTATTAAAGTAAAGATGTAGCTAGAAAGGCTTACGTGAGGGTAACAGACTCTAAATCACATGATTCATATTTTGAGATGGAATAATGATGATTATGAGTTCAGACTTCAGTTTCTTCTTGTGGTGGTACTTTTTTCTGCTCAAAGAGGAAAATTTCCATCCCTTAAAACAATACTTCCCCACTCTATCATTTAAAGCAACAGAATATGGTGGTGACTTGCTACCTGTATGAACTTGAACAAGCCACTGAAGCTCAGAGTTCCTTAGGTCCCTCATATATAAAATTAGGATAATAACTTTGCCTACAATATAGGGCTGTTATGAAAAGTAAATGAGTTCATATTTTAAGGCATTTAAAACAGTGCCTAGTACATAATATAAATATCATAGGTGTATTTGTGAAATAATAAAACAGTGAGTCCTCTACACATGCAAGACAAAGAATAAAGAGAAACAAGGAAAACACATTTAAAGCTGCAAGCATAGCTCTATTTGAAAATGCATGAATATTGTGGACACAAGATAAAAGAGCAAAAGATGATATAAACACTTTCTACACACACACACAGAAAAAAAAAAAGTAATTTTAAAGATTCCCTCGATATAATAATGAAGTTTGAGGCTTTGGAGTAGTAGGTGTTTAAAGGTGGAAGTAGTTTTAGGAGATTGACTTTGGAGTGGGGGGAGTGATTTTTTAAAAATCGTATGTAATAATTCTGTTCTAAAATAAGTGTATTTATTTGTTTTTGAAATCTCTACAATGCCCGAAATTCATCCAAAAAACATTCTTGTTCCAGATACAGGGCTTGGAGTTTCTAATCAAAGAGTTCCCAATTTTTCTAAGAAATATGGCTTCTCTTCCCTTGAAAAGAGATTTCTTCCCTTTAAAAAATCTGTTAAGTCTATGGCCATGCTACCCTGAACAAGCTCGATCCCATTTGATCTCAGAAGCTAAGTAGAGTCAGGCTTTATTAGTACTTGGATGGAGGACTGCCTAGGAAGACCAGGTGCTGTAGGCATAAAAATAAAAATAAAAATAAAATAAAAACAAGAGATTGTAAGTTGACAAGGTCCTTGAAATATTTGAGGTCAACCAAGGGTTGCCTCGCCTAAAAAATAAAAATTAAAAATTAAAAAAAATTAAAAATAAATAAAAAATAAAATATCTGTTAAACCTCTATCTCATGTCACCATTAAAATAAATGCCAGATGTATTAAAGATTAAAAGATGAGAAAAACTAGTTTATAATTAGTAGAAAATATATGTGCATGTTATATAATCTCAGTGTGGAAAAAATCCTCCCAAGCATAACCTCAAGGGCAGAAAATCCAAAGAAAAATTTTTATTTATTAACTAAACAAATATTTATAAATTCTGTTTAAAATGCCATAAATAAAATGTATGAAATAAAAAGACGAAACTTGAAAAAAAAAAATATTTGAGAAACATGGCAGAGTGAGAGACGTCCCCAAACCTCTCCTCTTGAAACAACAATAAGCTGAATATCTAAAACTCAACAAAAAACTGAAAACCAGCACATCTGAGCGTGGGATCTGCGCATAAGAGCTACCAAAGGTCAGAAGCCCAGGAGTCGAGTGGTAGACAGGGAGAAACAAAGAAGCTGTCTCTCACAGCCAGAGCTACCTGTAGGAAAAGGGGGAGGGGAGAAGGTATGCCAGGTTCCCTGAACAGTCCTGCCTGGGAGAGCTATTAGTGCCAGGCAGCCAGCAGCAGTACCCAATATTAGTGCAGAAAGCAGAGAAGTGGGGATAGCAGAGAAGCAGGAACGGCAGAGAAACAACAGTTGATTAATATCACCCATGGTTGCAAAACATGAGGTTGAGCCACAGCCCTCATCCCCCAACTCTGAGGGCCCCTCCCCATTTCTTCCAAGAACCAACATCGCGGAGCGCCAGATGAATCAGAGCAAACACTACCGAAACCATCACTAATAATGACAGGGACTGAAACTGAGGGTAGGAAGCGTGATTGAATATCTATAAGAAAAAAAAAAGCATTATTAAGGCTTTATATAAAGCAGGGATCGAAGAGGTTTAGATGCCACCTACTGGAAACCAAAAGAAATATGCCTTCTTTGCAACAGGCTAAAGAGAGACCTTTATATAATAAATCTTTCTGAAAAAAAAAAGCAGAATGCACTTCCATTAATACTCAGGTGGAGAAATAGTCCATTATACACCATGAATAACCAAGGTTACAAGGCATCTCAGAAAGAAAGAGAAAATTTTCCAGAAAATAAGCTTACAGACATAGAAATATGCTACTCAAATGATAGACAACTCAGGATGGTACTTCTGGAAAAACTCAGTGAGATCTGAAACAATTCATAAAAACAATTTCAGGAATTTGAAAAAACTATTAGATGAGCAGAATGAGTTCTTTAGAATGGATTTTGAAACCCTCAAAAAGAAAAGAATAGAACTTCTGGAGATGAAGAACACGCTGAAAGAGATAAAAAATGAAATAACAAGCTTGAGAAATAGAGTCGACCAAATGGAGGAAAGGATCAGTGATATCGAAGACAGAAATCTAGAAATAAATCAGAAGGAAGAAGAGAAACCAAAGAATGAAAAATAATGAAAGAGAAATACAAGAACTAGATGATACCGTCAGGAGAGGAAACATAAGAATAATAGGCATTCGCGAAAGGGGAGGAAAAGGAGGAGGAATTAGAAAACGTTTTCAGTAAAATAGTTGACGAGAATTTCCCAAAGTATGGAATGAGCTGGAGCTTAGAATTCAAGAAGTCAACAGAACACCCAATTATCTCAACCCAAAAAGGCCTTCAACAAGATACATTGTATTAAAATTATCAAAAATCAATAACAAAGGCAGAATTCTCAGTGCAGCTAAGAAAAAGAAGACAGTAACCTATAACGGAAAACCCATTAGATTATTGTGGGACTTCTCAGCAGAAATCTTACAAGCCATAAAGGAGTGGAGACAAATATTCAAAATATTAAATGACAGGAACTACCAGACAAGAATAATGTATCCAGCTAAGCTCTCCTTTAGATATGAAGGAGAAATAAAGACCCTTCCAGACATACAAAAATTGAGGAAACTCTCCACTATGAAGACTGCATGACAGGAAATACTGAAAGCAGTCAGCTCAACCTAAAAGAAAATGACAAAATAAATACATAATTAGGAGTAAGATGACTAGCAGGCAGATAGAAGCAAAGGAGGGCAACCCTTACTAAGAACAGGGCATTATAAGCTTAAATAATAAAAAGAGATTTTGCTATAGCAAGATAGTAATGATCATTCAGCATACATAGGGACAAACTGAGAAAACAATGACTGAAAAGGGGAGGATTCAAAGATCAAATTCGCAAAAGGGAATGGATATAAGGCACGCGCAGAAGATAATGGACGACCCTCATATATATATATATATATATATATATATATATATATATATATATATATATATATATATATCTAACTATAACTATACGTATTCATAATGGTAACCACACACCAAAGATTCAGAATTGAATTGTATAAGATAAAACAAGAAGGACCAGAGGGAAAAATCAAAAAAGTCAGCCAAAATAAAGAAAACAGAAACACAAGGACTAGGAAGCAATGGAAACACCGAGCTACCAGGAAGCAAAAGATAAAATGACTATATTTCAATAATCACCCTAAATGTAAATGGACTGCCCTCACCAGTAAAAAGGCACAGCGTTGCAGATTGGATCAAAAAACAAGACGCAACCATATGCTGACTGTAGGAGACACATCTCAGTTCCAAAGACAAATATAGACTCAAAGTGAAAGGGCGAAAACTAATATTTCAAGAAAATGGCATTCAGAGAAAAGTAGGAGTAGCAGAACTAATAGACATCAAAATAAATCGAATTCAAAATTTAAAAGGTAAAGAAAGATACTGAGAGACACTTCATAATGATAAAGGGAATCATGCACCAAGAAGACAAACATTTATTAATATCTATGTTCCCAATCAGGGAGCCCCGAAATATGGAAAGCAGTTAATAACAGAACTAAAGGGAGAAACAGACCAAAATACTATCGTAGTACGGGACCTAAATACCCCGTACTATCGGATATGGACAGACCATTCATACTATCGGATATGGACAGACCATTCAAACAGAAAATCAATAAGGAAATTACATCCTTAAATGACACATTACACCAACTGGACATAATTGACATTTACAGAGCCTTTCATCCCAAAATGGCTGCTTATACATTCTTCTCTAGTGCACATGGAACATTCTCAAGGATTGACCACATACTGGGACATAGAGATAGCCTTAACAAATATAAGAGGGTTAAACACATACCAACCATATTCTCTGATCATAATCAAAATGGCATGGTCCTGGCAGAAAAAACAGTCACACAGACCAGTGGAACAGAATCTAGAGACCAGAAGTAAACCCATGTTTATATGGTCAAATACTTTTCAACAGAAAAGCCAAAAACATACAGTGGAGAAAGGAAAGCCTCTTCAACAAATAGTGCTGGGAAAACTGGAAAGGCGCCTGCAAAAGAATGAAACTTGGCTGTTGGCTATCACCATACACCGAAATTAACTCAATATGGATTAATGACCTGAATATAAAACCTAAAAAAATTAAATGCATAGAAGAAAACATGGGAACTAAACTCAAGGACCTTGGACTTAAAGAGGATTTTATGAATTCGACCTCAAAGGCAAGGGAAACAAAAGCAAATAAATGAATGGGACTACATCAAACTACAAAGCTTCTGCCCAGCAAAAGGAACCGTCAACAAGGTAAAGAGATACCATCCGAATGGGAAAATATATTTGCAAGCAATGCCTCCAATAAGGGCCTAATATCCAAATTATACAGAGAGCTTATATAACTCAAAACAACAACAACAACAACAACAACAACAAATGATCCAATCAAAAAATGGATAGAGGACCTGAACAGACACTTCTCCCAAGAAGACATACCAATGGCCAACAAACATATGAAAGGATGCTCAACATCGCTAGCTATTAGGGAAAGGCAAATCAAAATCACAATGAGATTACATTTCACACCTGTTAGAATAGCTGCTATCAACAGGACAAGTGATAACAAATGTTGTAGAGGATATGGAAAAAAAGGAACCCTCATACACTACTGGTGGGACTGAAAATTAATACAGCCACTATGGAAAACAGTATGAAGGTTCCTCAAAAACTAAGAATTGATCTACCATATGATTCAGCAATCCCTCTACTGGGTATTTACCCCAAAGACTTGAAAACTCTTATCCAAAAAGATATTTGCACATCATATGATATCACTTATATGTGAGCTACAAACCTAAATGCAACAAACGAACAGAACAAACAAACAGAGACTCTGGCACATGGACAATAGACTAGTGGTTACCTGAGGGTAGAGGGGATGGGGGAGAGAGGTGGTAGATGGGGTAAATGGGGTCAAATATGTGGTGACAAGAAAGAAATCTATCTATGGGAGTTGAACACATAATGTAAATATATACCTTACTGTTAAAATGTATAGCTAAAACTTACCGGATTTTGTTATCCAATGTCACCATAAAAAATAAATTAAAAAAAAGAAAAAAAAGTATTTATAGTATGGTCCTCAAAGTGTTAATATCTTCACTATATAATGAGCTCATAAAAATCAATAATAAAAGCTACAATCTCAATTGAAAAATAAGCAAATTATATGAATAAGTATTTCACAAAAGAAGAAATGCATATGGGAAATAAATCTTACTCCAATAATCACAGAAATGTACATTAAAGCAGTGATAAAATGTAGTTTTTCTTGTATAAATTGGCAAATCTATTAAATGTCTCGTGAGAGTGGAAGTACCATGTACCTTCATAGCTTGCTGGTGATAGGAACCATCATTTCCGTAGGAAAAGAAATACAGGACAAGCAAAAGCCTTTAAAATGTACATATCTGTTGACCTAATAATTCAACTTCTAAGAAATTATGTTAAGTAAATTAGCAATGATATGCACAGGATATTCACTGATGAGTATATGTAATTTCAACAGCCATATGATGGAAGAATAGACACACTATTAAAGATTATATGACTGAAGAATGAGAAAATATACAAGATGGACTGCCAAATTAAAAAACGAAAAGATTAAAAACTAGTACGTATTAGGAGGATGGGACTTTCCCAGCCCCTACTTAAAACCATTCAGTGCTTTTTCATTCTTCTTAAAATGAAGTTTAAAACCCTTAATGTGCACAGTCTGTCTAGTCCTTGCCTTATATTCAGCCTCATCGCCCACCACATTCTTTCTTTCCTGCCACCTTAGCCTTCTTTTAAATCCCAGAATAAGAGTCAGCAAACTTTCTGTAAATGGACAGGTTGTAAATATTTCAGACTTTACAAGGGAGACATACAGTGTCGGTCAGAACTATTCAACTATGCAGTTGTAGCAGAAAAGCAACCATAGACAATATGTATATGAATGAATGTCCTGTGTTCCGATAAAACTCTGTTTATAGAAACAGGAAATGCTCTGGCAAGTCTAGTGTGCCCACTCCTGTTGTAGGACATCCCATATTTCTTGTAGTCACCGGACTTCTGCTTTTCCCACATGCTATCATCCCAGTTTGAAAGGATCTTCCCATTTCGCCCTTCCCTCTCCTCCTCACTACTCCATAACTCAAACCATCTTGGCCTAAGTCCTTCCTAATCATCTTTCAGGTTTCAATTTAAATGCCACTTCTTTGGGAAAGCCTTCTCTGATGTCTAGACCAAGGTTGATCTCCCTCTCCCATACACTCTCAAGGCACAGTGTGCCTTTTCTTCATGGTCTTTAATACAATGTGTAACTGCATATTTAATTTGTGATAATGAAAAAATCCACATTAGACTCTGAGATCCATGGAGCCAAGGACAGTGATCGTCTCCTTTACTATTATAACTCCAAAGCTTACAAGAAAGCCAAAAGTCCTTGTCTAGTAAATTCTTGCTGAATGAATGCATAAACAAATGAATGAATGAATGACATACACCAAATGACTATCTTTGGGTAGGAGGATTCTAGGTGATTTAGAGTTTTCTTCTTTGTGCTTAAATGTGTTTTCTGTTTTCCAAGTTGCACTCAAATTGCTTTTGTAATTATGAAAGATAAAAATAGAAAATACAAATTTTAAAAAGCATCATAAAAGCAATACATCAATACATGTGAAATGATGCCATAGGAATAAGACTGAGTAAATGCATGATCAAAATGGGTGGAGTTACTCTAGAAGGTCTCTTTGGAAGTGGTTTTCAAGCCAGGTCTTCAAATTGATGGTTGTATGTAAACTGGTAAAGGGGGGAAGGAGGGCACAGCAGGTTAGATGACTGGGATGTGCAAAGACATAAAGGTGGGAAATAACACTGTTACATGAAAATGGAAATGGAAAATTACAAACCTCAAAAATTCAGGAGAGACCTGAAACAAACAGCATAGAGGAGAGTTAACAGTTTCCATTGAACTTTTCCCCTCTTTTCTCTTTTTCATCTTGCTTTTGAAAGTGTACAAAATGGCAAAATCCCAAGAGTGACCCTGATGTGCTTTCTAAAGAATCCAAGATAGTTCACATTTCCAATCAAACTTAAATGCTCCAGTTTAGCTGGGGCTCCGTAGAGACATGTGGTCCCACATGGGTGACACATCAAATGAAATCCTTCACTAGAGAACACTAGTGATAATTCAGCTACTTTTATAAAGTGCACTGGAATCGCATTTTCTTAGATATTGTCTGCAGGCTCCTCGCAGTCCCTTGAATTTCAGCTCTTGCTCCTTATCTATCAAAAAGACTCACTCCCCAGGTAGGAATGTGCCAAACATTTTGATCTAGTAATTATCTGCACAACCACAAAACCAATATCATCAATTAGGGGAAAACAATTTCCTGTGGCAAATAGAGACAGCCTAATTGCTTAATCTGACAGATTATTAATGGTTCAAGCCAACCAAAAGCATAATGGATATAGATGACCACTGGCAGGTTGGACAGTTGACACATACAGTATTGCTGGAAATTACTTTCATCGAGGGTTGCAAATGACTGTCCAACTAAATTTCCCAGTCTACGTGAGTTTCATTAAACAGTTCTATCAATTTGATAAAGTGGCAAGCCAGAAAGTTAGCCTATTAACTATAGCTCTGGGGGAGGGAAGGCTAAGAGGGTAGAAGATATTTACAGTGTTTATGTTCCGAATCAATGTGAAAATAAATTTCCTCTGCAATATTATACTCTGAGTGTTGGGGACAGTTTTCTCCTCTCTCTATTTGAATGGTTTGGGAAACCAAGCCTAGACTGAGCCATTAGCTAGAAATGACTGTGATGCAGAGGGAACTGACAGTGGCATTGAGTTTAGTGTTCTAGGATATTCAGGGCCTGATTTATTACTCACTAAGCTCTTCTGAGAAAAAGTTAAATCTCAGCTTTCTCAGAAGAGCTGTAGGGATGGGCTAACCTGTTGACAGAAACTACCACTGTTCCAGATCCCAGTGGTCGGGGCTGAATGCAGCCCTGGGCCTCATTGGGTGAAAAAGACTTTGAAGAGGCATGGGGAACCCAGGAATCATTGCTGGGGTACCACAGAGGAAATAATTCACAGCACGTTGAGAGTTTCAACCTACATTCTTCCTTCTCATATGTTAATAAACCTCTTCCTTCTGATCAGTAAGAGCAGATAGCCAAGTCTTAAAGATTAAAATGGATTAGAGTTTTAAAAGAGAAATGGCTCTATTAAGCACAATAGAATAATAGAGGGAATAAGAACCAAAACAGCAAAAATAACAACAAAAAGGACTCCAAACAATCCTCTACGGAAGAGATGATGTAAGCCTGAATTAAAATAGTGACAAAGGCAGTGCAGATGGAGAAGAGGAATGGATATAAAAGATATTTAAGGAGTAGAAGCCACAGGATTTAGTTACTGATGGAGAAGGGGGAACTGGGGGAGGAATCCAGGATTATGATGCTAACACATAATCCTTCAAATAAAATTAAATGAGTTAGTGTTTATAAAACACTTAGAAGAGCACCTGCTACATAATAAGAGCTATATAGGTGCTTGCTATGATCATTATTATCTTCCCAGCCAAACCAGAAGTGTGAAATGCCAGACTAACCAGGATGTGGCAGAAGTTCCACGTTCAACAAGAGATTCTATAAATCTGCGAAGTTAAAAATTTGTACTGTGCCACCCTCCTATACCTGCCCTTCCAGACATGTAGGTCACTGGCTCAGGACTTGGCTGTTGTTAGTGTAATATCAATAACCAGCATCCATCTACCACTCTAGCTTGAACAAGTGCTTTTATATGTCATTTCATCTGACCTTTACAAGAACCCCAGATTGTTGACAGAAATGAGGTGATGACTCTTCACATCACTATGCTTAGTGTTTTCTCCAGCTCCAACTCGGGCTCTGTGGGGGCAAGAACTGTGTCTTTTTTTGCCGTTATCATCCCCCATAGAACCTAGCATTTAACAGGCAGTTTCAGGTGGTCAGTTCCATACAGGAGCAGGGTTTAAACCACTGGCTCTGGAACCAAACGACCTGGACTTGAAGCCCAACTCCACCACTGTCACTGTGTGATATTGAGAAGTTAGTTCACCTCTTCAAGCCTCAGATACCTCATTTGTGAAAAGGGAGCATTTAACAGTGCTTTCCTCAGAGGATTGTTGGGAGGATCAAAAGAGGTAATACACACAAAACCCTTAGCTCAGTGTCTGGCCCTCTGCCCAAGAAATGAGAGTTATACTTGGTATGGTTTGAACATACGGAAACACAATTAATAGAAAGGAGTTTGAAATAATGAAGGCAAGATTTATCATGTAAAATAGTGGTGATTTTTTTACCATCAAAAAGATAGAACAGTGTATGCACAGAGAGATTTGCACAGCCACAGGCCTAGTTCCAGGAAAGGAGCAAAGAGCTCTGAGGGTGAAGAGGAAATGGTACGAGGGAAAAACAGCCCAAAATAGATTCAAGAACCCTTTGCTTGACCTGAAAACCTGAAATCTCCGAAGTGGCCTCCTCTGAATATTATGTCCTGATTCAAAAATGTGAGCTCAATTATGTTCAGATCAAAAAAATCTGGCATGTACTGCAAACAGCTGGGCTCTTGCTATAAATTCCCTGCTGTGACCAAAGCATTAAAGAAGTTGGGGCCTTTTCATGTGCATTTTTTAAACCTGCAAGAGAAAAATTTAGTTCTAGAAAGTGAAGAAATAGAACTGCCCTGTTAGTCTCTATTTAAATCTATTCAAATCCAGAAATAGCAAGCCGTTGCCAGTCAAAGCTAAATGACTTCTTCTCAAGCATCCCACTTGTACCAAAAGGGAACCAGAAATGCACACTCCACTCCTCCAAACTCTGGGCCTGGGCTGCTTACACCACCTTTCTACAGTGCTCTACAGAGGCCCTCAAATAGCCCACTGGAGTGGCAGCCAGACTTGGCTTCTCTTGGTGGCTGTCAAGATACAATTGTTAGTGACTTACCTTCTTTCAATCTGGTGTCTTTCTGGATCACAAAGAATCTTTCAAGAAACCATAAAGTGCTGAGACAGGCCCTGGTCCTGGGAGGAGAGAGAAGGGTGAGAAACGCAATCTGAAGTAACAGTGATACAGTACTGCCTTAGACTTGAGGAAGGCCTCAAGCATATGGGCCATTTAAAACCAACTGCCTGAAGTGAAGGGCTATTTTGCCAACTCAAAATATTTCAACATACTGGTCATATTTTTCCTTTATCTCACAGTGATTTCTGAAAATTAGGATCTGTCTCTCCCAAACAGTTTATGGTGACCAGTAAAATAGTTTTTTTTGGCCCAATATTACTGATTAGCTGGAGCATATATAAATAATCCTATACCGGTAGCTAACTTTTCATATATCACCTCTTCAATTATGCTGTACCCTCATGGAAGTCTAAGGTTGTTTCTTGTACTTTCTGTACAAGAAAGCCCCAGAACCTAATGGCTGTGATACACTGGAAACAATCCTTGGGAGAGCTGAGTTCAAATTTTGCTTCTGCAGATGGTAGGTCTATGACACTGACTCAGTTTCAGAACATCTCTGGACTCCAAGTGGCTCATCTGTGTAAGAGAGAAGCTTTTATAAGGGCAGAGAAATACATCTAGAACTGAAGGAAGTGAACTTGGGATGCAAGAAGCCATAAGATCCCCTGGAGTATTCATTTTACTCAAAGAGAGAGAAGGGAGGGGACGAAATTATTTGTGTACCGAAACAAACCAGAAATATTATGAGTAAAATACAAAAATCTCATGATTTTCTTAAAGATCAAGCATGAAACTTCTAAATAAACTTGTGCTGATTTAAAGTAGCTCGTTGGGAAAGCACCTGGTTCTTACTAGGTAGAGAATAAATATTAATTAAACTTCACTATTAACTCTCGCATATCTTTAGGTTAAATAAAAACAAAAAAGAATAATATTAATCAAGATCAATCTTAGTCTTACAATGCAAACCTTCCCAAGAGACAAATCTCAGATTAAACTGCCTAAAGGCAAGTACTACATCTGCCTAATTTTGAATATGACTTATACTCTTTCAATAAGAAGGGTGAATATATTTTACAAGTGCCTACATGATCTGGCCCCTGCTTATCTCTCCAGTCTCATTTTTGACACTTCTCATTCTTTAAATTCTGAGTCATGGTAATCACAAACTCGTACATCCGTTACTTGAATTTCTTCACAACTCCAGGTAAGAAATTCTCTCTTGCTTGCCTCTGTTTTCTATTTGGTTATGAGATCATGTGCTGAGAATGATGGCAAAAGTCATGGTCTTTCATTGAGGGAACCACTTAAGTTTGGAAATAGCCTCTGGGGAAACAAGAAAGCCCTGTGAGACTAATACCTTCAGAGGCCAACAAATCAAAATTTTCTCAGTTTCCAGCTGCAACAGCTAAAGAGTCTGTTAAGAATACACAGAAAAGGTGAGGACCCAGGTGGAAAAGGATGTGCCCAGAGAGGGTCATTCCTATATGTATCCAGGGCAGAGACCTTGGAGTCACCTAGGACTTGGAGGACTTAAGAGAGACCCTCAACATGGCTTACAAGGCTTTTCAGGTTCTGGCTGTCTCACATTCCCTTCCCCAGAGAAAGGGGAATGTACTAAGAACTGAAAAACCAACTACTTCGGAACTGCTGGAGTATATAGAAGGAGGGTAAGGTGAGGAAGATGGGGAGTGATGAGAGATAAAACAATTGTATTTTTTAAAATGTCATTTTGTCTATTGAATTGTAGTGGGTTGACAGTGTAAGAGACCACTTATTCGTCCAAGATACTTACCACTACTTAGCAAGTATCGTTTGAGATCTCTCCTCAAACAAAACAAACAAAAAGCTTTGTCCTCTTGGAGCTTGCAGCCTAGTTGGGACCAGTTATGTAGCTATTGCAGATGATAAATATTTTCACTAGGGGTGAGACAGCAAAGATGGAGAGAAGTAATTGGATTTGGGATGTGTTTTGAGGGGAAGTGGAGTAGATAAAACTTAACAATGAATAGACTAGATTGGACATCATTTCTTCCACAAAGTCTTCCCTGGACCCCCCAATATTAGATTAGGTATCGCAGTACCACATGTTTACCCTATTGCTACATGCCCTGTATTACAAACATTCTTTAGCTTGTCTGTCTTACCTGTATCTTATTGCGTTATACCAGAACCCATGGCACAATGCTCAGCACATAACAGGTACTCAATAAATGCATTAAAGAAATAAACTTATTTAATATCAATAATATTTATTACAAAATAAATTTACTAAATACGTATACCAATTCCTTTAACAAAATAGTATTCGTTATCCATCCAATGGACTCTCTCTTAATCCGCTGTGGTTTTATTCTGGTCTTTGATACAAAAATTTCATTTCTAGATTGATATGATAAGAGCTTCTATTTAAACTATGAAAACATTTGTGCTAAGACTGGAAAATTATATTGCCTCATTATGACAGTCTCACCTGATTAAACACTGTACAATATCAGAAAACTGAAAGTTCAAGTTTATAAATGTAGTGCCAGGAAGCGTATTTATACAAAATCAAATATTCAATCAGGCATTTAAAAGGTCAGTGGCCAAAAGCACTCCATATCTTTAGGTAATAGTCAATGCAGTTCTATAGCACCAGTCACAGCTCAGAAAATGCTTTAGAAATAATTGTAATGGAGTTCAAGCTTATGGGATCCCAAACAGCCAACAAAATTCAACAAGAAAGAAAAGGACATTCAGCCACACACCAGAGCCTAGAAAGTAATGATTGTTACTGTTATTTAAAAACCATCTCAACACAATTCCAACTATAAATATCTAGTACTATAGCCCTTCCACAGTTACCCAATGGAAGATTAAAGCTTAGTTATCAGTGGTTGATATCTAATGGTTTCAAATCTACATTTCCATTATAAATGACTATGTATAAATGGATTTGTGCTCTCTAGTACTTGTGAGCCCCCCATCCAAAGTCGAGAACTATGTAGAAAGATGTTAAGTCTGATTGTCATAGCCAAAAAGACCCTAGAGCAACAATGAGCTCAGTTAGGCGCTATGGGACTCTGGTTCATGAACTCATGTCCTCCAACTCTTTCTCTAGCCAAAGCTTTCAAAGCACTCTCTTCCCATTGAGTGATCATCTTGTCACAGATTAGGCAACCAGGAAAGAAATCACTTGGCTTTTGCCCAGTGTTTCATAGCAATAAAAGTACAGATGAGACTAAAATCCAGTAGCCCCGGCTTCTGATTCTCAAGAGAGGATTAGGAAAAAAAAATCTAAGCACTCGACAATCATCATTCTCACATATCAAAATATTCCCCTGAAAAATGCCAGTTTGTCTCAGCCCTAATTCCTGAAATCCCACCCCCTCCATAAGGCATTCTTAATTGATCAGAGGAAAGGGGATGGTTTCTCCAGGTTCCTTGCTTTTGTCCACAAGTGAAATTCCAGTGAGCCTATAGGAAACCTGACATTATTTTCATGTGTGATTTTCAACATTACTTATTCTGACATCTATGTAACAAAACCTGTGGTCAAAACATGTTCACTGAGAAGGACATAACATCATTTCTATGATATTCCTGCCCCATATGTATAACTTGAAACTCATCATGAAGAAACATCAGACAAATCCAAACTCAGGAACATTCTATAAAATAATTGGCCTGTATGCTTTAAAATGCCAAGGTCATGAAAGACAAAGAAAGACTGAATAACTACTTCAGTTTGAAGAAAACCAAAGAGGCACAACAACTAAATGCAATGCAATGAGTGATACTGGATTGGATCCTGTATTTATATTTTCAATAAAGGATGTTAGTGGGACAGTCTGCAAATTTTAATACAGTCTGAATATTAAAGAATAGTATTGTATCAATGTTAATTTCCTGGTTTTGATAACTGTATTGTAGTTACATAAGCAAATGTTCTTGTTTTTAGAAAATACACACTGCAGTATTTAAGGATAAAGGAGCATCACATCTGTAACTTATTCTCAAACAGATCAGAAAAAATATATATGCATATTTATAATGAAAGACAATGATAAACTGAATGTGACAAAATACTAACTTTGAGAGAATTTGGGTGAAGAGTATATGAGAATTGTTTGTACTGTCTTTGCAATTTTTCTGTAAACCGGAAATTATTCTAAAGTAAAAAAAAAATTTGTAAATCTCTGTGGTCATTCATTATTGTTGCTATAGTTTGTTTTAGATTAAAAAATCCATACACAAATCATCCTCTTTTCCTATAGAGGCTACTTTAATTAACTTAAGCATATAATAATATTTACTTTTATTTATTTATTTATTTATTTATCTATCTATCTATCTATTTATTTATTTCATGGTGACATTGATTAAAGAAATCCAATAAGTTTCAGCTGTACACTTTAACAGTAAGGCATACATATATTTACACTGTATGTTCACCTCCCGTAGTTAGATTTCTTTCTGTCACCACATACGTGATCCCCTTTACTCCATCTACATACCCCTCACCCCTATGCTCTGGTAACCACTAGTCTATTGTCCATGACCATGAACCTCCGTTTGTTTGTCCTGTTCATTTGTTGCATTTAGGTTTATAGCTCACATATAAGATATCATGTGATTTTCAATTTTTTCTGTCTGGCTTATTTCACTTAGCATGATTATCTTGAGACCTATCTATATTGTTGAAATGGAAGTATTTAATTTCTTTTTATGGCTGAGTAATATTCCATTGTATAGCTGTACCACAGCTTCTTTAGCCAATCATCTATTGTAGGACACTTAGGTTTTGCTTCCAATTCATGGCCACTGTGAATAATGCTGCTATGAACATCAGTGTGCGAATATCTTTTTGGATATGAGTTTTCAAGTCTTTGGGGTAAATACTCAGTAGAGGGATTGCTGGATCATATGGTAGATCGATTATTAAGTATTTGAGGAATCTTCATACTGTTTTCCATAGTGGCTGCACCAATTTGCAGTTCCTTTTTCTCTGCATCCTCTCCAACATTTGTTATTACTGTCCTGTTGATTATAGCTATTCTAACAGGTGTGAGATGGTATCTCATTGTGGTTTGATTTGCCTTTCCCTAATAGCTAGCAATGTTGAGTATCTTTTTATATATTTGCTGGCCATTTGTGTGTCCTCTAGGGTGAAGTGTCTGTTCAGGTCCTCTGCCTATTTTTTTGACTGGATCATTTGTTTTTTCCTTTTTTCTTTTTTTTTTTGTTATTCAGTTGTATGAGTTCTTCATATATTTTGGATATCAGGCCCTTAGCAGAGGCATTGATTGCAAATATATTTTCCCATTTGGATGGTATCTCTTACCTTGTTGACAGTTTCTTTGGCTGTGCAGAAGCTTTTTAGTTTGATGGAGTCCCATTCATTTATTTTTGCTTTTATTTACCTTACCTTTGAGGTCAAATTCATAAAATCCTCTTTAAGCCCAAGGTCCTTGAGTTTAGTTCCTATATTTTCTTCTATGCATTTTATTGTTTCAGGTCTTATATTCAGGTCATTAATCCATTTTGAGTTAATTTTGGTGTGTGATGATAGACAAAAGTCTAGTTTCATTCTTTTGCAGGTGGCCTTCCAATTTTCCCAGCACCATTTATTGAAGAGTCTTTTCTTTCTCCACTGTATGTTTTTGGCTTTTTTGTCGAAAATTATTTGCCCATATAAATATGGGTTTATTTCCAGACTCTTGATTCTGTTCCACTGATCCATATGTCTGTTTTTCTGCCAAGACCATGCTGTTTGTATTACTGTCACTTTGTAGTATAATATGAAGTCAGGCATAGTGATGCCTCCAGCCTCATTCTTCTTTCTCAAGATGGCTTTGGCAATCTGGAGTCTTTTCTACTTCTTTTAAAAATGCTGATGGGATTTTGATGGGGATTATATTAAAATTGTATAATGCTTTAGGTAATAAGGTCATTTTAACTATATTGAATCTTCCAATCCAAGAACACAGTATCTTTCCATTTTTTTGATTCTTCTTTGATTTCTTTTAAAAGATCTTAGTTTTCATTATATAGGTCCCTCATATGTTTTGTTAGATTTATTCCTACATATTTTATTCTTTTTGTTGTAATTGCAAAAGGAATTATTATTTCCACTTCTTTTTCTGAAACTTCATTATTAGAGTACAGGAATGCTAAGGATTTTTGAACATTGATTTTTATCCAGAAACTTCACTGTTTTTGCTTATTGTTTCTAGTAGTGTTCTTGTGGAGCCTTTAGGGTTTTCTATATAGAGAATCATGTCATCCACAGATAGTGACAATTTGACTTCTTCGTTTCCTATTTGGATGCCTTTGATATCTTTCTCTTACCTGAGTGCACTTGCTAGGCCCTCCAATGTTATATTGAATAACAGTGGTGATAGTGGAAAGACTTTTCTTTTTCCTGATCATAGAGGGAAGGTTTTAGTTTTTCACCATTAAATATAATTTTGGCTCAGGGTTTGTCATATATGACCTTTATTATATTAAGGTACATTCCTTCTATACTGATTTTGTGAAGTGTTTTGATCATAAATGGATGCCGTATCTTCTCAAAGGCTTTTTCTTCATCCATTGAAAGGCCCATGTAATTCTTCTTTTTAATTTGTTTATGTGGTGTATCACATTAATCGATTTGCGTATATCGAACCATCCTTGGGCCCCTGGGATGAAGCCGACTCTAACGTGTTCTTGTATTTAATATATTGCTGTATTCATTTCAATAGTATCTTATTTAGGATTTTTCCAGGTGTGATACCAGGTTTTGTTATTAGGATAATACTGGCCTCATAAAAAGAGTTAGGAGGTATTGCTTCCTCTTAGATTTTTTTGGAAGAGTTTGAGGAGAATAGGTATTAAATCTTCTTTGAATGTTTGGTAGAATTCACTGGTGAAGCCATCTGGCCCTGAACTTTTACTTTTTGCTAGGTTTTTGATGATTGTTTCAATTTCCAGACTGCTGATCAGTCTACTGAGATTTTCCAGTACTTCATGATTCGGTCTAGGAAGATTGTATCTTTCTAAGTACTGGTCCATTTCTTCTAGCTTATTAAATTTGGTGTTATATACTTTTTTATAGTATTCTTGTATGATCCTTTGTATTTCTGCGATGTCATTTGTAATTTCCCCTTTCATCCCTGATTTTGTTTATTTGTGTTCTTTCTCTTTTTTTCTTTAGTGAGTCTAGCCAGGTGTTTGTCAATTTTATTAACTTTCCCAAAGAACCAGCTCTCTGTTACATTTATTTTTTCTATTACTTTTTTTTTTCAATTTCATTTATTTCTGCACTAATTTTGATTATTTCTTTCCTTTTGCTGATTTTAGGCTTCATCTGTTTTTCCTAGTTTTTTTAAGATGAAGCGTTAGGTTGTTTATTTTGGTGCATTCTTGTTTAAAGAGATAGGCCTGTAATGATATGAACATTCTTCTTATGACCGCTTTTGTCATGTCCCAAAATATTTGATATGTTGTACTATGATTATCATTCATTTCTATGTATCGCTTGATCTCTCCTTTTATTTCTTCTCTGACCCAGTTATACTTCAGTAGTATGTTGTTTAATCTCCATGTATTTATGGTTCTTCCCACTTTCTTTTTACAGTTGATCTCTAGTTTTAAAGCATTATGATCAGAGAATATGGTTGGTATGATTTTAACCCTCTTATATTTGTTGAGGCTATCTCTGTGTCCCCACTACTTGGTTGGTCCTCAAGAATGTTCCATGTGCACTAGGGAAGAATGTATAAGCAGCTGTTTTGGGATGAAAGGCTCTCTAAATGTCCATTATGTCCAGATGGCCTAACGTGTCATTTAAGGATGTAATTTCCTTATTGATTTTCTGTTTGGATGATCTGTCTATATCCAACAGTGGGGTATTTAGTTCCCCTAATATGATAGTCTTTTGGTCTGTTTCTCCCTTTAGCTCTGTTAGTAATTGCTTTACATATTTTGGGGATCCATGATTGGGAGCATAGATATTAATAATTGTTATGTTTTCTTGGTGCATGATTCCCTTTATCATTATGAAGTGTCCCTCAATATCTTTCTTTACTTTTTTTTTATTTTGAAGTCTATTTTGTCCTATATTAGTATTGCCATTTCCTTGAAATATCATTTTCTACTCTTTCATTTTGAGTCTATATTTGTCTTTCATGCTAAGATGGGTCTCCTGGAGTCAGCATATGTTTGAGTTTTGTTTTTTGATCCAATCTGCAACTCTGTGCCTTTTTATTGGTGAGTTCAGTCCATTTACATTTTGGGTGATTATTGAAATATGAGGTCTTCTTATAGTCATTTTATCTTTTGCTTTCTGGTAGCTTGGTGTTTCCATTGCTTCCTTGTACTTGTGTTTCTGTTTGTTTTCTTTTTTTTTTAATTTTGTTTGGGTTTTGTGGGTTTTCTCTCTGGTCTGTCTTGTTTTATTATATATACTTTAGTTCTCAATCTTTGATGTGTGGTTACCATTATGAATATGTAAAGGATAGTTATACACAAACAATCAACCATTTTATTCTGTGCGTGCCTCATCTCCATACTCCTTTGCAAATTTGGATCTTTGAATCCTCCCCTTTTCAGTCATTGTTGTCTCAATTTGTCCCTATGTATGTTGAATGATCATTACTATCTTGCTATAGCAAATCTCTTCTTATTGTTTAAGCTTATAATGCCCTGTTCTTAGTAAGGGTTTCCCTCCTCTGCTTCTATCTGCCTTCTAGTCGCTTTACTCCTAAATTTGTATGTTTTTTTTTGTCATTTTATTTTAGGTGAGTTGACCATTTTCCATATTTCTTATCATGCAATCCTCATAGTGAAGTACTCTCTCAATTTTTGTATGTCTGGAAAGGTCTTTATTTCTCCTTCATATCTAAAGGAGAGCTTAGCTGGTTGCATTATTCTTGGATGGTAGTTACTATCACTTAATAGCTTGAATATGTGATTCTACACTTTTCTGGCTTATAATTTTTGTGCTGAGAAGTCCGACGATAATCTAATTGGTTTTCCTTTATAGGATACTGTCTTCTTTTTCATGGCTGCCTTGGGAATTCTGTCTTTTCATTGATTTTTGATAATTTTAATACAATGTGTCTTGGTGAAGGTTTTTTTTTTTTGTTGGTTAATTGGGTGTTCTGTTGACTTCTTGAATTCCAAGCTCCAGCTCATTCCATACCTTTGGGAAATTCTTGTCTGAAAATGCTTTTTAATCCTTGCTCCTTTTCCTCCCCTTTCGCGAATGCCCATTATTCTTATGTTTCTTCTGATGGTATCAGCTAGTTCTTGTATTTCTCTTTCATTATTTTTCATTTTTCCGTTTCTCTCTTCTTCCTTCTGAATTATTTCTACATTTCTGTCTTCAATATCACTGAGCGTTTCCTCCATTTGGTTGACTCTATTTCCCAAGCTTGCTATTTCATTTTTTAACTCTTGCAGTGTGTTCTTCATTTCCAGAAGTTCTATTCTCTTCTCTTAGAGGGTTTCCATATCCTTGCTAAAGAATTCATTCTGCTCATCTACTTGATTTTTCAATTCCTGAAATTGTTGATATGAATCGTTTTGCACCTCATTGAGTTTTTTCAGAAGTTCTCTCCTGAATTCTCTGTCATTTAAATTGCATAGTTCTATGTCTGCAGGCTTATTTTCTGGAAGTTTTTCTCTTTCTTTCTGAGATGTATTGTCACCTTGGTTGCTCATGGTGTATAATGGACTATTTCTCCTCCTGGACATTAATGGAAGTGTATTCTGCTTTTTTCCCAGAAAGAAAGTTTATTATATATAGGTATCTCTTTGGTCTGTTGCAAAGAAGGCATTTTTCTCTTGATTTCCAGCAGGTGACGTTTAAGTTTCTTGGATCTCTGCTTTATATAAAGCTTTAATAATTCCTTTTTTTCCTTATAGGCGTTTATTCACGTTCACTACCCTCAGTCTCAGTCCCTGTCAGTGTTAGTGGCAGTTTTGGTAGCATTTGCTCAGATTCACCTGGGGCTCCGTGGTGTTGGTTCTTGGAGGAAATGGGGAGGGACTCTCTAGGTTGGGGAATGGGGGTTGCGGCTCAGCCTAGGTTTTGAAATGATGGCTGGCAAAAGTCAACTGCTGTTTCTCTGCCGTGCCCACTTCTCTGTCATCCCCACTTCTCTGCTTTCTGCCCTGATTACTGAGCACTGCTGTTGGCCTTGTGGATCTCACAGCTCTCCCAGGCAGGGTTATTCAGGGAAAATGCCACACCTTCTCCTCTCTCCCCTCCTCCTACAGGGAGCTCTGGCTGCAAAAGGCAGCTTCTTTGTTTCTCCCAGTCCACCACCCAACATCTAGGGTTCTGAATTGCAGTAGCACTTATGTGAAGATCCCACACTCAGATGTGCTAGTGTGCAGTTTGGGTGTTTTTTTGTTGAGTTTTAGATATTCAGCTTATTGTTGTTTCAAGCAGAGATATCTGGGGATGTCTCACACTCTGCCGCGTTTCTGACTTCACTACTATAATAATATTTAAATCTAACAAATAATTTAAGTTCACTTTAATTTCAAAAACAGACCTGTGAGAAGGTGTTGCAGGGATCCAAAATAAACATGTCAAGATTATTCCATGGATGGTATACCAATCAGTTTGAGAATTTTCACCCTAAAGGGAAGAGAGCCATCTCCGCGTAAATTACCCTGCAGGTGCCTACCAACTTCACCAGCACCAGTGCCTATTTTCAGATGTTTGTCCACTGCATCAACTTCTATCAAAATCCATTGCCGGAGGAAAGGAAGAAGTAAAACTCTTAGTATTCGCCAATAACTTGATACTATATATAGAAAACCCTAAAGATTCCACCAAAAGTCAGTGGCATTTTTATACACCAACGATAAACTTTCAGAAAGAGAAACTAAGAAAACAATTCCATTTATGATTGCATCAAAACTGTAAAACACTTGGGAATCAGTTAACCAAGGAGGTAAAAGACTTGTTCTCAGAAAATTATGTCATTGAAAAAAGAAATTGAAGAAGATACAAATAAATGGAAGCATATACCGTGCTCATGGGTAAGAAAGATCAACATCATTAAAATGGCCATACTACCCAAAGCAATCTATATTCAATGCAATTCTTATCAAAATACCAATGGTATTTTTCAGAGAGCTAGAATAATCCTCAAACTTATCTGGAACCATAAAAGACTCCGAATAGCCATGACAATCTTGACAAAGAAGAACACAGTTGGAGGTATTACCCTACCTAATATCAAACTATAGTACAAGTCTATAGTAATCAAAACAGCATGGTACTGGCATAAAAACAGATACATTGATCAATAAACAGAACAGAAAGCCCAGAAATAAATCCACACATATATGCCCATGTAATATATGAGAAAGGAGGCAAGAATATACAATGGGGTAAAGACAATCTCTTCAATAAATGGTGTTGGGAAGATTGTAGAGATACATGCAAAAAAAAAAAGAAGAAGAAGAAGCTGGACCACCTTCTTACACCATATACAAGAATAGACTCAAAATGGATTAAAGTTTTAAATGTAAGACCTGAAACCATAAAACTTTTAGAAGGAAACATAGGCAGTAAACTCTCTGATATTACTAATGGGAATTTCTTTTTGGATATATCTCCCCAGGCAAGGGAGACAAAAGAAAAAATAAACAAATGGAACTACGTCAAGCTAAAAAGTTTTTGTACAGCAAAGGAAACCATCAACAAAACAAAAAGATGACTGATTGGTAGAAGATATTTGCTAACAATACATCTTATAAGGAGTTAATATCCAAAATATATAAAGAACTCATACAACTCAACGACAGATACACAAACAATCCAATTAAAAAAATGGGCAGAAGACATGAATAGATACTTCTCTGAAGAGAAAATACTGATGGCTAATAGACATATAAAAAGATGCTCAAGGTAGCTAATCATCAGAGAAATGCAAATTAAAACCACAATGAGATATCACCTCACACCTGTCAGAATGCCTATCATCAATAAATAAAAAAACAATAAGTGTCGGCAAGGATGCAGAGAAAAGGGAATTCTCAAACATTGTTGGTGGGACTGCAAATTGGTACAGCTGCTATGGAAAACAGTATGGAGGTTTCTCGAAAAATTAAAAATGGATATACCTTTTGACCCAGCAATTGCACTTCTGGGTATTTATCCAAAGAAAACCAAAACAATAATTCATAAAGATCTATGCACCCCAATATTCATGGAGCACAACTTACAATAGCCAAGATATGGAAACAACCCAAATGCCCATCAACAGACGATTGGATAAAGAAATTATGGTTCCTATATGCAATGAAATATTACTCAGCCATTAAAAAAATGAAATGTTACCATTTGCAACGACATGGATGGACCTAGAGGTTATTATGCTGAATGAAATAAGTCAGACAGAAAGATAAATACCATATGATTTCACTTATATGTGGAATCTAAGAAACAAAAAGAACAAACTAATCAAAAACAGACTCACAAATATAGTAGACAATTTGGGGCCGGACAGAGGGAAAGGGGCTTGGGGGGTCTGGGTAAATGGGGTGAATGTTTAAAGAAGTACAAATTAGTAGTTCAGAGATGGTCACGGGGATGGGGAGCATGGCATAAGGAATTACTGTAATGGCTAGCATTACTGTAATGGCTAGGTGGAGAGCCAGAGGAGAGAAAGAGCAATTAGGGAGATCATTTCATAAATTATATAAATGTCTAACCATTGTATTATATACTTGAAACTAATAATAAAATTAAAAAAAAAAAAAGGCTATTGCCGCAGTATTCTGTTTGGCCACGTGAGGGCGTACTAAAATTATTTTTGCTAACTCAGGGATTCCCAGGCACTCAGAAGGCAGGTGAATAGAAAGTCTGAGTCTCAGGTGTCTTCAGGTGTGAGTCCCTTTTGCAGACTCATGATGGGCAGAAAAGAGAGAGAGTGATAGTTCTGACTCTAGGCAAAACTGTTGTCTTCAGAGTTCAGCTTCAGTGTCTTCTTCCTGCTTTACCAGCCCCCCTTGCCTTATTGTCAGAGTGCTTTCTACACCCTCTACCCCTTTCCCTTCTCTAGATATCCAGAGTTCTCTTGGTCTCTTTCACCTTCCTTCAACAGTTTTTCCCAAAGCACTCATCCACATCCACACTCAGGTGGAGATAATGATGACAATCACCGCAATAGTCTGTCACAGTGTAAGAAACAGACGATGGTAATCATGATAGCAGAATGTGGCCCCTGTCAAGAAAGATTTGAAATTTGACAGAAATCCATGCCTTAAACTATAGGATAAGTCTCAGATTAGAAATTCAGACCTCAAAGCTGGTGGAAGAGAATGTGTGGGCCCATAGGAGCTTTTATCACTCTCCTGAAATCATACGTTGATGCCTAAAGGGAGCCTGCTCGTCATCCAGCTAGGCAAGGAAACAAGGTGCCTGGGATATGTGAGGGCTGTGGGAGACATTTGAGTTTCAGGGATGGAAACTGGACTATAGAGAGGTGTTGGCTGGAAGGCATAAAGGCAGATGGAGGGAAGGAGAACAGTCACCACTAGGGAACTTGGCAAATCCCCAGTTATGACAAACTTTAAAAAGTTTGAGTAATACAACTGTAAAGCTAAGATTGTTAACCTTTTCTAGTTGCTGTTCTTCTGCCTGCCAAAAAGTAGAAATGTCCTTTATTTTGAAACAGAGAGGAAAGCTGGTTATGATAGAGCAATGCCCATGGTTAAGACTTCTGGAGGAATTGGTGGTGTCATAAGATCAGTCTGTCAAAGGGAATATTCATTTCCTAGAGCAATGTTCTTTTAAAGCTTCCAGTGTCCACCATCTATTTTAAGAGAAATTGATTATCAATAAAGATCTGAAATCATCAATTTAAAAACTTGTAAACTTATCCATTTATTCATTCAATAACTGTAGACCTGTACTTTAGATGCCTTTTAAGAAGTTTGATTTTAGGCCAATCCGTTTTACTCCAATTGTCTCTGTGAATGAACTTCTGGAATTATCTCTCAAATTCTGAGCCCCATGCTCATCTGTCTCTACCCCATTACTCCAGCCCAGACTGAGTTGCCAACCCACCTCGATCTGTTGAGATTGGCCTCCAGCGAGGCAAATTAATGTCTTTATTCAGCCAAAAGAATGAAGCTATATAGTAATATGTTCTAGATCACTAAATCTTGGAAAGTAGGAGGTGTGCTTCTTTCATTAAGGAGCCTGTACCTTGTTGTCATTGGATTCCCTGTGCTTCACACATCTCTAGCTCTGTGTATCTTGAATAGGTAAATGTGTATTTTTGTGAGTTAATAATGGATTTTAAAGGATTTATAAAGTAACATACCACCCAAAGCTGTCAAATGCCTATCACATACTCAACTCTGTAATATCAAATTATTCTTTAAGTATCAGCTAAAATCACTTTTTTAAAAATACAGGAAGGCAAATAACTAAAATACTGCCAAAGTCAACCTTTGGTTATGTACTTGCTTCTGTATTAAAATTTTCCATATTACACACCTCATACCTTCCAATTGACTTATAATTAACTTATAACAAGTATGCCTTTAAGATTCACAGTGTGAATATTATTTTATGCCTAAAAGCAGTGTGACGTTAACAAACAAAAAACTCACAGTTTGCCTCAGGAGACCTGGACGTAAATTGTCGCAGTGTTTATGTCTAAGCCAGGTGGGGAGGTCCACGTGTGTTTTCTAGCCTTCTCTCTTCTGTCTACCAGAAGGACACCATTTGTCTTTCAGAACTCAGTTCAAGGGTCACCACCTTCTGTGAAGCCTTTCCTTTTCACAGACCTTCCCCTAATGCCAATAGATTTGTCCAGGACTTCCCTCTGCTCCTCCCCCCACCATGCCACTACAAACATCAAGGAAGTCTCTAGGTCCCCCACCCTCCCAACACATACACAAACCATCACACTTGTCTGTTCAAACATCTGTCTCCTCTGCCAAAAGTCAGGCTGTATTTATCTTTGTAGCTGGTCTTTCTAGCTCAGTACCTAGTATCCATAAGCTCTCGATACAAGTACATGTATTTGTACGTTTTCATAATTATGCATTATATTTTCCCACTTGTCTGCTCCTTTCATTCTAGCCTTGTAATTGATTCTATAGCTGAAGCTAAAGCAGGCCAGTCTTAGGACAGAAGCGGGATTTTCCAGCAGAGGGAGCCCCAAAGCCCTGTGCCGTGCTGTGGTCTGTGCTGGGGTGACCCACAATATTACCTCTCCAAACTGAAGCTGCTGCTGCATCTCTACCAACACCCCTTTCCTCTGCGCAGAAAAAACTTGCCTATTGTTAACCCTAGCACAACTCAATGTCTGGACATAGATGGAAACTGGATGTACAAGGCTAGCTACAGGGATCCTTCCAGAAATAGGTGTGTTCACCTAACCTTAACCTTAAACTCTAAACTCTAACTCTAAACTCTAAACTCTAACCCTAACCCTAGGAAGCTGAAACAGCAAGTAGGTAGCAGCATCAGCAATGAGCACTAAACGAGGCACCAAAATCCCAAGAAGAATAAAAATTCTTCTTGTTCTTGTTATAAATAACATGATGTGAGCACTGACTAGGCGCCAGGCACTATGCTAAGTGCTTTGCCTATGATTTAATCATTATAACAACCCTATGAGCTACAGGCCATTATCATCCTCACTTCACAGATAAGGAACCTGAGGATCAAAGATGTTAATGGAACTTGCCTGTTTATCTCAATAGTAAGTTTATCTCAATAGAGCCAGGATTCAAAATCCAGTTTGTTTAAAATGCAGAGCCCCTATACATCTCTAGTGTGCCATAATTCAAAGAAAAAATCAAGTCCAGGAAATGTGACCAAATAGGAAATAAGAACATGGGTTCGTCACTGGACAGTTGATTTTTAGAAAGTTATTCAGTGCATCACCCAAGATCATCTCTCATACCACTCTTTGGGAAACAATGAATTTAAAAAAGCATTGTCTCAAGGCCCCTGCTTCAATTGCAACTATATAAACTTAGCACCCTTAACTATGCTAGTGCTAAGTGTTTATTAGACAAATGGGCTTTCCTGAATACAGTTTTGAGAAGACAGGACATAGGGCAGGTGTCATAGACCAAAGTGACCCCTTAGGATGCCACGGGGAGAAAGTGCTCTGAGTGAACTGGAAAAATTTGTAACAAAATCACTGTGCAGCTCAGGGGCTAAACCCAGGCTCTTATGTCCTGATACTTGATTATGCTCACAGGTCCCCAAGCTCAGCTGGCCTAGAAGGAAAAGTGTCTCACTTATAACTGCCTGAATGTAACACTTAGGGCATGAATACTGGTATTTCACTATTGCCTTATGATACCAGTCATCTGTTTTGTCTCTAAGGATAGCCATATTGTTGTATGTCTCACCCCAAGGAGGTTTGGTTCTTATTCACAATGAACTCCTTATGGAGGAAAAAGCCAACTACAAGGACCCCATTAGTGTTCAAGCAGAGCCCCCAAGGTGGCAACTTTTGAGCTTTGCACACCACTTTCACAGACATGTGGCAACCCAGCAGAGTGGAAAGTTGATAGTTGAAACCTTTGCCAACCCAACTAGGGTCTCAAATATTTATGCAGATAGTATGACTTTCTGTCTCAGAGTGACTGAAGATATGTTACAGGGGCATAAATTCCTGACAAATGCACTCTCCCCAAGTGGAGCCTGAGATAAAGGCTCCACATTAAACCATGACTAGGAATGCATATTCCAGGGGTCACTGTGCCTGTCACTGTAAAAAAAGAGGGAGCTTTACCTTTGGACCCTCAAGCCAAGCTCACTGCTGCTGCTTAGAAGGCCAGCCTTGGCGAGAGTATAATTAGCACATCTAGCCCACGATCATACGGATGTTATGGGTTACTACAAGGCTGTATTTAAAAAGGTGATTCCATTTGAAATCAATTTAAAGGAAAATATTTAGTAAATAATGGAATAGGTAGTATTTGAAATGGCAAAGTCTGTGAAGTAGGCTTTCGTGTGACCAATATTTGGGGACCTCATACTCCCAAGGGAGTATCACAACAGTGGAAATCCTAGCCATGTGAGCAGGCCTGTCAGAGAGGGGGCGCTCTGGGGACAGACCACTGTTTCCATACCTCTGTCTTCCTAGGAGTAGGCCTAGCTTGCCTGTAATGAAAGATAATGGTGCACACGTACTCTGAAGCAAGTAGGAGGAAAAAATGGCTCACATTTACTGTGAGACTAGGGCCAAATTCTCCCTGCCCCATAGAAACCTAAGCAGGGCGTTGGGCCTGAGTCTCCTGCCAGTCCAAAGATATGGTGATGGGTTTCACTAAAGCGTTGAAGCAAGCCTCTATTTTTTTCCACTTCCCCCATTTTATCCAGTCTATAAAAATCCCCAACCTTGTTAAATTAACCAGATAATTTATTTGAATTAGCACAAGGGGATACCTGGATTTCAGAGCACAATGCTTAAAATAAATGAATTGCCTAGTTCACTTAGGAAATGTTTTCTGTAATAGGATGGGTAAAACACTGGTGTGTGGGAAGAGCAGATGCTTCTTGCTTACCTCCCAATAAGACTACCATATTTCATAGACTTGGAATAGTAAAAGGAGAAATAAGAAGAAGAATTAGAGCCCGAGATGGAGGTTAACTCCTCCCATTGGTGTTGACAGGTATGACAGATGTATTCCAGAGAACACTGCCGAGAACACATGATGCTTCCCTCTTATCCTAGTATGCCCAACAGGTCCCCTACCACCACTTGAGAAGTTCCCTAGAGTTGGCAGCTTTCTAAAATGGTGCCAGCTGAAGAAACGTGCACTCAAAATATACCAGAGAACATATTTTAAAAGTCTTAAACCTGTAATCCACCCTTCCTGCAACAAACCATCCATAGGCCTCAGCTCATGGCTCTGAATCTTCCTTTGTAGAATCCTGAACATGGATCATTGGAATAAGAGTATAATTCCCAAATATTTCCCTTTGGGGTAATTAAGAGCACAACTAAAATGAGTTACAGTTCTCATTTCCATTCTGCCTCTCCCAAAACAACACCATCGCCAAAAGTATAAATCGAATTCTGGTTCAGGAATTCCCAATTCTTCTCGCCAGAAGTGAAAACTAGCTCTATTTGTCCACCAAGCACATACAAAGTAAATACTTCAACAATAGATTTTTAAAACAGTGCACATCCAATTTGAGATCATCATCTGTATGCCTTCATTTGCATCAACAATCATATAATTACCACCTAACACTCAAGAAATCAGATTACAAACTCCTTTCCCCTTACATACCAATCTATGAGCTAAGTAATGGAGACAGTGGTCCTTTGCAAATTACTTGGGCGCTAGAAGTTGAGTTTCCAACCCTGAGTGCCAAGGTTAGCCAGTTTTAATTCAAGTGATTGGAAGGGCAAGTTTGATACAGATATCAATATCTAAGGTGCTAATTTTCCCCTCAGCTTCTGACTCTATATTCAACTGCCTATTAGATGTAATAGACATCTGGAAGGTTCACCAGCACCCCAGCTCACAATATCCACAATTGAATTCATCTTCTGTCCCCAAAACTCGGCCTTCCCATATTCCTTTTAGTAAGTGGTACCATCTCTGGCTCAAACCAGACACCCAGGAATTATCCCTTTTATCTCCCTCTTCCTTAATATCTACATTCGGTCTATCAGTAAGTTCTATTACTTCCACTTCAAATATTAACCCCAAAATAAGATTTTTCTCTCCACCTCCATCATCATCATCTCTTACTTAACTGACTGGAATAGTCTCCTATTTGATCTACTTACCTTTACAGGTTGCACCTTCAAAAATTGTTTCTCCATATTCTAGCTAGTGGGAGTTTCAGAAAACACACATCAAATTATGTTACTATGCTACTTCAAACCCTCCAGTGAGAGACAGTGTTCATGAAATTGAAGATTCAACATAGTAAAGATGCCAATCCCCCCCCCTAAGTTTATGGACAGTTTTAATGCAATTCCTATCAAGATTCCTGCAAATATCTTTATAAATATAGACAAGATGATTTAAAAATTTATATAGATATGGACATTAAAAACATGGCAGAGCAAGAGATGTCCCCATATTTCCCCCCTTGAAACAAAAATAAGCTGAACATCTAAAACTCAAAAAAAAAAAAAACTGCGCTCCAGTAAGTCTGAGCATGGTATCTACAAATAAGAGCCATAACAGGAATTGAAAAACAGCTAGATCAGCAAAAGGAGATATTTAACGGAGATTGAAACCTTCAGAAAGAACAGAATAGAACTTCTGGAAATGAGGAACACACTGAAAAAGATGAAAAATGAAAAACAAAGCTTAGGAAATAGAGGCGACTAAATGGAGAAAAGGATCAGTCGTATCGAAGACAGAAATCTAGAAGTAAATCAGAAGGAAGAGAGAAACTGAAGAATAAAAAATAATGAAAGAGAAATACAAGAACTAGCTGATACCATCAGGAGAGAAAACATAAGAATAATGGGCATCCTCAAAGGGGAGGAAAAGGAGCAGGAATTAAAAAGCATTTTCAGACAAATAGTTGAAAAGAATTTACAAAATCTAAGGAATGAGCTGGGGCTTGGAATTCAAAAAGTCAGCAGAACACCTAATTATCTCAACCCAAAAGATACATTATATTAAAATTATCAAAAATCAAAAAAAAATTTCTCCAAGATACATTATATTAAAATTATCAAAAATCAAAAAAAAAGACAGAATTCTCATGGCAGCCAGGAAAAAGAAGATGGTAATCTATAAAGGAAAACCCATTAGATTATCGTCTTACTTCTCAGCACAAACCTTACAAGCTAGAAAGGAGTGAAATCAAATATTCAAAATATTATATGACAGAAACTACCAGACAAGAATAATGTATCCAGTTAAGCTCTCCTTTAGATATGAAAAAGAAATAAAGACACACCCAGGCATACAAAAATTGAGGGAATTCTCCACTACAAGGCTTGCATTACAGGAAATACTAAAAGGGGTCAGCTCAACTAAAACAAAATGACAAAAATATACATAACTAAGCAAGGCGACTAACAGGCAGATAGAAGCAGAAGAATGCAACACATTAAAAACAGGGCATTATAAGCGTAAATAATAATAAGAGATTTGCTACTGCAAGATAGTAATGAATGTTCAGCATACATAGGGACAAACCGAGACAACAATAACAGAAAAGGGGAGGATTGAAATATCCAAATTGTTGTTATTGATTGTTGATTACCGTTATTCGCCTGCTAATAAAAAAAAAAAAAAAAAAAAAAAAAAAAAAAAAAACGGCGCTGGCGTGCGCGTGTGCGTGGCGCCTCGACGGCAAGCGTGTGTGCGTGCGGCATGCCGTGCGCGTTTGGCATCCGCGCTCACGTGAACCAATAAATATAAAACTAAGGAACTGAAGTAAGGAATAAAAACAAGAAGGAATCAGAGAAAAAAAAAACACAAAAAAAAAAACACAAACAAAATTTAAAAAAAAAATAAAAATAAAATAAAAGGATCAGGATGGGCCTACTGGATAAAATGGATCTGTGATGTCTTTGCATTCGATGGTCTTCACATAAGGTCAGGACAAGTTATGGGATCATGGGAAGCAATGGAAACACCTGAGCTACTCATGAAAATAAAAATAAAATGAAACACAAGGACAAGGAAGCAATGGAAACACCGAGCTACCAGAAAGCAAAAGATAAAATGACTATAGGAAAACTTCACATTTCAAAAATCACCCTAAATGTAAAAAGACTGAACTCACTAATAAAAAGGCACAGAGTTGCAGATTGGATCAAAAAACAAAACCCAACCGTAGGCTGCATCCAAGAGACACATCTCAGTTCCAAAGACAACTATAAACTCAAAGTGAAAGGGTGGAAAATGATATTTCAAGCAAATGGCATTCAGAGAAAAGCAGGAGTAGCAGTACTAATAGACTTCAAAATACATAGACTTCAAATTAGACTTCAAAATAAAAATAAAATTCAAAATAAAAAAAGAAAAGAAAGATACTCAGGGACACTTCATAATGATAAAAGAAATCATGCACCAAGAAGACATAACACTTATTAATATCTATGCTCCCAAACAGGGAGCCCTGAAATACGAAAAGCAATTAATAACAGAACTAAAGGGAAAAACAGACCAAAACACTATCACAGTAGGGGAACTAAATACCCCACTGTCAGATATGGACAGATCATCCAAACAGAAAATCAATAAGGAAATAACATCCTTAAATGATACATTAGATCAACTGGACATAATTGACATTTAGAGAGCCTTTCATCCCAAAACACCTGCTTATACATTCTTCTCTAGTGCACATGGAACATTCTCAAGGACTGACCAAATAGTGGGACACAGAGATAGCCTCAACAAATATAAGAGGATTGAAATTATACCAACCATATTCTCTGATCATAATGCTTTAAAACTAGAGATCAACTGTAAAAAGAAAGAGGGAAGAACCACAAATACATGGAGATTAAACAACATGCTACTGAAGAATGACTCGATCAGAGAAGAAATAGAAAGAGAGATCAGATGATACATAGAAATGAATGATAATGATAGTGCAACATATCAAAACATTTTGGACACAGGAAAAGCAATAATAAGAGGAAAGTTCATTATTTGTGCCAATTATTGTGTAAAAAAAAAAAAAAAACATGTGTGAGCCCAAATTATAAAGAACCTATTATTATTCCATTTATTTACATAAATTATTGATGAGAAAAGGAAGCACAAATGAAGCCTAAAATCAGCAGAAGGAAAGAAATAATCAAAATTAGAACAGAACTAAATGAAAATGAAAACAAACAAACAAACAAAAAACAATAGAAAAAATAAATTCAATAAAGAGCTGGTTCTTTGAGAAGTTTAATAGAATTGACAAACCCCTGGCTAGACTCACTACAGGAAAAAAAAAAAGGACACATATAAACAAAATCAGGGATGAAAGAGGGGAAATTACGACTGACATTGCAGAAATACAAAGTATCATGGAAGAATTCTATGAAAAAGTATATAACACCAAATTTAATAACTTAGAAGAAATGGACCAGTACTTAGAAAAATACAATCTTCCTAGACTGAATCAAGAAGAACTGAAAAAGCTAAATAGACTGATCAGCAGTATGGGAATTGAAACAATCATCAAAAACCTACCAAAAAGTAAAAGTCCAGGACCAGATGGCTTCACCAGTGAATTCTACCAAACATTCAAAGAAGTTGTAATACCTACTATCCTCAAATTCTGACAAAAAATCGAAGAGGAGGCAATACTGCCTAATTTCATGAGGCCAATATTAACCTATTACCAAAACCTGGTAAAGATAACACAGAAGAAGAAAACTACAGACCAATATCTCTCATAAACACAGATACAAAAATCCTAAATAAGATACTATCAAACCTAATGCAGCAACACATTAAAAAGATTATATGCCATGATTGAGTAGGCTCCATCCCAAGAGAACAGAAATGGTTCAAAATACTCAGATCCATTAATGTGAAACACCACATAAAAAATTTAAAAATAAGAACCATATGATAATAATAGACACCCAAAAACCTTCGACAAGATACAGCATCCATTTATGACCAAAACACTTCACAAAATCAATATAGAAGGAAAGTACCTTAACATAATAAAGGCCATATATGACAAACCTTCAGCCAACATTACACTGAATGGTGAAAAACTAAAACCTTCCCTCTAAGATCACGAACAAGACAAGGCTGCCCACTATCGCCACTGTTATTCAATGTAACATTGGAGGTCCTAGTGAGTGCACTCAGGCAAGAGAAAGATATAAAAGGCATCCAAACAGGAAACAAAGAAGTCAAACTGTCACTCTTTGCGGATGACATGATTCTCTATATAGAAAACCCTAAACACTCCACAAGAACACTACTAGAAACAATAAGCAAATACAGTAAAGTTTCCTGATACAAAATCAATGTTCAAAAGTCCAAATCGTTCATGTACTCGAAAAATGAATTGTCAGAAAAAGATGTGGAAAATAATTCCTTTTCCAATTGCAACAACAACAAAAAAATAAAATACCTAAGAAATATAACGAAACATGTGAAGGACCTATATACTGAAAACTATAAGACCCTATTAAAATAAACTAAAGAAGATACAAAGAAATAGAAAGATATTTCGTGTTCTTGGATTGAAAGAATCAACATAGTTAAAATGACCTCATATATTTTTAGATGTCAGAAACATGGTGGAGTGATAGAAGTCCCCAATTCTCTCCTCTTGAAACAAAAATAAGCTGAACATCTAAAACTCAACAAAAAACACCCAAACTGCACACAAGCACATCTGAGCATGAGATTTGCTCATAAGTGCTACCAAAGGTCAGACCCCGGATGTCCGGCAGTGGACTGGGTGAAACAAAGAAGTTGCCTCTCACAGCCAGCACTCACTCTATTCCTGTAGGAGAAGAGAGTAGGGGAGAAAGTGTGGTGAGTTCCCTGAACAGCCCTGCCTGCGAGAGCTGTGAGCTCCGCATGGCCAGTGGCAGTGCCCAGGAATTAGGGTAGAAAGCAGAGAAGTGGGGACGGCAGAGAAGTGGGCACGGCAGAGAAACAACAGTTGATTTTTACCAGCCGCACTTGCAAAACCTAGGTTGAACCACAACTCCCATTCCCCAACCTAGAGAGTCCCTCCCTAAAAACCAACATCACAGAACCCCAGGGGAATCTGAACAAATGCTACCGAAACTGTCGCTAATACTGACAGGGACTGAGACTGAAGGTACCAAGCATGATTAAACATCTATAAAGAAAAAAAAAATACATTATGAAGGCTTTATATAAAGTAAGGAACCAAGAGTCTTAGACACCACCTACTGGAGCAAAGATAAAAACACCTTTGCAACGGGCTAAAGAGAGGCCTTTATATAATAAAACTTTCTGGGGAAAAAAAGCAAAATATACTTCCATTAATATCCAGGTGGAGAAATAGTCGATTAAACACCATGAACAACCAAAGTGACAAGGCATCTCAGAAAGAAAGAGAAAAATTTCCAGAAAATAAACCCACAGACATAGAAATATGCAATTTAAATGACAGAGAATTCAAAAGAGTACTTCTGATAAAACTCAATGAGATCCAAAATGATTCATATCAACAATTTCAGGAATTGAAAAAATAGGTAGATGAGCACAATGAGTTCTTTAGCAAGGAGATCGAAACCCTCTAAAAGAAGAGAATAGAACTTCTGGAAATGAAGAACACACTGCAAGAGTTAAAAAATGAAATAGCAAGCTTGGGAAATAGAGTCAACCAAATGGAGGAAAGGCTCAGGGTTATTGAAGACAGAAATCTAGAAACAAATCAGAAGGAAAAAGAGAAGAATGAAAACTAATGAAAGAGAAATACAAGAACTAGCTGATGCCATCAGGAGAGGAAACATAAGAATACTGGGAATTTTCGAAGGGGAAGAAAAGGATCAGGGATTAAAAAGTATTTTCAGACAAATAGTTGATGAGAATTTCCAAAATCTAAGGAATGAGCTGGAGCTTGGAAATCAAGAAGTCAACAGAACACCCAATTATCTCACCCCAAAAGACCTTCACCAAGACACATTGTATTAAAATTATCAAAAATCAATGACAAAGACAAAATTCTTAGGACAGCCATGAAAAAGAAGACAGTAACCTGTAAAGGAAAGCCCATTAGATTATTGTCGGACTTCTCAGCATAAAAATTACAAGCCAAAAAAGAGTGGAATCAAATATTCAAATTATTAAATAAAAGGAACTACCAGCCATGACTAAAGTATCCAGCTAAGCTCTCCTTTAGATATGAAAGAGAAATTAAGACCTTTCCAGACATACAAAAATTGAGAGAGTGCTACATTATGAGGCCTGTATTACAGGAAATACTGAAAGAAGCCAGCTCACCTAAAACAAAATGACAAAAAAATATATATATATATATAGGTTTGGGGGAGGTGGTTGGAGTAAAAGGGGTCAAATATGTGGTGACAGAAAGAAATATATATATATGCCTTAATGATGAATTGCACATCTGAAATTTACTGGATTTCATTAACCGATGTCACTATAATAAAAAAGAAAAAGAAAAAAGAAAAGAAAAAAACTTTAAAAAATAAAATTTATATGGTAAGGCAAAGGACTTAAAATAAGTCAAACAATTTTGCAAGTGAAAAATAAAGAGGGAGAAACTGATCCACTTGATATTAAGACATAACTACAGTAATGAAGACTGTGTGGTATTAGCAGAGGGACATATAGATAAGAGAAACCGAATAGAGAATCCAGAAATAGACCCACACAAATATGCCCACTTGATTTTTTACAAGGGTGCAAAAGAATTCAAATGGTGTTGCAGCAATTGGACCTTCATAGGTAAAATGATGAACTTCGATTTAAACCTCACGCCTTATATATAAATTAACACGAAATTGATCACGGACTTCAATGTACATCATAAAACTACAAAGCTTTTAGAAAAAAATTTTGGAGAAAGTCTTCGGGATCTAGGACTAAGCAAAGAGTCCTTAGATATGACATGATCCATAAGGGGAAAAATTGATCAACAGAGCCTCATCAAAATTAAAAACTTTTAATTAGATGAAGGTGGTCCAAAAGTACAAACTTCCGGTGGTAAGGTAAATAAGCACTGGGGACGTAATGTACAACACAATGTTAACATTTCTATATGGCATATTGGAAAATTGCTAAGAGAATAGATCTTAAAAGTTCTCATTGCAAGGGAAACATTTTTTTGTAACTATATGAGGAGATGGATGTTAACTAAACATATTGTGGCAATCATTTCACAATATATGTATGTCATTATGCTGTGCATCTTAAACTTATACGGGGCTTTATATCAATTACAACTCCGTATAACTGCAAAAAGCAAAACAAATTTTTCTTTAAACTTTTGCTCTTCCAAAGACCCAGCTAAGAAGATGAAAAGGCAAGCTACAGACAAGGAGAAAATATCTGCAAATGACATAACTGACAAAGAATCTAGAATATATATATTTTTAGATTCCACATATAAGAGAAACCACACGATGTTTTGTCCTTCTCTGTCTGACTTATTTCATTTAGCATAATACCCTCTAGATCCATCCCTGATGTCATAAATGCCAAAATTTCATTCCTTTGTATTGCTGCGTAATATTCCATTGTATACTTAAATTTAAAACAATTTAAAAATCTAAAATATATATAATAAACTCTCAAAACTCAACAGGAAAAACAAAAAAAAATTCATTTAGCATATGGGCAAAAGACATTCATAGACATGCACCAAAGAGGACATATGGACAGCAAATAGGCACATGAAAAGACGTTCAACATCACCAGCCACTAGAAAAATGCCAATTGTCTTAATGAGATATCCACAATGAAATATTGTTGTATACCTATCAGAATGGTTAAGGAAAAAAGTGACAACATCAAATGTTGGTGAGGTTGTGAGGAAACTCCATTAAATTATATTGGTAGGACTGTAAAATTGTACAGCCACCCCAGAAAACTGTTTGGCAGTTTATTAAAAAACTAAACATATGACTACCATTAAGACCCAGAAATCACGTAATTGGTGATTTATAGCTAAGAAATGAAACTGTTGTTCACATAAAAACCTGTATATGAATGTTTACAGCAGCTTTATTCATAATAATCAAAAGCTAGAAACAATCCAAATGTCCGTAACAGGTAAATGGCTAAGCAACACTACTAAAAAATAAAAAGGAACAAACTTTTGATACAAGCAACAACCTGAAACAGATCTCGAGAGTTATGCTGAGTGAAGAAAAATAGCCTGTCTTAAATGTTATATATGTATGATTCTATTTACAAAACATTCTCAAAATGCCAAAATTATAGAGATGGATAATAGATCAGTGTGTGCCAGGATTTAGGGCACTATGAAGAGGTAATAGCAGGGAGTTTCTCTGAGGTGACAGAACAGTTCTGAATCTTAATTGTCATGATGGTTACATGGGTCTATACAAACAATAAAATGTCATAGTATTACACACACACACACATTACACACACACACACAAGCACACACACACACACTGAACCGATTAAGTTCTGTACTTGTGTTAATGCAGTGGTTCTCAACCATAAGCCGTGTTGCTCCCCACCAAAGGGACATTTGGGAATGTCTGGAGATATTTTTGTTTGTGAAAACTGAGAGGATAGAGAGTACTACTGACATCTAGTGCGTAGAGGTCAGGGATGCTGTTAAACATCCTACAATGCATAGCACAGCCCTCCATAGCAAAGAATTGTTCAGTTCAAAATGACAACAGTGCCAAGGTTAAGAAACCCTGAGTTAATAGTATTGCACCAATATCAATTTTCTGGTTTTGACAAGTACTATGGTTAAATAAGTTATTATCATTAGAAGAAGCTGGATGAAAGGTACACAAGAACTCTCTGTACTACTACTTTTGCAACCTCTTGTAAATCAAATTATTTCATAATAAAAAGTAATACTAATTACTACTACTACTATGATGACAACTACTATTACTACTACTATTGCTAATAATAGTAACAATAATAATAATAAAACTCTCTAATGACTCCCCATTGCTCTCAAGATAAAACCCAAACTCCTAAATATATATTTCAAAATCCTATTCTATCTCCAGTACTTACTAGCTGTGCAAACTCGGGCAACTCAAACTCTCTAATTTTCGGTTTTTACATTTATAAAGTGGAAATAATAATGCTGTAATGGTTATGTTAACTAATGTTCATGAAAGCACTCTTTAAAGTAGGAACTACTATAAAAATCTGAAGAATTATTATCACTTTTCAGCCCTAGCTCCCATGTCTCCCCTAGTTCATCTCCAGCCAAACTGAACTATTTGCCAGCCCACAAATATGCTCTTTTTGTGTCATCTTCATTTTGACCCCCATCTCTGAACTCTACTCATTGAAATTCTCCTCACAAATAATTCAGGCACAAAAATTCACTGGTTATAAAATAGAGGGGAAAATCTTAAATGATTAACATTGGAAAAAATGATTAAGAAAACTGTTACAAATCTAGCATAGTGATTTAATAAATATTCATTGAGCATCCAATAAATGTTGGGCACTTTGCTTGACGCTGAAATGCAATAGTATATATGTTTGGCAATAAATATTGGTAGAATGGCTGAAGAGATAATGGATAAATGAATAACAGACTATTATGTAATAATTTATACAAAGTTTAATTTTTTTTTAAGTGCAGGAAATACTTGTGACATAATGTTAGACAAGTCAGATAGAACATCAGGTAGTTAAATGGAATGTAGTACTTGTAAAAAGTATAGAAAAAAAGTTGTCCTTATCACCTCTGGAGGATAAAAAATGTTATAGGTGAGCTTATTTTATTTAATATTATTTTTGGCTTCTTTATGCTTACCAAATTTATCACAATAACCATTTATGACTTTTATAATTAGAAGGAAGAGGTATTTTTTTAAGTAAAAAAGAACTCATAACAATATTTAAGGATTCATCTTAAATTTCACCTCTTCCATATATTTCCGGATTTGTCCTGACTATGACTTATCCCTCCTTTGAACTTCCACACGATTGCTTTGCTTTTCTCTTGTGGCACTTGCCTTGTTCCACTTTATATTAAAATTTCTTATATATTTTCTTTGTCTCCATGTCTTGCCCATCTCTATGATGTTTGTACACAGTATTTGACACAGAATTGGAATACACACACACTCACACATGCACACTTACACACATACAGTAGGGAAGAAAAGGATGATAACATTGGGAGGAAAATGAGAGAATGGAGGTAACACTGGACAAGCTTAGCTAGTAAAAATCTACAGAGTCTTGGCCTTGGGCAAGGCTAGCCACCCCTACTCATATTCTCCATATTTGCCAACCAATCAACAAATCCTTACTGAATGCCCACTATGCACTTAGCACTGCCTTGGGGAACATTAAGAAATGAATGAAGTGTAGGGAGTTTACAATCTAACTGAGAAATCGAAACACACATCCATATGCATACATACCAACATATTCATGCATTGTGTCTGCATACATTTAAAGGTAACACACTCAGGCAGTGTACAATGAGAATTAAATGAATACTTCAGACTGCAAGTGCTGTAACAGCTCAGAAGACGAAAGAAGTACGAACTGGGTGGCATGGGAAAACTTCTTATAAAAGGTTGGAATTGAGCTAGAACTTGAAATAGCTGGAAGCCAATGGTAATAAGCACATTGCAGTTTTTTACCATAAGGTAGACTGAAAACAAATCACTTTCCCAGATCATAGCAAGGATTACAAAGGTCATGAAAGGTTTCTCTCTGAAGGATCCCTACAGAGAATGCAGTACAGAGCAGACCTTTCCAGGCTTGAGCCCAGGGTGCTCTAGGCAGAGTGAAGAAATCTTTAGGAGTAGTGTCCAATTCTTGCATCCACACTTGTAGTGATTAACAGCAGTCGTTCTACAAGCTTTCTGGCCAAAGAAATTAGGCAGAATTGAAAAAAAATCATAGAATTTTATCTTTGATTTCGGGTCACAGCAGAGGCCCAGTATCTGGATAGGATTTCATGCGCAAATGATTCAGTTCTGTGGAACAAATCTGAAGAGTCCATGGTGCTTCAAGACAGGATAAGAAATGCAAAAGCACAATCACTTTTATTGCCACATAAAATCACCAATTACAGATATCTCCAGGCTGTCTTTCCTTCCCTCCTGTTCTCTCTAAAGGCTAGAATTAGATATGCAAATAGTGTCAGTCAGTTTTCCTCTCACTTTTTCAGCATATACACAGTCTCTAGAGTCTGAAGGAATTACAGAGAACTGTGGTTCTCCCAAAGGTAGGTATGAGAAGTCCCTATATGCCCATTATATCTCTAAGAAGTAATGCCTATTTTTTTTAAAGCCAAAGTTTCAGCTTCTGACATGAATGAATAATTTATTAATGATAGTTAATAAAAACAAGCATTTCCACACTGGCGTTTCATTAAAAGCCACCCAACTCTTCATATCAGTGTTTCTGCAGTGGATTATCAGGTGTGGTCTGCAGGGCCTTTGGTCAAGGACTAAAAAAGTGTTAAATCCTTAGCCACAGAGTCCCCTTGTGGGGAGAAGTTTAAGAATTAGAAACCACACCGTGCTATGAATGGGCTCCTGCATGTCATACCAAACAGAAAGCCCCTCTACACCACCTTCACCACTGGCCACATCTGGGACAAGTGACCCTTACTTACAGTAGAAACATAGTCCATGAGCATGAGACTTCCATAACATTACAGCTCTCTTGATTCCAAAGATCTTTAAAAAACTTTTAGAGATTGCCTCAGTTTACGAACCAGAGGTTTTTATTCAAAGATCATTAGCTCTTTCACAAAGAGATCATTGATCTCCTAACAGGACTCCTAATGGGAGTCAAAGCCTGCATCAGTCAGCTGGCCTTCAATGAGGGGAAAGCAGGAAAGTGTGCTATCTTGGTGTGGAAGTTCCAAAGCCACAACTAGGGCACCAAGTCTCTATGTGGGACATCAGCTCCAGATTATCCTGGCACTAGTTCTTGGAGGCTAGTACCTAATGCCTCCAAGTAAGAGGAATGAAGTAAGTGAAAGAAGTCAGACAAAAAGGCACATGTTCTATAATTCAATTTACATGATATGTCCACGATAGGCAAATATATAGAGACAGAAAATAGATTCATGGTTGCCAAGGGCTGGGAAGGTATGAATGGAGAATGAGTATTTAATGGCTAAAAGTTACCTTTTGAAGTGATGAAAACATTCTGGAACGAAATAGTGGTGATAATTGCACATTATTGTGAATGTACTAAATGCCACTAAATTGTACACTTTAAAATGGTTATAATGATATATTTTACAGTATGTGTATTTTGTCATGATATAAAAAAGAAAAATAGTATTAAGCTATTAGTTCCATTTCTAGAAATTCTATTCACTTATTTTTTATATTTAGTTATTTCTTCCTTGTGTTTTTATACCCTCTCATTTATTTAAACATGCTAAACATGTTTTTAAATAGTTTGTATCTAATAATAAGTCTTTGGATATCTACATTATTGGTTTATTGTTTATGCTAATGGTGGCTTTTAAATATATTTGTGTGCATATTTGACAGGATTTTATCTGTGAGAATCTTGTTAAATCTTTATCTGGGGGTAAACCCCTCCAGAAAGGATTAGATTTGCCATTGCTAAATGTCTGGGTTTGCTAACAAGAATGAACTGGACTATGCTGATAGCATTCATTTGAAATCCAAAGCCGCGTGAAGGCAAGCTTGTGATTGCAAACATCAAGGGGCTCTGTTAAGAAAACTTACAGAATGGAAGAAAATATTTGCAAATCATAAAAAAGCTAGTAACCATAATATATTAAGAACATTTACAACTCTACAACAAAAGACAAACACCAGTTAATAAAACCAATTAATAGTCAAAAGACCTGAATAGACATTTCTCAAAAGAAAATATACAATGACCAACAAATTAAAAATGCTCAACATCATTAATCATTAGAAAAATACAAACCAAAACCACAACGATACTACTTCACACTTACTAAGATGGCTATAATTAAAAAAAAAAAAAGTGCTGGCAAAAATGTGTATAAATTGGAACCCTCATACATTGCTGCTAGGAATGTAAAATGGCATAGATGCTGTGGAAAACAGTTTGGAGGTTCCTCAAAAAGTTAAATATAGAATTACTATATGATCTTTTAACTCCACTCCTAAGTATGTACCCAAAAGAATTGAAAACAGATATTCAAACAAAATTTGTAACATAGGTTCATTGCAATCAAAGCAATACTATTCACAATCACAAAAAGGTGAAAACTTATCAAATGCCCGTTAGCTGAAAAATGGATAAATGAAACATGGTATATCTGTACAATGATAAGTTATTCATCCAAAAAAGGAATGAGGTACTGATTGACACATGCTACAACATGGATGAACCTCAAAAACACAGTGCTAGAGTTCTGGTCAAGAAGGCTGTGAAAATCAGACGGTATTCTGACATCCCGGTGAGATGGAAGGAAGCTGGAAGACCAGACATCACCTTAAAAGGCCTGTGCACGGACTCACTCATTCGCAGGCACTCACCTTGAGCTCCGATGAGGGAGAGCAGCTCAGGAGGTTACAGAAACATACAGGGAAAGAATGACTTATGTGGCTTCAGGTTGAGGGCTGAAGGAACAGCTGCCATTAGCCCTTTGTTGAGCCCTCCTCGGGTGCAGCCTGCAGGTAGGTGCCATCTTGCCCCCGCCACACACACACACACACACACTGACTCCCTGAGACTGCACCCCACACAATTCGCAAATCATTTGTAATAATTTTGTTGCCAGGCTACCAGCCCCACCTCACGCTCTCAGTAGGGGTCTCCTTTGGCAGCAACCAATAAGCTTTGGCACACACACTTGAAGAGACATTTCAGTGGTGGGCAACCAACCCTGGCCTGAGCTGCTGTATCTCTTGAACAAATATCGGGGTTCTGCAGGACCGAGGCCAGTTATGATCTGAGACTTTTTGTAAGTAGCTACAGACTCAGTACTGGCACCAAATCTGCATCTGCCCTGGCCGGGTGAAGTCCACACATTTTCCCCAGTGACTCCCTGGACCCCGCGCTACCCAACTCTCATTGCCCAAAGACTCTATCAACTGCTGAGCCATACAGGCAGCCAGCAGGCAGCCTCAGGCCTTAGGATGACCTGGATCTTATGCTAAGCTGCCTCAGTCCCAGTACTGGTGGCAGCCTGCCTCAGGTTGTAGAGTGGCCTCTTTCACTTGCCTCCAGGTCCAGCACTGGCAACAACCAAGCGTGAATCGCTTTGTAGCTCCTACCAGGTAGCCGTGGGCAGTAACAGGCAGCAGTTGACCTTGACTTGCATGGGAAATCCTCCAAAGGGGCCCCAGAACCAACACTCCCAGAGGCTGGCATCGGACCACACAGAGCACCACCTGATTAGCCCCAAAAGCGGCACACCTAAAAAGTGATCTCAACAGGCCGACAAATCAGCTGGGGCGAATCCCACACTATGGGTTTGGTCCCCACACAGCAGCTCATACTCTGTGGGTATAGCCAGTCCCCACAACAAGTCAGCCTGAGAGTCAACCCCATCCACTGACGTGCTAACAGCAATCATGGATTAACTACAACAGGAGAGCACACACAACCCACACAAGGGACACTCCTGGAGCACCCAGCACAGGGGATCAAGAAGACTATGCCAGTGGGCTACACGGGGCACCTACTACATAAGGCCACCTGGCCAAGACTGGGAGATGTAGCAAATCTACCTATTATATAGAAATGAATGAAGAGAGGCAGCCATAATGAGAAAACAAAGAAACATGTTACAAATGAAAGAATAGGAGAAAACTCCAGAAAAAGAACTAAACAAAATGAAGACAAAGCAACCTATCAGATACAGAGTTCAAAACACAGGTTATAAGGATACTCAATGAATTTAGAAAAAGAATAGATTATCTCAGTGAGAACTTCAATAAAGAGATAGTAAGCATAAAAAATGACAAAAAAAAATCCATAAAAAAGAACCAGTCAGAGATGAAGATGACACTAGAAGGAATCAACAGTCGATTAAATAAAGCAGGCAACAAATCAGCTATTTGGAAGACAAGGTAGCAGAAAACACCCAATCGGAACAACAAAAAGGAAAAAAAAAATGAATCAAAACAAATGAGGAAAGTTTAAGGGGCCTCTGAGATAACATCAAGCATACCAACATTTGCATCACAGAGGTACCACAGGACAAAAGAGAGAGCAAAGAATTGAAAACCTATTTCAAGAAATAATGACTGAAAAATTCTCTAACCTGGTGAAGGAACTAGACATACAATTCCAGGAATTGCAGAGAGTTCCAAGCAAAATGATCCCAAAGAGGCCCACACCAAGAAATGTAATAATTAACATGACAAAGGTTTAAGACAAAGAGATAATCTTAAAAGCAACACAAGAAAAGTAGTTACATAAGGGAACTCCCATCAGACTGTCAGCTGATTTCTCAACAGGAAATTGACAGGCCAGAAAGAATTGGCACAAAATGTTCAAAGTGATGAAAAGCAAGGACCTACAACCAAGACTACTCTACCCAGCAAGGCTATCAATTAGAATCCAAACTGAGATAAAGGGCTTCCTAGACAGGAAAAAAGCTAAAGAAATTCATCAATATTAAGTCAGGAATACAAGAAATGTTAAAGGGACTTCTTTAAGAAGAAGAAGAAGAAGAAGAAGAAGAAGAAGAAGAAGAAGAAGAAGAAGAAGAAGAAGAAAGAAAGAAGAAGAAGAAGAAGAAGAAGAAGAAGAAGAAAACAAATATGAATAATAAAATGGCAATAACTATGTACCTATCAATGTAAATGTAAACATATTTAAATATAACTTTAAATGTAATTGGATTAAATGCTCCAATCAAAAAACATAGGGTAGCTAAATGGATAAGAAAACAGGACCCATTTATATACTGTCTATAAGAGACCAACTTCAGATCGAAAAATACACACAGACTGAAATTAAAGGAATAGAAAAAGATATTTCATGCAAATGGAAATTTTTAAAAGCTAGGGTAGAAATACTTATATCAGACAAAATAGACTTTAAAACAAAGGCTATAATAAGAGACAAAGGACATTACATAAAGATAAAGGGATCAATCCAACTAGAAGCCATAGCCCTAGTAAACATTTATGCACCTAATATAAGAGCACCTAAATGTATAAAACTAATTTTGACTGATGTAAAAGGAGAGATAAATAGTAATGCGGTCATAGTAGGGGACTTTTACACCCCATTGACACAAATAGACAGATCTGCCAGACAGAAAATCAGTGAGGAAACAGCAACCTTAAATGCACACTAGACCAGGTGGATCTAATTGAACATATATTCTTCTCAAGTGCACATACAACATTTTCCAAGATAGACCACATGATAGGCCACAAAACAAGTCTCAATAAATTAATAAGATTGAAATCACATTAATCGTCTTCTCTGACCACAATGGTATGCAACTAGAAATCTATTTTAAGGAAAAAAAAAAAAAAAAAACACGCACAAACACATTGAAGCTAAATAACATGCTACTAAACAATAAATGGCTTAACAATGAGATCAAGGAAGAAATCAAAAGATACCTAGAAACAAATGAAAATGAAACTGCAAAGACCCAAAATCTATAGGAAACAGTAAAAGCAGTCCTTAAAGGGAAATTCATAGCAATACAGGCCTACCTACCTCAAGAAACAAGAAAAAGCTCAAATAAATCATCTAATCTTGCACTTAAAAGAACTAGGAAAAGAACAGTAAACAAAGCCTAAAGTGAGTAGAAGGAAGGAAACAATAAATATCAGAGTGGAAATAAACAAAATGGAGTCTAAAAATAAAAAATTTTAAAAAAATACAAAAAAATCAATGAAACCAAAAGCTGGTTCCTTGAAAGCTAAACAAAATTGATAAACCTTTAATCAGAAATCAGACTCATCAAGAAAAAAAGAGACAAGACCCAAATAAATAAAATCAGAAACAAAAGAGGAAAAGTGACAACTGACTCCACAAAAACACAAAGAATTATAAGAACATATTATGAACAATTGTATTCCAACAAATTGGACAATATGGAAGAAATGATATATTCCTGGAAACACACAATCTCCCAAGACTGAATCAAGAATAAATGGAAAATCTGAACTTACCTAATAACCACCAATGAAATCAAATCAGTAATAAAAAAAACTCCCAACAAACAAAAGTCCTGTACCAGATGGCATCATAGTTGAATTTTACCAAACATTTAAAGAATTACATCTATTCTTCTCAAACTATTCCAAAAAATTCAAGAAGAGGGAAGGCTCCCAAGTTCATTTTATGAGTCTACCATTACCCTGATTCCCAAATCAGACAAAGGCATTACAAAAAAAGAAAATTAAAGGCTGATATCCCTGATGAACATGGACGCAAAAATTCTCAACAAAATATTAGCAAATCTAATTCAGCAATACATTAAAAAGATCATACACCATGATCGAGTGGGATTTATTCTTAGAATAAAAGTTTGGTTTGATATTCGCAAATCATTTAATATGATACAGCATATTAATGAAATGAAAGATGAAAATCATATGACCATATCAATATTTGCCGAATAAGTATTTAACAAAATCCAGCATCCACTTGTGATAAAAATTCGTAGCAAAGTGGGAATAGAGGGAACATACTTCAACATAAAGGCCATATATGACAAATCCACAGCTAACATCATACTAACAGAGAAAGCTAAAAGCAGTTTTCTTAAGATCAGGAATGGAACAAAGATGTCCACTTTCACCACTATTATTCAACATAGTATTGGAAATCCTAGCCACAGCAATAAGACAAGAAAAAGAAATAAAAGGCCACCAAATTGGAAAGGAAGAATTAAAACTCTCATTATCTGCAGATGACATGATACTATATATAGAATCCTAAAGAGTCTGCAAAAAAAAATTTTTTTTAAACTGATAAATGAATTCATTAAAATAGCAGGACACAAAATTAATATTCAGAAATTGGTTGCATTTTATACACCAATAATGAACGATCAAAAAGAGAAATTAATAAAACAATCCCACTTACGATCGCATTAAAAACAATAAAATATCTAGAAATAAATTTAACCAAGTAGGTAAAAGACCAGTACTCAGAAAATTACAAGTCATTGAAGAAAGAAATTCAAGAAGATACAAATTAATGGAAGCATATACCATGCTCATGGGTAGGAAGAATGAACATCATTAAAATGTCCATACTATCCAAAGCAATGTATAGAGTCAATGCAATCTCTATCAAAATACCAATGACATCTTTCAGAGAACTAGAAGAAATAATCCAAAAATTTATATAGAATCATACAAGACCCCAAAAAGCCATGGCAATCTTAAGAAAAGAAAACAAAATTGGAGATACCATACTACCTGATATCCAACTATACTACAAGGCTATGCTATTCAAAACAGCATGGTACTAGCACAAAAACAGACACATAAATCAATGGAATAGAATAGAGAGCCCATAAATAAATCCATACCTATATGATCATTTAATCTATGACAAAGGAGGCAAGAATGTACAATGGCATAAAGACAGTGCTTTCAATAAATGGTGTTGGGAAATCTGGACAGATACATGCCCCCCCCCAAAAAAAAGAGAAAAGAAATTAGGCCATCTTCTTACACCGTATACAAGAATAAACTCAAAATAGATTAAAGACAAATATCAGACCTGAGACCATAAAACTCTTAGAAGAAAATATAGACAATAAAATTTCTGACATTACTCTTAGCAATTTTTTTCTGATATATCTTCTTGGGCAAGGGAAACAAAAGAAAAAATAAACAAATGAACTACATCAAACTAAACAGTTTTTGCACAGCGAAGGAAACCATCAACAAAACGAAAAGTCAACTACTGAATGGTAGAAGATAGTTGTCTATGATGCATATGGTACGGGATTACTATCCAAAATTTATATAGAATTAATAAAACTCAAAACACAAAAAAGATATAAACAATCCAATTAAAAATGAGCAGAGGACCTGAACAGATATTTTTCCAAGGAGAAACTATAGATAGCCAATAGACATATGACAAAATGCTCAATGTCACTAATCATCAGAAAAACACAAATTAAAACCACAATGAGGTATCACCTCACACCTGTCAGAATGGCTATCATCAATAAATCAAAAACCAACAAATGTTAAGGAAGTGGAAAAAAGGGAGCCCTCGTACACTGTTGGTGGGATTGCAAATTGGTACAGCCACTATGGAAAATAGTCTAGAGGTCTTTCAAAAAATTAAAAATAGAACTACTATATGACCCAGCAATTACACTTCTGGATATTTATCCAAAACACCAATTCCAAAAGATATTGTACCCCTATGTTCACTGCAGTGTTATTTAAAATAACCAAGATATGGAAGCAACCTAAGTGTCCATTAATAGATGATTGCATAAAGAAGTATGGTACATATATGCAATGAAAAATTACTCAGCCATAAAAAAAAATGAAATCTCGCTAATTGCAGCAACATGGATGGACCTAGAAGGTATTATGCTAAGTGAAATAAGTCAGAAAGAGAAAGAGGAATACCATATGATTTTACTTATTTGTGGAATCTAAAGAACAAAATAAATGAACAAACAAAAAGAAAACAGACTCATAGATACAGAGAACAAACTGGAGATTGCTAGATGGGAGGAAGTTTGGAGGGCTGGGTGAGAAAGGTGAAGGAATTAAAAAGCACAAATTGGTAGTTACAAAATAGTTACAGGGATGTGAAGTAAAGGGACTATATAGGGAATATAGTCAATATTGTTGTAATAATGGTGTATAGTGCCAGGTGTGTACTAGACCAATTGGGGGGATCACTTCATAAATTATGTAAATGTCTAACCACTATGCTCTACACCTGAAACTAACATAAAATGATATTAATAAAATAATAAAATGTAAAAAACACAATGCTAAGTGAAAGAAGTCAGACAGAAATGGCCACATATTGCATAATTCCATTTGTATGAAATACGCAGAATACCTCACTCTATAGATATAAAAAGTATATTAGTGTTTGCCAAGGTCTGCAGGAAGTGGGGACTGGGAAATACTGCTAATGGGTACAGACTTTCTTTATAGGATGACGAAAATATTCTGGAATTAGATAATAGTGACTGTTGCACAACATTGTGAATATACTAGAAATGACGAAACAGTATATATGTATTTTTAAAGATCATAATAGCTACCATTATTGAACATGTTCTCTCTACAAAGCATCATTCCAAATAGGTTCAAATTCTAGGTCTAACACTTACCAGCTGGTTGCCTTTAGGCAAGTTACTTAACCTCCCTGTGACTCATTAACATCATCCATAAAATGAGGATAATAGCGGTATCTACCTCCATAGGGTTGTTATCAGGATTAAATGTGTTAATATATAGAAAGTACTAGGAACAATGCCTGGCACATAGTAAGAATTAGCTAAGTGTTAGCTATTTTGATCATTTCAATTAATCCTCACAACAACTCCACGAAGTAAGTACTATTAGTTATTACTGTCTTTACAGATGGGAAAAACTAAGGCACAAGGAGAATAGGTTAGCTAGCTGGCAAGTGACAAGCAAAACCAGTAGTCTGGCTTCAGGGTCCCTGCTGTCAACTATTTATATAATGCATCATGTATCAAACTCTTGAATTCATAAGTATTTTAGCCTAGGATGAAGTTCAATTAGGTATTTAAGGTTTTCTGTCATACACATCTGCCGAGACATAAACTATGGCTGAGTTCTATGCTACCTACACGTCAACAAATCAATTTAGGAAAACATGTTAAGTAAACATTACCATGGCTGGTATCCAGATTTAGTAAAACTTGTAAGGGGTACATGACTGACTGAGGTTTAGAAAACAGTACAGTAAATAAACCATGAAAATCTAAGATGCAACAGAACACACCTGAGGTGTTACCAATGTACTAGCTGGCTATTGCACACCATGCTTAAAACCTGTATGAATATTTTCTGTAATAATTCAGCCCAGGCCAAAATTGTTCACCAGGTATCTAGCAAAAAGTGAGGGAGGCCTGCAAACTCAGCAAGAGCCAGCCTGAAGAGGAAAGGTTTTGATTAAAGTCAGAGAAAGACTATAGGGTTGGCATCCCTTCATAACTTTTTGGAAATGATCATCCAACCATCTATTAGCTGATTTCCTATCCACCACCCTCTGGGAACATTTACTCTATAATAGGACTTCTCCATGAGGCACAGTAGTTGCATTAACCACTATATTTAGGAGCCCATTTCTTTTGAAATCAAAAGAAAATAATTAATATAATCCAGCCCAGATTATACTCATTTTGATACCAACACAGTTGTAAATATAATTTTAAAAAAATTTATAGAGGAAGGAGCCCACAAAGGAAAAATTTCCTAGAGCCCACAAAATCCTTAGATGACCCTGACATAAGAGTTGGTCTCATGACCTCTCCTTCTTGTGTCTTCAAAGAACCAGCCCAGCAGCCAGTGCATGTAGCAGCCTGCTTCTGTTACTGCTCCCTGATTGTTGAGCGAAAATGAAAAGACAGGCTGGGAAACTTAACACTCCTGGATCCCAGACCCCTGGCTTCGGGAGACTCACCTGAAGTCCTAGTGCAAGGAGGAAGAGGCATGAAGCAGCGCAAGAAGAAATGGAGACCCCTGGCACTCAGGATTTTTAAATACACTATTCAATGGCCTTCCTCAAACTATTTTCCCTCTCCTGGCTCCTGCCTGGAACCTCACCAAAACTCTTCTGAAATAAGGCATCAATCAGTAACTTGGTAAAAAGTGCACAGACTTTGTAAACTCCCTTGTATGACCATGGGAAAATTGCCGAGCTTCTCTGAGGGATTGGCTTTTGTGTTAAAAAAAAAAAAATAATGATAAATAATAATGATAGTTTAAAGGGTAAAAAGTAAGATAAATTAAGTACAGCGCCAAGCAGAGGGCACATTACTAAAAGTTATTCTTATAATATGAAGGGCATGTCCTGGAGCACCCGTAAACACTTCTTGGAAGAAAAACCATAGAAACTTCAATTATCGCCTGGCTCTCTTTTATTTGATACATTAGTAGGGGGAAAAAAACAGCTCAAGAAGATAATTCTATAAAAGAGGAGGGGAAAGGGAAAAAGAGGTAGTTGGAAAAGCGGGAACTCTTCCCAGATTTACAGTACTGGCCCAGGAATAAGGGGCGCTCTGGGTGTTTACTATTGTACTGACCAGGGATTAAGGCGCGCTTTAGGTGCCTGCAGAGTGCGATGCTGTTAAGAAGTGCGGCAATCTAGCACCGCAAATGGTGCATGCACCAGAAACTAAAGGGGCCCAGTGCAGCATATGCATTCTTGGATACCCTAAGCATTTGGTGCTTTTTTATATTTTGACATGGGTTCATTGTTAAAAATCTGAAGTCCTTGAATCTTTTTAAAGAAGCACGTGGGGTTTCTGCAAGAAGCGCCCGGACTTTTCTGCAAACCCACTCACAAACTCCCTCTCTGAAATGCACGGGAACTGATTTCAAAAACCCTGTGTGATCAGCCTCCAAGCTAATAATTTCGTCTTAACCACTAGCCTGGTATACGGATGGCCGAGAATGGAACAACCAAGCTGTCCTATTCTTTACTCATCAACTTCTAGGAGCATAGAATCTCACTCAGAGCCCACTAACAAGTTCACTTTAGCATGCTTGAGTTGCTGAGGGCTCCATGCTTTCCCCAGCACTATCTCTTTGTCTTTTCCTGTGGGAAAGCAAGGGACACCGGACGATTCACAGAACGCGGAACATCGTGATTTGGGCGGAGTAATATTCATCAAACATGTCTCCACCAGCTTCAGGAGCTAATGTAAAGTCTTGACCCCTCCCCACCCCCAAGATGGCTTTCATTCTCAGGCAACCTCCTTCCCCCAGACACTTGGTCCAAGTCGGGAATAGTCAATTAAGCTGCAAACTAGAGTCAGCATTACTCACACAAGCATGCCCACTACCAATACCAATCTCATACACACTCTCCGCTCTATTTTACTTAACCACCTGGCTGCCAGCGCGCCCCCATCAGGACCTACGGACACCACGAGAAGTAATGTGCGCTCTAATAGAGAGCGTCTAACGGACGAGAGCGCGTATTCTTTGAATTTGCGGAAGACAACGTACCCCTATATAAGGTGCGCCGGCCAAGACGCGGCGCCAGAAGCGGTCCGGTAGCCAGGAGATCACCTCACGGTACCGCAGGACCCAGCTCGAGTACGCGCCCGGAGATCGCTACGAACCCCAGCCTACTCTGCAGAAGTACGAGATTTCATCGACAGCACTCAGGACATGGCATATTATTCCTGGCGCAGCCAAAATGACCGAGGCTACCGCAACCTGGGAGTCGACGGGGAAGAACCGCGTGGTGAGTGCCTAGACTGGAACAGGGGTTTGGCAAACTCCAGGAGATTTTCCCTGGGAAGGACGAGTGGACCAGACGGTGCGCGGCAGTCGCCGCTACTCTTCCATTGTGGCCCCTTGCCCCTTCTAACCTACCACCGTGGGCGCCAACGCCCGGGTCTCTCCCTTTTGCTTTCCTCCTTCCTCAGATGTGCCGCCTACCGTTACCTCGGTGGTTTTAAGGGGGCGACGCGCGGGTACACGTTCCGAACCTGAGCTTGGAGCAGCAGCAGCAGCGGTCAACGTTGTTGGGGGAGGGGCCAACCCTTTGGACGACGAAACCCGTGAGGGCGGTGGCGGTGGCGGTGGCGGTGGCGGTGGCGGCGGCGGCCAGGAGTTCCAGCAGCAG
>NW_024348530.1:1601326-1622699 GCF_902729225.1 Pteropus medius
AAAAAAGAAAGGAAAAGCAGAGTCAGGTTAATATGCCAATCAGTCTCTAACATCTCCTTCCATAGTCCCTAACACAAAGTAAAGTAGTGAGCTGCTCTTTCTCTTTTCCTCTCATCTCTGCTTTAACTCAACTGACTACCTTAAGATATCTCACCAGGGTTGAAATATTCATGTGGAAAGAGAGAAAGTCAGGACAGAGAAGGGGTCCTGCTATGTGATTGTTCCTGTCCTAGGTCTCCAGCCCCAGCACCTCAAAAGTCTCCCAAGATTGTTATATTTTTTTATTTTAACCAGAGGGAATTCTTAAGAATGTCCAATGAATTCCCTGGGCGCACCCTCAACTCCAACAGAATCAGGAAGAAATATTGCATGGTGCTAAATTGGTTTTTCTGCTGTTTATTTAACACAGATGCTTAAACTTCAGGTATCCCCCATGGCCAAATCAGTACTGGCATTAGATGAACATATTCTAGCTTTATAACTCTGCTTAACACTCTGTTTAAGAGAGTGTTCAATCCATTCATTCCAAACAGAAAGCAAGGAGGCTGGTTACCAGTTGTGATCCTAGTAAACATGTGGGACATGAAGAAATGAAGAAGTCATCTTCACAAGTCATAAAGCTGCTGTCCAAGAATAATAAGTAAAGCCAAGGCCAGAATCAAGATCCATTCACCTCATCCTACTTCTCCTTATCATTTCCTTACATGGGAACCATGAGAAAGCCTAAGTCCACAGGCAAAATTCAATTTTTTTTAAGAAATATGTTTATTGGGGGCAAGAGGATACAAGCGATATGAAAATCAAAAACTGAGAAGGAAGGGAAGATGGCAAACTAGGTAAAAGCACGGTTCATCTCCTCCCACAACTGCATTGAAATTACAACCAAATTATAAAATAATCAATGTGGAGAATCACCTGAAGTCCAGTTGATCATAACACCTACATCTGATAATATAAAGGAGCCACACTGAAGTTGGTAGGAGGGGCAAATTCACGAATCAGGTTGAACCTGCACCCACGGGTGGTGGAGAATCACCGGGAAGGGGAGCGAGGCTGCAGAGGCTCTCCTGAAGGAGAGGGGGTTCCTGGTCTCATCTGTGGCTCTCCAGCACAGGATCCCAGCCTATGGAAGAGGATAACTCTGACTGTAGAAACTCGATGGGATTCTGGCCATCTGAGTGAGACAGAAGGCAACTGAGCCCCTAGATGTCCCTTTGAAGGACCAGCGCAAAGGGTTTCTGACCTGCAGACACTCACCCGGGACACCGACGGTGGGTCAGAGGCTCACATGGGATCATTCTGAAAAAGTCTCCATTACCTGGAGTTAGAACGAAGGCTGGAAAGGCAGCCACCATTGTGCCTTAGCCCGGTCCCCCTACGGGGTAACCTACAGACCACACCAGCTTGATTGTGTAGACTCCTCCCACAGAGCCATTAGGAAATGCTAGTCTGAGGGGATCAGCTCGCCCCACCTAATCTGCAGACTGCCGGGAACAATTGTTCCTGGATGGCTGCCAAGTCCTGATCCGAGTGATTTAGAGCCAAGTATTTACAGCAAGGTGGCCATTGTTGTGAGCGGCATTTCTAATCCCAGTGACAGTGGCCAGTACTGTGAGCCCCATTTCAGAGATAGGGTCAGGCAGATCGTTGCTGTCAACACAAACTTGGGCAGATATCGGGGACCTGGGAGCCAGTCCCAGACAGCAGGTGGTCTTACTGTGACTTGGGTCATCTGCGGGAACTCACAACAGTTACCAAATTTACAGCAAGACTGAGGCTGTATTGATCGGACTGCCATTGTCTCTCTGAGACCCCACCCCACCCAACCCGCAGACTGCTGGGGCAGGTGTTGTTGGATGGCTGCCAAGCTCAGCTCCGAGTGATTCAGGGCCAAGTATTCACAGTAGGGAGGCCATCCTTGTGAGCCACCTTTCCAATCCCAGCAATAGCTGCCAGCCCTGTAAGCTACATTTCCATTCCCAGCAGGAGAACAGTGCTGTGAAACTCATTTCAACAGTAGGGTTAGGCAGATTGATGCTGCCAACATGAACTTGGGTGGATATTGGGGATCTGTGGGCCACTCATCAGCGGGAACTCACAACAGTTACCAAATTTGCAGCAAGACTGAGACTGTATTGATCTGATTCCCAATGTCTCTCTGAGACCCCGCCCCACCCTACCCACAGATTGCCCCAGGTGGCCCATTGACAGTGAACTAACACAGTCCTGCCCTTCCCCTCCCCTGATCACCTAATCCACGCAGGCAGCAAACTTTTGCTGGCACAGGGTGGGCACTACATGGAAATCAACGACAGGCAGAACTTCGCTGCCTGCAAGAGTTGCAATATTGCGTCCAGGAAGGACAGGGGTCTGTGGGAACACCCCTGATGGCAGCTGGTCTCACTGTGATCTGGGTCTAGAGCAGGAACGCACAGGCACAGAAGTTGCAGCAAAACATAGGCTGTATTGGCTGAACAGACCTTGTCGCTTTGGGATCCCACTTTTCCTAAGCCACAAAGTGCCTGCAGCCCATTGACAAGCAGCCTCTTGTTCACTGCTTGGCTCTGGAGTTGAGCAGTTAGTGCAGGCAACAAATCTTGGCTAGCGCAGTGAGCACATTTCAAAGAAAACAGTTGTGAATAGACCCCTGTTGCCTCTATGAGCTGCAATATCTCTTAAGGGGATTGCAGGGGTCTATATTGGCTTGATGGCCCTTAACTTTCTGAGCTCCTGCCCCATCCAGTACACAAAGTGCTGCACATTGATACACACTGCACATTGATAGGCAGCTGTCCCTGCTCTGGAGTAGCGCATTTAGGCCCAGGGTGGGCAGCAGTTGACCTTGCTACAAGTGGAAACTTGTACAGTGAGCCACAGACAGTGTGGCATATAAACTGACACTGCAGTGGCAGGAAAAAATTTACTCAATAGACCTAGGAGACTCCCAGTGTCCCTGCACCACTCAACACACATATCACCCAGAGGCTCATCCAGTTTCAGAGACTTACGGGCAATTGATAGGCAGAACCAGGCCTCGAGGAGCACTGGTCCCTCTGCTAAGCTGCCATAGGTCAGGGACTGGGGATAACCAAGAGCTGTGTACAGCATTGTCTCTTTCATTTACCTATAGATCCAGCATAGACGACAACCATCAGCAGATCACAATGTAGTTCTCACCAGGTAGCCCTGAACAATCAAAAGCAGCAGCTGACCTTAGCCTACAGGGAGCCCCTCCCAAGGGGCCATAAAACCAACACATCTGGAAGCTGACACCAGACAACAACGGAGCAATTCCTGACTAGCTGCAGTAGTGATACACACAAAGAGTGGTTGTAACAAGTATACAAGCCTGCGAGGGCAAATCCCACTCAGTGGGGTCAGCCCCCACACAACAACTCTTACCCTGAGGGTGCAGCCATTTCCCACAATTAGTCAGCCTGAATGTTAATCTCACACACTGATCTACTAACAACCCACACAAAGGTCACATCCAGAGCTCCCAGCACAAGGGATCAGGGAGAGTATGTTACTGGGCCACCCAGGATACCTTCTACATTAGACCATCTAGGCAAGGCTGAGAGAAAAAAAACAAATATCCCTGACACATAGAAAAGAATGCAGAGAGGCTAATAAAATGAGAAAACAAAGAAACATGCCACAAATGAAATAACAAGAGAAAACTCCAGAAAATAAGTTAATAGAAATGGAGGTAAGCAACCTCCCAGAGTCAGAGTTCAAAATAATGGTTATAAGGATGCTCAACGAACTTATGGAGAGAATGGATGAACACAATGAGAGCATAAAAAAAGGACATAGAACCCATAAAAAAAGAATCAGGTAGAAATGAGGAACATGAAAATGGAAATGAAGAATACATTAGAAGAATTCAACAGTAGATTGGATGAACCAGAAGACTGAATCAGTGAATTGGAAGACAAGGTAGCTGAATACACCTAATCAGAACAACAACAAGAAAGAATTTTTAAAAAATGAGAATAGTTTAAGAGACCTCTAGGACAACATGAAGCATAAAAATATCCAAATCATAAGAGTACCTGAAGAGGAAGAGAGAGAGCAAGGGATTGAGAATCTATCTGAAAAAATAATGACAGAAAACTTCTCTAACCTGGCAAAGGAATTAGGCATACAAGCTCAGGAAGCACAAAGAGTTCCAAACAATGGAATTCAAACAGACCTACACCAAGACACATCATAATTAAAATGCCAATGGTCAAAGACAAAGAGAGAATCTTAAAAACAGCAAGAGAAAGGAAGCTGGTTAATTACAAGGGTACCCCCCATAAGAATGTCTGCTGACTTTTCAATGGAAACTTTGCAGGCCAGAAGGGAATGTCAAGAAATATTCAAAGTTATGAAAAACAAGAATCTACAACCATGGATACTCTACCCAGCAAGGCTTTTGATTAAAATAGAAGGTGAGATAAGGGGCTTCCCAGACAGGAAAAAGTTTAAGGAATTCATCACCAACAAGCCAGTATTACAAGAAATGTTAAAGGGTCTTCTGCAAAAAGAAAAGTGGTGAAAAAGAAAATAGAAATAACAAATATGAATAATAAAACGACAGTAACAATGTAACTATCAGTAATCACTTTAAATGTAAACTGATTAAATGCTCCAATGAAAAGACATAGGGTAACCGAATGGATAAGAAAACAAGACACATGCATATGCTGTCTACAAGAGACCCACTTCAGATCAAACAACACTCACAGTAAAGGGATGGAAAAAGATATTTCACGCAAATGGAAGTGAAAAAAACAGCCGAGGTAGCAATAGTTATATCAGATAAAACAGACTTTAAAACAAAGGCTATAATAAGAGATAAAAAAGGGCATTACATAATAATAAAGGAATTGATAAATCAAGAGGACCCTAGTAAACATATATCCACACAAGATAGGAGCACCTACATACGTAAAGCAATTATTGACCAACATAAAAGGAGAGAGTAATAGTAATACACTCATAGTAGGAGACTTTAACATCCCATTGTCACCAACGGACAGATCTTCCAGGTAAAGAATCAACAAGGAAACAATGGGCCTAAAAGATACACTAGGATGGATGGACTTAAAAGATATTTTCAGAGTATTTTACCCCAAAGCAGCAAAATATACATTCTTCTCAAGTGCACATGGAACATTTTCAAGGATAGACCACATGTTAGGACACAAATCAAGTCTCAATAAATTTAAGAAGATTGGAATCAAATCAACCATCTTCTCCAATCACAATGGTATGAAACTAAAAATCAACCACAAGAAAAAAATTGGAAAATATGCAAACACATGGAGACTAAATAACGTGCTATTAAACAATGAATGGGTTATTAATGAGATCAAAGAAGAAATCAAAAGATACCTAGAGACAAATGAAAATGAAAATACGATGACTCAAAATCTGTGGGACACAGTGAAAGCAGTCCTAAGAGGGAAATTCATAGCAATACAGGCTTACATAAAGAAATAAGAAAAAGCTCAAATAAACAATCTAACCTTAAACTTAAAAGAACTAGAAAAAGAACAGCAAACAAATCCCAAAGTGAATAGAAGGAAGGAAATAATAAAGGTCAGAGCAGAAATCAATGAAATAGAGTCTAGAAAAACAATACAAAAGATTAATGAAACCAAGGGTTAGTTCTTTGAAAGGACATAGAAAATTGACAGACTCATCAAAGAAAAAAGAGAGAGGACTCAAATAAATAAAATCAGAAATGAAAGAGGAGAAATAACCATGGACTCCACAGAAATACAATGGATCATAAGAAAATACTGCAAGCAATTATAAGCCAATAAATTGGACAATCTGGAAGAAATGGACATATTCCTAGAAACATACAATCTCTGAAGATTGAGTCAAGAAGAAACATAAAATCTGAACTGACCGATTACCACCAATGAAATCGAATCAGTAATCAAAAACCTCCTAAAAAAACAAAAGTCTTGGACCAGATGGCTTCACAGGTGAATTTTACCAAACATTCAGAGAATTATCGCCTATTCTCCTCAAACTATTCCAAAAAATTCAAGAAGAAGGAAAACTCCCTAACTCCTTTTATAAGGCCACCATTACCTTAATTCCAAAACCAGGCAAAGATATTACAAAAAAGGAAAACTATAGGCCGACATCTCTTATAAACATTGATGCAAAAATCCTCACAAAATATTAGCAAACCGAATTCAGCAATACATTAAAAATATCATACACTATGATCAAGTTGGATTTATTCTTGAGATGCAAGGTTGGTTTAATATCCACAAATCAATTAATGTGATACATCACATTAACAAATCGAAAGATAAAAACTATATGATCATATCAATAGATGCAGAAAAAGCATTCAACAAAATCCAGCATCCATTTATGATAAAAACTCTTAGCAAAATAGGAATAGAGGGAACATACCTCAACATAATAAAGGCCATATACGACAAACCTACAGCTAACATCATACTCAATGAGGAAAGGCTAAAAGCATTTTCTTTAAGATCAGGAACAAAACAAAAATGTCCACTTTCACCACTCCTCTTCAACATTGTATTGGAAGTCTTAGCCACAGCAATAAGACAAGAAAGAGAAATAAAAGGCATCCAAATTCAAAAGAAAGAAGTAAAACTCTCGTTATTTGCTGATGACATGATACTATGTATAGAGAACCTTAAAGATCCCACCAAAAACTGTTAGAACCAATTGATGAATTCAGTAAAGTAGCAGGTTACAAAATAAATATTCAGAAGTCAGTGGCATTTTTATACACCAATGATGAACTTTCAGAAAGAGAAATTAAGAAAACAATCCCATGTTCAACTGCGTTGAAAACTATAAAATACCTGGGAATCAAATTATCCAAGAAGGTCAAAGATCTGTTTTCAGAAAATTATACCATTGAAAAAAGAAATTGAAGAAGATACAAATAAATAGAAGCATATACCCTGCTCATAGGTAGGATGAATCAACATTATTAAAATGGCCATACTACCCAAAACGATCTATAGATTAAATGCAATCCCTATCAAAATACTAATGGTATTTTTCAGATAGCTAGAACAAATAATCCTAAAATTTGTATGGAGCCATAAAAAACCTGAATAGCCATGGCAATCTTGAGAAGGAAGAACAAAGTTGGAGGTATCACACTACCTGATATCAAACTATACTATAAAGCTACAGTAATCAAAACAACATGATACTGGCATAAAAACAGATACATTGATCAATGGAACAGAAGAGAGAGTCCAGAAATAAATCCATGCCTATATGTTCACATAATATGTGACAAAGGAGGTAAGAATATACAATGGGGTAAAGACAGTCTCTTCAATAAATGGTGTTGGGAAAATTGCACAGATACATGCAAAAAAAAAAAGAAGCTGGACCATCTTCTTACACTGTGTACAAGAATAGACTCAAAATGGATTAAAGATTTAAATGTAAGACCCAAAACCATAAAACTTTTAGAAGAAAACATAGGCAATGAACTCTCTGATGTTGCTAACAGGGTTTTCTTTTCAGATATATCTCCTCAGGCAAGGGAAACAAAAGGAAAAATAAACAAATGGGACTACAGCAAACTAAAAAGTTTTTTGTACAGCAAAGGAAACCATCAACACAACAAAAAGACAACCCACTGGGAGAAGATATTCACTAATGGTGCTTCTGATAAGGGGTTAATATCCAAAATTTATACAGAACTCAACAACAACAACAACAACAACAATCCAATGAAAAAATGGGCAGAAGACCTGAACAGATACTTCTCCAAAGAGGAAATACAGATGGCTAACAGACATATGGAGAGATGCTCAAGATCGCTAGTCATAAGAGAAATGTAAATTAAAACCATAATGAGATATCACCTCACACCCATCAGAATGGCTATCATCAATAAATCAAAAAACAGCAAGTGTTGGTGAGGATGCGGAGAAAAGAGAACCCTCATACATTGTTGGTGGGATTGCAAATTGGTACAGCCACTATGGAAAACAGTATAGAGATTCCTCAAAAAATTAAAAGTGGATGTACTTTTTCACCCAGCAACTGCACTTCCAGGTGTTTATCCAAAGAAAACCAAAACAATAATTCGTAAAGATCTATGCACCCCAATATTCATGGCAGCACAATTTACAATAGCCAAGATATGGAAGCTTCCTAAATGCCCATCAACAGATGATTGGATAAAGAAATTATGGTTCATATATACAATGGAATATTACTCAACCATTACAAAAATGAAATCCTGCCATTTGCAATGACACGGATGGACCTAGAGGTTATTATGCTGAGTGAAATAAGTCAGACAGAAAAATAAATGCCATATGATTTCACTTATACGCGGTATCTAAGGAACAAAAAGAACAAACTAATTGAAAAGATACTCACAAAAATAGTGGACAATTTGGTTACGGACAGAGGGGAGGGATGTTGGGAGGCTGGGAGAATTAGATGAAGGGTTCATGAAGTACAAATTAGTAGTCGATAGTTGGGTACAAGATGCATGACAGAGGGAATGCAGTTAGCATTAATATGATGGTTAAGTAGAGGGCCAGGGGAGAGAGTGAGCAATTGGAGGGATTGTTTTATGAACATTATAGATGTCTAACCAATGTACTGTATACTTGAAACTAATTTAAATAAACAAATTTATTTAAAAAAATAAAAAGAAACTTATCTGGCTTTAATTGGCTTTTTTCGTTCCTCTTCTCAAATGGGGATGGGATTTTATTTGTACATTTTCTAAGGGTCCCAATCTGCTCATGAAATCCTTATATAGGGGGAAGGTGTGGGACAGTGATTCCTTAAGTGACTCATTGGGAGAATTCTTATCAGTGTGGGAGTAATTGCTCAGTGCTGCCTATTTCTTTCCCTTATGCTTCATGTGTACTACAAAATAGTCATTGCATGCTACAGTGAGTCCAGGAATTAGCGAAAAGAAACTCTGGGAGCCCACTTTGCCATCTCGGCACTGGTTCAAGTACTTCACTATTTTTTCCATGTACTGAGGATCTTTTTGATTTTCTAAAATTCCAGGGAACTCCTTTTCCTTGAGTACTCTCAGGTCCTCCTTTGTTAAGTAACCTTTATTCCCAGCACATTTGTGAAATGTGAACATCATGGTTTCCATGATGTGTTCCATTTGAGATGGCATTTTGGTGAGGTCTTAGCTGGAGATGCAGCAAAAGTGCCGCAAGCTGGGCGCCTTGGTAGATGGGGTGGGGTGGGGGAGTCAAATGATATTTTTTAATAACTCTATTAATAGCCCTACACAACATTTCAGGAACCTCTGCACAAGTGTAGCTTTTTCTCTCACACAACCAATAAGCCTTATAATATTGTACACTAATATCTCGATTAAGTAAAGTCACATTTGCAATCCTTTTACCAGGATTATGTATTTATTGGAGGAAAAAAAGAATTTCCAGGAAAGTCTTTTTGCTCTCATTTCCTTTTTAAAGTCTTTTTATTTTATTTTAATTTTTCCTGTTGTTTTCATCATGTTGTGCTTTGTATAAGCATTTAGATGAAGTCCCATGGGTCAGCACACATTCAGTTTAATTGCCTGAATCTTTTCCAGCGACTCTCCTAACAAGGAAATCTGATCCCCAGAATGATGACACAGACATTATAAACTCACAGCAGATCCCCAGAACGTGCCATGCTCATTCCTGACCCTACACCTTTGCATGTGCTGTTCCTGTGCCCCTTCTTCATCTAGCTGAATCTTTCAGGGCTTGCCTGTTCCTTTTTTGCCTTTTCCTCCTCCTTTGACCACACCTCCCTTTCTCAATTCCGCCTACCCAGATGTTTCTTCCCCTTACTGAATCCCTATAGGCCTGAGGTACGGATCACTCATTTGACAAGAGCCTTCATAACTCATGACATCTCACTTAAATTTAACCATTTTGTAGATGCATCTCTTATATCCTGCACAGTAAGTACCTGAAGTTTCTGACTGGGTCTCTTATCTTTTTGTTCCCCCATTGCATCGAGGATATTGTTTTACATCGAACAATAATAAATAATGATAATGGTAACAGCTAACATTTTCTGAGGACTTATGATGTCCAAATATTGTGCTGGTCAATATGCATGAATTAAAATTATCTTATTTTGCAGATAAGGAAACTAAGACACAAAGAGGTTAAATAATCTGCCCCAAATGACATAGCTGATAAGTGGCTATGATAGAATTCAAACCAAAGTCCTTGTCACTTTGATGTATACATAATCATTGAATCAAACATTGAATTCAGTTTGCTGGACTCTTTAAATTTGAGAGTAAAGTGGACTAATAAATGTTTTCACAATTTTTTTTCAACAGAAAAAATGAAAATGCACAAAACATGTGAGTTTTTTTTTTGTTAAATTTCAATTCATCAGAAGGTTCTTTTAAGAAGAATGACCCCATTTCTTGGGCAATCTGATATATTAAGAATTTACTTTAATATATCATAATGCAATATTTCTGGATAAAAATTAAGCAGATAAAATCACTAGTTATCAACCTGGAATTTTTTTTTAAATGTGTTCTTCTATCTGAACCATTTAAATGGATTCTCTTTGGTCTGCTTTAAGTTGTTCTTTTTAAAAGAGAAAGTGTTCTCCCTTTCTCTAGGTGAATGCTAAGCAGTCTATGAACATACAATATCGTTGATATCTGCAAGTGTCATACTGTAAAAAGTAAGGCAAGATCAGGGCATGAATGCAGCCAACTCTCTCCTCCCTTGAATCTGATGTTTTCAAAGTGTGCTTATTTTATTGTTTGTTTGTTTTTCAGTTTATTGGTGTAATTTATCTGACAATAGTTGTAAAAGTAGTTCATCGATTGTATATATAATCAAATGATTTTCAATAAGGATACCAAAACCATTCAATGGGGAAAAGACAGTCTCTTCAACAAATGGTGCCAGAAAAACTATATACCCATATGCAAAAAAATGAAGGTAGATCCTTACTTTACACCTGTTGACCCGGAGAAGGAATATACCTGCCAAGAAGGACTCAAATTCATAATCAGAGTCCAGCAGCTTTTGCTGGCAGAGGCCTCTTCTGTACTGCTGTATTTCAATGAAAAGCCACAGAAGGAGCTACCAGCCTCCTGCATGCTGTCAACCCTTATAAAGGAGTTTCTGGAATCATATCTCGAGAAACAGGTGGGGGAGCTGAGACCTGCCGCATTCACTCAAAGCTATGCAACTACATCCTCATTTGCATCTTTATCAACCAATCAGAGCAGCTCTATAATGCCCAGTCAAGATGGTGGTATTTTGTCCAATCGAACTGTGCAAATTTGGGTTCCTCATTTGCATAAAATGGACTAATCAAGGGCCAGGACAGACAATTTATATAAGTGGGTCTGCTCTTGGGGTGAAGAGTAGAGGGAAGGAGGAAAAAGGGTGGATAGTGCTCTCCTGTTTTTCCCAGAGGATGTGTTTTCCCATTTTGTAAACTATTCATCTGAGTAAAGTCTCTCTTTTCCTGCATCCTAGATCGGGGGCTCCTGTTGGCATTAGATTAATGGCAGAGAATTTTTTGTTGCCACAACAAAGTTACCCATAAATGGATCAAGAACCTAAATATAGCGCCTCTTCCCTTAGGGGCCTGGCATGCAACACTCAAATGCTCCATCCAAGTCAGGCATTGTGCTTTGCTTTATTGGTGCTCATTATCTATTTGTCTTTTGCACACATGTGCATGCGTGCACATACACATGCACATGAAGTCTTTAGTTTGAAAATATCATGGCATGGTCACGTCATTTCATTTCATTCTGTACTTTTTTTGGACATTAGAAAAACCCACCAGCTGTCCAGTTCCTTCCAATGAGAGACAATTGAGAAACAATTGTCCATTTATGTCAGAATTTTTCCAATGTGAAATTCCAATTGGCTAACCCAGGAGTTCGGAAAATATTTCATAAATCTACTGGCCTAAAATCGTCAAATTCTTTCCTATAAAAAGCAAGAACAAATCAACATCAGAGAAGAAAGCCTGGTGAGGCAGGTGTTACACCGACAAAGCCGGTGCCCCAGTAGGGTGTCGGGACTCAATCTATATAGACTAATAAGTATTCAGGGAGAAAATTAATTGTAAAAAATCCTTTTAAAAACAGATTGATGATTAAAATCTTTAGCAGCATGATTGGAAAAGGGCCAAATGGACACAGACTATAAAAAGATCCCCAACCCCCACTCCACTCCCAATACCCCCTCCCCTAATCCCACCTCACTGTTTCTAGCACAGCCAAACACATGGCGTCGCTAGAAGGAATCCTAAGTTGTAAAGAGGGGTAGTGACTGGATGCCGAATTCCTTTGTAAGCCCATGACGCACAAAGATTTAACTTCAGGGAAAAAGGGATCAGTGTAGCCACTAGGTAAATGAAAATTATTCCTTCCTCTGGGCTGTGCTGAGCGTGCTCAGGAGCCGCCCTCTGCAAGCGTGACTCCACTGGTCGCCAGCGCCTGTCTGCCTGTGAATGTTGGCCTCCGCTCACTTTCCAATAGAGAAGCACAGGCTGCTCCCAGGAAATCAGGTAAGAGGAGCGTCAGGCCATTCCGAAGGCAGGAGGGGGCGGGAGTCGGGGTTGTTCTCTCTGGAGCTAAAGCGCTTTCCCACCAACGTTGGGGTGCATTAGACCAACACTTTTGCAAAGTTGGTTTTTAAAAGGAATCGGTACGAAAATGTACAGCCTGGTTACATGAAAGTAAGAGGTAGTCTTCCCCACTGAAAACTTTTTTAGTGAATATTTCCCCCAGTTTCCATCCCAAATCGCATAACTTTTCTGACTAAATTTACCTCTTGAATTTCACTCTGTGACCAATTGTCTCTACATAGAGAATATCCAGTAGTGTGGTCAATCTTTTTTTTGCATTTAACAATATTTTCCCACATTTGATCATATTCTTCACATTTATCATTTTAATGTTTGCATCCATATATTGTAATTTGCTTATGTATTTTTCCTGGTAGATAATGAGCAATCAATAGCTATTTGTTAAACATTTTTGTGTAGATGGATGGCTATGTAGATATAGATTTTTTTTTCCTTTGAAATTATTTTATTGAGCTAAATTTCTAGGCCTGGAATACATTACTCAAAGAGTAAAAATTTTTTCATTGCTCTAGTTACATATTGCTGTGGAAGGCAGTGTAGAGTTTTGATTAAGAACACAGGGTTTGGACTTTAACAAAACTTTATTAGGCTGGTCTTGCCTATATTATCTATGTGAGGGTGAACTAGTTACTGCATCTCTCTGAGTCACTTTTGCCTCAATTATAGAATGAGAGAAACAACAGTCCCCCTGCACAGGAATGTTATGAGGAAGGTGGGCACAATAAATATTGACAACTGTTGTTATTATGATCACCACTTCTAACATATGTATTTCCTCACAGCCTCAGGAATATTGGGTTTTATAATTTTTTGTTGATTAAATAGGTATAAAATGGCACTTTGTTGTATTTGTATTTTCTTGTTTCATAAGGTTTACATATTTTTTGAATATTGATTTATTCTATGAGTATTTTGTTCTGCAAATTGTCTGTCCTCTTCCCCACAGTTGGGATTATACTTTATTAAATAATTCAATTTAAGAACAGTTGTCCACTCCATTTTTTTAGATTTGATTTTACCTGATTTTAACTCAGTTAAAATCCCAGCTGAAATCAATCATGCCCTAAGTAGGAGACATGTAGTTCTAAGTTAATTTTGTCCATATCTTTACCCAGTTGTCCCAAAGTGCTTACTTAATATAAAATATTTTGCTCATCATTTTATGGTGCATATTTGACATCTGTTAATGTTATATGTGCTGAAAGCTATTTCCAACTTCTCTCTCTTGTTCTCTCTGCTTTGTAGCTTGTTCTAATGTGTGGTGAGATGAATCTTATTACTCTTCAGACTATTATTTTGTCTCCTTGTTAATGTTCTCTTTTAATTGAAATTGTGTTAAATTTAGAAAAGTTATCGGGAGCATGATTTGTCATATTTACAAATATTCAAGAGCTGGTCTATAGGGAGCTATTTTACAAATAACATCGAATCTTAAATATACAGTCAGTATTGCTGAAGTCCCACCACTGTCCCTAATCTATTCTCTCTTTAGTAACAGGGCATTTAGCTGCTGTGGTGTTGAGTAACTACTGAACAGAATCGAGGCTATAAGTAGAAAGCATGTTTATTGACAGCACCGGCTCATAGATCTTTTATCCAAAGGGTGAGCCCCAATTGTAACATAACGGGCAGTTTATACAGCTCCTCATTCCTTACACAGCTGTTGCATATAAGGAAGAGCATTGATGAAACTGATGTTGCCAGAGAGTCCCTGAGGGAGGGTGGGAAGTCAGGAACCAATTGTTGAGCAGGAAAATGGTCAGGCAGGTCAGGGCTGCCACTTTTTGATGCTCGGATCCAGGACTGGGTGAGAGAGCATCATTTTTTTCGTCTAATTCTTGATTCAGGAACTGGTTACTTCCATAGCACGAGGACTTTTGCTGCAGTTTTTTATTTCTACTGCAGCCTCTATGAGGGAGGTAGTTGACCAGATAGCAAGAGGCACTAGGCACAGGAGGAGGAAGCAGGTCTCGAAGAAGAGTACTATCCCAACTAAATTCTTAAAGCCACTGAAAGTGGAGAACCAGCCTCCAGAGAGGTTACTGGGGCCCAATCCTTTCCAACTTTGGATGGGCACATGAGATGTTTTCCTAATACCAGTAGCTATGGCAGTCACGGCTTTTTCATTGTCATCTATTTTGGGGCAACAATCAGTCTGGTTAAACTTTCTGCACATTCCTCCTTCTTCTGCTGATAAGTTATCTAAGGCTAGGCAATTTTGGTAGATAGCTGACCGCATTTGGGATTGTTGCCTGGCTAGAAGCTCTAAGGCAGTTGCAGTCTCATTGGTTATGATCTCAAGAACTGCTTGTAATCTAATGATCCAGTTAAGCATGTATATAAAGGTCCAATAAACCCAGATCCCATCTTGGGCCAAGTTGCAGGGCCATAGTATTGGACAATACGGTGGAGTGTTCACTTATCTTCCCCCCCATGTTTGTTGTCCCTCTATTTCAAGTGATCTCTTAGTTTTGTCCTTTAAATCTTGATATAGGGGAACACCTAGCTCATTTTCTCCTTGGTCAAGTAGAAGGAAGAAGCCAGGATGAAAGCTCCCAATAGCGCAACTTCCCTTCTAGTTTGTTGGGAGTTGAGTATAAGCCTACTTTCCACAAATCCAGAAGAGCCCATCGGGCACTTTCCAGCTTTCAGGGCTGGTGGAATTGAGGTTTTCCCAGAATATGACAATAGCTGGGATGACATGGAAGGGTTTAGGGACCATGCTATTCTGATGAGACGTCGTCCTCAGGCTTCTGCCATGCATAGATTGGTCAGCTTCCTGTATGACCAAAGCGAGGCCGACGTCCTACCCTTGGTCTATCGGTGCAGTTGGTGTTTTCTTCCAGAGAGTTGCTTTGAGGTGCTCAGAAGAGTCTGTAACACATTCCAACTCTGCAGCTGCGGGTTTAAGTCTTCTGTGATGTATTTAGGATGTTATTTCAGCAACCTTAACTGGAGTGGGGGTAGACAAAATGACAATAAAGGGGCCCCTTCACAAGGGTTTTAGGGGATGAATGTTCCACTCTTTTACCCAGACAGAGTCTCCCGGCTTACAGGAATGAACTTCAGTGGTTAACTGACAGGGAACTTTTGTCTAATCATTAGTTGAGAGCCTGGAAGGTGGTCCTTAGGGCCTGAAGCTGTTGTCTCAGAGTCAATTCACCTATTTCCTTGAGGTCGCCTAGTAGTCCTTTAATGAGTGGTAGTGGCCCTCCACACAGGATCTCATAACGGGGGGAACCAAGTCTTCTTGGTTGGGGCTGACCTGATTCTTAATAGTGCCATGGGGAGGACTTCATCCTAATGTAGATGTGTCTCCTGACATAATTTTCCCAACTGAGTCTTAAGGATTCTTTTCATGCGTTCCACCTGTCCTGAACTCTGTGGTCAATAGGTGGTATGCAATTTCCATTTAATATTTAAATTTTTGCCTAGTAGCTGCACTATTTCTGCTACAAAGGCTGGCCCATTATCTGAGCCAATGGTAATTGGTAGGCCAAATCGTGGAACAATTTCTTGGAGGAGCAGTCTGGCTATTTCTTGGACCTTCTCAGTCCGGGTTGGGTAAGCCTTTACCCAATCGGAATAGGTGCATACAAAGATCAAGAGATACTTGAGGTCCCGTGATTGAGGCATTTCAGTGAAGTCTACTTCAAGTTCCTCAAACGGGGTGCCACTGACACTTTGGATCCCTGGTGGGGCACACGGCTGTTGCCTGGGGTTGTGGGCACAGAATTTGCACCATTCGTACATGGCTTGAGAGATGCTAGAGAGCTGGGAGACACAGAAGTACCAGCCCAGAGTGGTTTCTAAGGCAGTGTGACCAAGGTGAGTCCTTTGGTGAAACTGCTTGATAAAAGCTGGGGCTAGGGTCCCAGGGACTGCTTGCCGATCTTTGAACTTCCACCATCCACCAGGGAGGAAGCACCTCTCTTCAGTCTTGAACCAGGCTTCTTCTTGATGTAAGCACTCGGGGTCCCATTCAGCTAAGGGACAGGGAAACAAGGAAGCAGTTAGAGCTGTAGGGCTGGCCATCTCCTTGGCTGCTGCCAATTTGGCAACATGGTCTGCCCTGCAGTTGCCCCAGGCTGTTATGGTGTCCCCTTTTTGATGTCCTCTGCAGTGCATGACTGCTGCGTTCTTTGGAGACCACACGGCATTTAAGAGTTCTAGAATTTCCTTTCCATATTTTATGTCTTTTTGCCCTGAATTCATTAGATCCTTCTCTTTGTATAGGGCTCCATGCACATGGAGGGTGGTGAAAGCATACTTAGACTCAATGTATATGTTAGCACACACTCCTGCTGCCAGCTGAAGGGCACAGGTCAAGGTGATGAGCTCTGCCTTTTGTGCTTAGGTTCCCCTAGGCAGAGATTTTGCCTCAATGGTGGAATGTAGGGTTACCACAGCATATCCTGCAAGGCGTTCTCCTCCCCTCAGAAAGTTGCTACCATCAGCGTAATATTCTACATCGGGGCCTTGAGAGGCTGGTCTGTCAAGTCGAGTCAGCTGGAAAACACTTCATTTATGACTTCAATGCAATCATGGTCTGGCTAGGCAGGCCCAATGTGTAGCATGGTGGCTGGGTTCAAGGTTCATCCTACCTCTAGGTGGATGCGTGGATTCTTGCACAGCATTCCTTGGTATCTGACCATCTGGGTATTAGTTAGCCAACATTGTCCCTTGTACTCCAATAATGTTATTACTGAATGTGGCACTCTAACTGTCGGGTCTTGCCCCATAATCGATTTGTTGGCCTCTGATACGAGGAGGGCCATGGCTGCGACTGCTCACAAGCAGGTTAGCCAGCCCTGGGCAACAGAATCAAGCTGTTTGGAGAGATAAGCCATAGGACAGTGCCAAGATCCTAGCAGTTGGGTTAAGACCCCTACTGTGATACCCATGCGCTCGTGTACGTACAGAAATATTTGGCTAAGTCTGGGAGTCCTAGTCTGGGGGCAATAGTAAGTGTCCATTTGATTTCTTCAAAGGCCTTCTGTTGTGTAGATTCCCAGAGCAGGGATTCCCATTCTCCCCTGTTTGTGGCTTCGTAGAAGGGTTTGGCCGAGATGGAGAAATTAGGTATCTAGATTCTGCAGAAGCCAGCTGCTCCAAGGAATTTGTGGACTTGTCATTTGGTGGTAGGAACAGGAATTGAGCAGACTGTTTGTTTCCTTTCTGAGACCTTATAACTTACTTCCCAGAGGAGGTTGAGGAGTAGATGCATTCCTTCTATGCATTCCTCATAGGTCTTTCCTGTTAAGAGGAGATCATCTACATACTGGAGTAACGTACAGCTGTGTTGGTTTGCTGGGAAGGCCTTTTAATTCGAGTCTAGAGCTGTCCCAAAGATGGTCAGGGAGTTTTTGAACCCCTGAGGTAATTGTGTCCATGTCAACTGGCCTTTGTCTCCACTTTCAGGGCTTTCCCATTTGCAAGGCAAAGATTGGTTGACTTTGAGGAGCCAGGTGAATGCAGAAGAAGGCATCCTTGAGGTATTCATAGGTCCCTGGCAGGAGAGGCGTATTCCAGGATGATTGACAGGGACAGAGAATTTTATACTTCAGAGGTCTCTCTAAATGTTTTGGATCCCTACTTGAGCCTTATGGGAGACGAAATACTGTTTTCGGTGGGCTGGCTAAGTTCCTGGTTTTAACTCTACCACCACTGGAGGAATGTGTTGGGCCAGTCCTAGAGGGTTGTCTCCTGCCACACTCCAGGCATCTTGAAGGGGAGCTTGGGTCCCTATTGGGACCCTTCTATGAGACTATAAAGGCACCACTCTTCTCCTTGGGGAACTATGAGCGACATGATCCTTGCTTCTGGCCTCTCCAAGGTTAGAGCTGCTTGATCATGTGTGTCAAAGGTAATCTGAGCCTGTAGTTTTCCTAAAAGATCTGGTCCCATCAGTGTCATGGGGCGGTTGGGCAGATATAGGAATTCATGGACAACTTCTTGTCCTCCTAGATTGCACCGGCGGGGCTGCAGGAAGGGGTGACGGACTTGTCCCCCAGTTGCTCCCATAATGGTAGCTTGTCTTTGAGAACGGGGGCCCACAGACCGAGTTACAACTGAGGGTTCAGCTTCGATGTTAACCATAAAGTCAGTAGGTCAGCCCTCAACTATCATTTGGACCATAGGCTCCTGGGGGCCTAGCAGAATGGAGCCCAGTCTGGCCTAGTAATCTTTGAACTCTTCCAGAGCAGTAAGGCCAACAAAGTTGCCCCTAGGAAAACCTGGTGATTGGGTGAGTCGGCTGATAGCACCCTTGCACTACTTGGCCGTGTCTTCAGGGCCAGGAGCCAATGAGGGTCCCCCCAGTCATTGGGGACACTCATTTTTCCAGTGGCCTCGCTGGCAGCTGTATGCACATTGGTCTTTCCTCATTCTCGTTTTCATGGCGGGGGGTCCCCCCAGTTGACTTTACCGCCGGATTTGTCACAGACCTCATGGGACACTTCTTCTAGGGAGCCTGGACCGTTCTACCAGTGCAGCAGCAAATTGATTTTCTTCTTTATCTTTTAGTTAGCTTCTTGGTGGGCCTCTTGGTCGCAATTGACGAAGATCTTGGTCGCGACTTCAAGGAGTTGGCTGACATTCATGCCAGCAAAGCCTTTCAGTTTTTACAGTTTGCGCTGAATGTCTCCTTGGGCTTGCCCGACAAAAGCCACATTGACCATCCTCTGGTTCTCAGCTACTTCTGGGTCACAGGGGGTGTAAAGATGGAATGCTTCACAAAGCCTCAGGTCTCTCTTCTGGTCCTTGGAGGACCTCTGAAGTCTTGCTCATATTCATGGCCTTCTTCCTGCCTTCTTTCAGACCACCTAGGAGAGCCTCCTGGTATTGTTCTAGCATCTAAAGTCTCCTGTTGTCATTTGAGTTCCCTGGGGTTCCCCTCAGGAAACTGATTCTAGGTGTAGGCTTGCACATTCAAGGTGCCTTCTGGAGCATGTTTCTCTAGCCATTTCAAGGCGGCCTGGGTGATACGCCGGCACTCTTCAGTGTTGAAGAGGGTCAGGAGGAATTGTTGACAATTGGCCCAAGTGGGTTTGTGAGTCTGGATGATCAATTGGAGGAGGTCAATCATGGCCTGAGGCTTCCCAGTGAAGGAGGGGGTATGATTCTTCCAGTTTAGAAGATCAGTAGTGGTGAAGGGTTGATAGATGAAGGTATGCTGGCCTCCTTGAATCTGACCGTCTTGATCGTAATAGATGGGGCCTCAGGTTTCCTGCAAGGGCAACTGAAGTGCTTCCCCCCTGACTAGAGACACCTTGGGCCGGGCTCCAGTGGGTCTGTAGGAGGTCAGGTCAGGAGGTAGTGGTGAGTCAATGAAGGCTGGCATAGATGGGGTCTCAAGAGAAGTCAAAGGGTCCGGGAGGGCTGGCTTGGAAGGAGAAGTTGGCTGTTTGAAGGCCTTCAGAAGGGGTGGATAAATGGGTGCGTAATATGGTGGGGCCCCTTCTGCATCTTTTGGATCTGCTGAAAACACAGGCTTCTTTTCTTTCAACTGACCTTGGGATGGTGCTAAGGCTCAGGCTAAGAGGATCCTACAGTTCTCCTCTAGGCAGACTCTCAACCAAGGGGGTTGGGTGCAAACTATTGCCTCCCAAGAATTGATATAAGGGAATTGGTTTGGGTGGCCAAGTTGACCAGTAATGATTTGAGAGACCTTTACAATGACTTCCTTATTAAGAGCCTCCTCTGCTGGCCGCTCAACACCAAAAGAGGGCCAGTTGATCTCACAAAAGGTACGGAGTTTCTATGGGGTGAGCTTAACTTCATAATCTCCTGAATAACCCTTTTTGAAATTCTTAAGCATACAACCTAAATGTGTCTGTTTACTCTGTTGTCCACCCATCCTTCCACCCGTGGTTGGTGACCCACATGCACTCAGAGATTCCCTTCGCCTGTCTCCAGCCGCTCCCCTCACGGGGATCTTTCAGGTGCCTCTTAGCAATTGCTAGGTTGGTATAAACCCCCAACTTGGGTTACTGGAGTAGACTCCTCACAGAGATCCAGAGATACCACTCTAAGCTGTATGGGGTTCACCATGGACCCGCAGATAAGAGCTCAGCTCTCACTTCGTAGTCAGGCCACGTCTCAGTCACACGCAAACCCACACCAAACATACTCCACCCTCCGTTCCATGTACCCAAGAGGTCACGGTTTCCTCTAACAAATGTAGTAGAGTAATTGGGTGACCTCGGGAGTTGATCAGACTCGCCTTTTGTCCTCTAACGGACAGGCTGTTCTTTGGACCTGGGTCCTTACCATTCAGTCGGGTGATGCTCCTGGGCTGGTTCCTGCACCTCTCCGGGTTCCATTGTGCTCTCAGAGCCACTGCCCTGGTCTGCTGGAAGAATTGTCTTCCCCTACAGACAGTAGGTCTGCTGGCGTGCCAGGTGAAGTCCACTTCTCCCAGTGTCCCAAAGGCCAGACCCTGAAGACAAGGGGAGTGAAAATCTACCATCTCCAGATCCTGAACGAGCCCCCAGAAATGTGGGATTCTTGAACAGAAAGACAGGACGCCAAGGCTATAAGCAAGAAGCCGTGTTTATTGATGTTCAGCGGTTTCTGAGCATCAATAAAACAGCTCAGTGGGTTCTTGTCCAAAAGCTGATCCCCAACTGTAACATAATGGGCAGTTTTATACAGTCTTGTCATTCCTACACAGCTACAGATACAAAGAATAACATTGATTGGTTGGCAAGCTATGAGAAAACTGATGTTAGCTAGAGAG
>NW_024348530.1:1631864-1645451 GCF_902729225.1 Pteropus medius
TCTGCTGGTTTTCACAGCCAGTTGTGGGGACTTCTCTTTCCAGTACTGGAACCCTAGGCTAGGGAACCCGGTGTGGGGCTGGAACCCCTCGCTCCTCAGTGGGTCCTCTGCAGCCGAGATATTTCTCCCAACCTCTACATGTGGGAGTGGGACCAGCCTGCTTCGGATCTCCACCCCTCCTACCAGTCTTGAAGTGGCCTCCTCTGTGTGTTCCTAGTTTTAGGACTTCTGTCCAGTTGGACTTCAGGTGACTCCCAGTGATGGCTATTCTGTAGTTTAGTTGTAATTTTCATGTGGTTGTGAGAAGAGGCAAGCACAACGTTTACCTACTCCACCATCTTGACCAGAACCTGAACCTAGACTTCAAAAGACAATGCATCTCTCTCTCTCTCTCTCCCCACTCTCTCTCTCTGTACATTTTTATTGAGATATAGTTCACATAACATACAATTCACCTATATAAAGTGTACAGTTTAATTAACTCTGTGGTGTTTACTAAAACACAGTTGTGCAGCGATTGCCATAATCAATTTTTTAATATTTTCGATGCCCCCAAAAGAAGCCCCATATCCATCAGCAGTCACTCCCCATTCTCCCCATCCTCTTTCCCCAGCCCCTGGCCACTGTTAGTCTATTTTCTGTCTCTATAGATTTGCTTATTCTGGGCATTTCACATAAGTGGAATGGTACAATATGTGGTCCTTTGTTACAGGCTTCTTACACTTAGCAAAGGTTCATCCACATTGTAGTGTGGATTAGTACTTCATTTTCTTTTTATGGCTAACTCATATTCTATTATGTGGATATACTACATTTTATTTATCCATTCATCAATTGATAGAAATTTGGGTTGATTGCATATTTCCACAGCTATAATGAATAATGCTGCTGTGAACATTTGTGTTAAGATTCTGTGTGGACATATGTTTTCAAGTCTTTTGGGTATATATCTAGGAGTGGAATTGCTGGGTCATATGGTAACTCTCTGTTTAACCATTTGAGGAACTGCAAATTGTTTTCTAAAGTGACTGTACCATTTTACATTCCCACCTGCATTGTACCATTTTTCACATTCTCACCAATAGTTTTTGATTATAGTAATCCTAGTGTGTATGAGGTGGTATCTCCTTGTGGTTTTGATTTGCATTTCCCTGATGACTAATGATGTCAAGCAACTTTTCGTGTCCTTATTAAGGATTCGTATATCATTTTTGGAGAAATGTCTATACAGATCTTTTGCCCAATTACCTCTTGTGCCACTGCCATGGCCAGGGGAACAGCTAGCCCTAGGTAGCCAGTACACCTTCATCCTGAGCCCCATAATGAACATACCTGGAGCAAATATGAATTAACCATCGGCAATAGTTAACCCCATAGCCAACCCCAGTCAGATCCATAGCTTGAAGCATAGCCTTTCCAACCCAGCTGCCTAGATCAGACACTCCCTTATCGGTAGATAAGAAATATATACTTATTTTTGTGTCCCACTGATATTTTGTGATTCGTTGCTACACAGAAATACTTGACTAATACTGGAGGGAAGGAAAATAGGTGACATTATTAATTATAGATGGCAACATCTGTATAGAACTAGTGATAGCAATTCTTTGCCTCCTTCCTCCTCTCTGCTTCCAAAAATAAAAAAGGAACATACCCTCTACCTTAGGGACATCTCCAACAGTTTCCTGGGTACCTTTTGAAACATCTCACTCCACAGTTATTACTACATTGCTACTATTTTCTTTTAAGAAGTATCAGAAGAATAAAATTAATTCTATAATAAAGAATTTTAAGTCATCTGAATATCAATAGTAATCTATCTACTTTTTTATAATCCTATCACTAACAATACTTAATTATGTCTTCCCTCTGCCCATCCACCACTCATACCTTTCCAAAGGAAAAAAAAATCCTGGATAAGAAAACTGTAATACATTTTCCTCCTTTGCTCTTTATTACTGAGTGTTCTGGGATATATCCATCAATCAAGAAGAATACAAAACAATCAAAGAATTTGAAAGTGATTTTCTTTGTCAGATAATGCTGAGTATTCCTAGCAACTCACTGCCAAATATCCTCACCTTGGCACATGCATTGAATAAACAGGAGACCTGAGGAGAGGGATGGAAAACAATAAGACAAGCAAGCCAGGTGATTAAAAAAAAAAGTTTGCCAATGGAGTCTTTTTCAGTGAGAGGAGCTACTCTAAAACCCTCTCCACTGGTAGCTTTACTCAATTAGCCTAAAATTAAGTCCCAATCAGCTATGAAAAAGAGCCATTCAACAGAGTAAGCAAACTGACATCAGCTACTGTACAGCAGGACACTTATTACATAATCAAAGTAAACTTTCCAAGAACAGTTGATCTAGTATGTCTAACACTTTATCACTTCCTTGACGAAGAAGTGCTGGATGTAACCTACAAGCACAGGATAAAGCAAATAAAAAAGTTGCAATGCTATCTCCTTAGATACTCAGATGGTAAATGGGGATAGTATTTAGAATTCAGCAATGGAGTTAAGAGTAATTTACTGGGAGATCATTTCTTTTATTCTGAAGATCACCTGCCTCCTGTAGCACAGAAAAATAAAGCTGGGTCTAACACAAAGTGGGCATGATAATCTTACTCTTTAAATGGAGTTAACAAAATGGAAATACAATAGATACATATTACAAGATATATAGCAGTTTCCCAAAGCATTTATGTTTTAATACAGCCCCAAATCATGTTAGCTTTTCAGCTTTTATTAGTACAAAAAAAAAAATAGTAAAAAAAAAAAAGCGACAACAAAATAAATTTAAAAAATTTTTAACTTTTGAGATAATCTCAGCATATAAGTTAGGGTCAAAGCTAAGCCATTATCTCTGGTTGAGAATAGTCAGTGCAAGCTTTTGGGCATTTCCATGAGTTGCTGAAACAAAGTTTAAGCATTCGAACATCAGTGTAATTATCATATTAACAAACTAAAAAAGAAAAAAAAAACTCATCATTTCAATAAATGCAGAAAAAGCATTTGACAAAATCCAATCTCCATTCCTGATTAAAAAAAAAATAACTTAGCAATTTAGGAATAGACAGAAATTTCTTTGATCTGTTAAAGAAAAACTATGAAAAATCTACAGGTAATATTGTAATGGCAGTAGACTGAATGGTGTCTGCTTTAGAACAGGGACAAGGCAAGGAGAAAATTGAGAGAGTTGAAGCTGTCATCTTAATTTTCTCTACCTACCCCTGGTTCTCTCAGTCTATCAGTCTGATATTGTTCTTAGATATTGTTGATCCCAAGAAGGACTATACCTGCCAAGGACTCCTTGTCATTAATTGGGTTCAAATTAATAATCAGAGTCCAGCAGTCATTGCTGGCACGGGCCTCTCACACACATTGTATATCAGAGAAAAGCTACAGACTGAGCTACCAAGCCTCCTGTATAGTATTCCTGTGGGATGAGCCAACCCTTATAAAGGAGTTCCTGGAATCATTTCAACCAGTGGGCTGAGATCTGCCCCATCCAATCAGAGCTGTGCAACTATATCTCATTTTCATCTTTACTGACCAGTCAAAGTAGCTCTGTAACAACCAGTCAGAACACGTGATTCCTGACCAATCAAGACAGTGCTGTTTGGACCAATCAAAGTGTGCAAATTTGGATTCCTCATTTGCATAAAACTGGACCAATCAGGGACCAGGGTAGGCATTTTATATAAACGGGTCTCCCTGTTGTTTTGGGGAATGGTACTCTCATTTTCTTTCAGAGGCTGCAGTTTTCCCTGATTTGCAAAGTGTTCAGCCAGGGATTTCTGCTGGCACTGGATTGGTGGCAGGAACCTTTGGCTGATAATAATGAAGAACTAACAAAGAAGGAAAAGAAAACTTGGCTTTGAGCAAGTAATGTAAAAGCTGATTATTAGAATTGTTTGCTCTGCAATAATTCACTATACCCACCTTAAGGATTTCTGCTCTAGTGAGGCAAAGTTCTCAAACTTTGGTATGCATCTCAATTACCTGGAAGCTTATTAAAATGGATATTTCCAGGCCCCACCTCCAAAATTTTAATTCAGTGGGTCTGGAGTGGGGTTTGGGAGTCAGAGAATCCATTTTTTATAAAAAGATCCCAATCTCTGATACTGATGCAGGTGGTTCTTAGACTCCATTGGGTAAATACTATAACAAGTGTTATGAGACATCATGAATATGGTAACCTAATTTTGCTATAAGGGCATTGGATGATAACCCTGTCTCTTAGTTCTCCAGCTGCAGGGTCATCTGTTTGTAGCATCCTAGGCCACAAAGACACACTTTTCTTCAAAGTTTCTCTGCACCTTTCTCCCATGATAGCACTCTATTCTCAGCTTTCTCCTGTGGCTGCCCACTTGGCAGTTTAGATGAAGACTAGCTCTGTATTGAGACATGTCATTCTCAGAGGAAGAGGCATTTCATGGACCACTCTCTGCTGAAATCATATTTGCTTCTGCTTCTCCACTTTCCTGGCCTATAGCTACTCTCCTCAGCCTCTAAGGGAGTCTGACAGAGCAGTACCTGCTATTGAGAGCATCTTTCTTTTTCAGCAGGGATATCTATGTAGAAAACCATGGATCACATTATGTATGTCATGAAAACCATTTAAGTGAAAAGAATTTGTGTGCAGCGAAAAGATACACTGGTAAACTGGCCTAACTTGCAACTGTGTTTTATCCACATTAATTTACTTTGTACAGGCAAAGTGCAGTTGAAAGAGCGGCATGCTATCTGACAGGCCCTGAAAAGAGGCACTTGCTGTAATTGAAATTGATCACTATTATCATTTACAGATTTACTCTCTTGAGGATCGATAAGAAGGAAAGGGCTAAAAGTTTAAGCTGATGCTAATCACTTTTGGTTTGATAACTCCTTGTAAAGTTATATTTTTCCCTTTGTTTCTTAGTCATTGTATCTTCTCGGGCAGCAAAATAGTTAAATGATCTTTAATGATTTTACAAGTTCCCCTTTCTTCTCCCTTTCATCAAATTTAGCATCTATAAGTTTGTTGCAACAGAAAACTTTCTCTGGACCGAGTTGATCACAAGCTTAAAGTGGAGAAAAGCAGCCAATAGAAACAGATCTTGAGAACAAAATAGAGATGGCGCCTAAGGTAAATTTATTATGACCTACTGGCATCTTCTACTGTCGACATAGGTCTTAGAATGAATATTGGCCTTGGAAAGACCCTTAAGGGTCATCTGGTTCTATCTCTCCTTTTCAAATAGGAAAATGGAGGTCAAAGAGGGAAGTGGCTTCCCCAGATCCCAGAGATTCGAGTCTTGCCTTTCTTCTTCCCTCCTTCCCTCCCATTAGCCTTCACTCGTCTCTGGGACATCCTGGACTCTAACGTTAGCCATTTAAGTCATGTTATGCCTTGAACCTGGGAACCCCTGATCCCTTCGACCTGCTCTGTCAGTCTCCCTAACTGAGGGACCTTGCTGTTTGCATTTACTGAATCATACTTGACTCATTCTTCAGGACTTGAACCAACCTACTGCCAAATCTAGTGATTCTACTTCAGCAGTAGTCTCCAAATCAACCCAAGCCTTCCTAATTCCTGCTGCCAACAATTAAGTTCAGGTGCTCATTGCATCTTCTCTGAATTATTGACACAGCCTCCTAACTCTTCTCAACCACCAGTTTCTCTGTCTCCAACTTCAGCTCCACTGCCACTCTCCATACAACTGGAAGGCTAACATTCCTAAAACACCTCTGCTTGAAACCTGTCAATGGCTTCTTACAAAGAACAACAAAAAGTCCACACTTCTTGGCCTGGTATTCAAGGCCTGCTAGGAATTGTTCTTCACTTATTTTTTCAGCCTCATCTTCTATTCTTCTTGCTGTACCATATGCCCCAAACTAGACCACTAGCCTTTTCCAAAATGAATCCATGATTTCCTTTATCCTCACCTTCACTATTAATCTTTCTTAGGACCATTTTAAATGTTCCCCCCGCCAAATAACACACTAGAAAGTCTCTCTCCTTTCTTTTTCATAGCACTAAAGTATAATAAAATTTTAGAAAGAAATGTTTGTTTCTTATGCGCTTTCTACTTAAACTGTAAGTTTCTCAACAGAGTGATCCCTGTGCTTAATCTCCGATTCAAGCAAAAGTCATGGTTTAGCATGCAGCCACTGGAGCAGATCTGTGCAATGAAAATATGTGATCCGCATATGTGATTTTAAATGCTCAAGTAGCAATATTTAAAAAGTAAAAAGATACAGGTAAAATTAATGTAATCATATATTTAACTCATATCAAAATATTAGCATTTCAACATGTAATAATATAAAAATATTATTGAGATCTTTTTTATTCTTTCATACTAAGTCTTTGCAACCAGGTGTTTTTAAAAATTTACAGCACACCTCAGTTTGGACTGGCCACATTTCAAGTGCTCAGTAGCCCCATATGGTTAGCGGCTACCACAATGGACAGTGAAGTTCAGGAATCTTGCCATCGGGGCTCAAATCTCAGCTCTGTAGCTTATAGTTGTGCGTTCTGGACTAATTGCTTAATCTTTCTGTACCTCAATGTGAGTATCTCTAAAATGGGAACAATAACAGTACTTACCACATAGGGTTGCAGTAAAGATAAATGAGAAAATATGAGTAATGAGCTTTACATGCAGTTTAGCGCACAAGAAAGAGTGTCATTACTAGTATCATCTTTGTAGTTACTGTGGGGTCCAGAGAGCATCTATGGTTGCCAACCAATGTGTTTTTTTTTTAAATTAAACTCAGTTCTGTTTAGAATTCCTTAAATAGCAAAAGGATTAAAAAGTACTGCTTAAGAAAAATTAACCTGAAAGTATGAGGTATATTAAAGTGCAAAATCACAATGAAATGTACTTGTTTTTTTAATGTACTTGCTTTTCAGCCTCTGGATTCTCTCCACTTCTCTCTGGTCCCAGGGGAAAGGACCCGCTGTTGCTCAGATCACTGGTTCTCTACCTTAGCTGCATATTGGAATCACCTGGGAAGTTTTAAGATCTATCCAGGTTCACTCACCAACAATTCTAATTTCATTGGTCTTGGATGGGGCTTGGTCATCGTTAGTTTTAAAACTTCCCAGGTGATTTGCAGCCAAGGTGACCTGGATCACCTTACTCTGAGCCAAGGTTCTCAGAGTGCTCCATAGACCACCTGCATCAGAAATACCTGAGGCACTTGTTTAAAAGGCAGATTTCTGGGATCTATTGCAAGCATCAGTCAACAATATCTGAGAGTGTGAACCACCAGTCTACCATTATAACAAGTTTCTCAGATGATTTTGCCTTTCTGGCATTCTTGCCACCCTTCCCTCTATACACAGGTCCGCAGCCATTTTGTCATGTAACACTCTTCCGACTGCATATGCTCGGTTAGAGAGTGGGCTATTGCCCTTAGTCTCTGGAAAGAAAAGACCCTTTTACTGTTCAGTGGGGTGTCCTCACATCTACCCACATCCCTCCTCCCAAATGTGGTTTCTAGGTGGTTAAAATTCTATTTCACTGCTCTGACTCATCAGAGGACTGATTTTCCCATATCCCCCATCTCATAGCAACACGAGGGCTGCCATTAGACATGAGGAGCATGAAATCTGAGAAGGTGTCAGAGGAAGCTACATTTGAATTGGGCCTTGAGAGATAGAACATGATTTCCTCAGGCAGAGATGGCAGACAGAGACAAAAATTTGAGCAAAGACACAACTTATTTTGAGAGATTCAAAGTGTGGGCTTTGGAATAAAAGGATCACAGGTTCACACATTAGTCCTGCCCCTTCTTAGCTCCACCGATGACCCCACCCCTCTCACCCCAGCATTCCTCTAGTATTTTCTGTTTTATAACACCACTTTAACAGCTACACCTGCTCAGGTGGGTACCTATGCTCCTTTACCTCTAGGCAGGAAAAAACCCTCTGCGATTAATAACCATCTTCACTCTCCACACCTACCCCTCCTATAGATGTGCAGTTGTCTAGTGTCAGCCGTTTGTCTCACTTTCCTTCCAGTCCCCTGCTTTGACATGACTTCCAGTGCTCTTCCTCAAACATGGTTGCTAAATTGTTAGAAATCATTCCTCTGACCAATGCATGTCCAGTTTGGTGTATTTTGTTGTAGACGATTTATCCAGATTCCAGGGCTTGTAGCAACCTCACCCCAGATGTACAGACTCAGCTGTAAACTTCAGTCCCAGTTGGCCCTAAGTCAGTTGTATTAATTGTAAGATCCTCAATTGAATATGAAATCAGTGATTCTTGGTGGGGTCTGAGGAAGACGAGAATCAGAGTCACTTAGAAGAAAGCGTTAAAATATAGATTCCTAGGTCACACTTAGACCTGCTGAATCAGAGTCTCTAGGCATGGAACCTGAAGATCTGACTTTTTTTTTCTTTTTTTAAGTACCTCTCTCAACTGCAAGTTTGCTTGGGGATGGAAGAAAGGGTAATGAGAAGATGGAGGCATCTATAGGAAAAGGGGATGGTAGTGTCAAAGAAAAAAAATTGCTCATCTCACTTATTTTTACTTATTACTCTTCTATTCCCCCTCAACAATGAAGGGCAGAGCCTAGGCAGTGGCAGATGTGTTGCTGCTTGGTCTGTCAAATCTCACTTGGAAACTTGGCCCCATGCCCAGGTCGTATAATCTTAGGACTATTTCACTAATCAGGTTATAGTACTGTGTTAAAAAGAAGTAATGGAATAGCATGTTCCCCTTCCTAGGCTACAATCCTTTTAACAGGATCTTAGGAAATAAATCAGAAATTCAGTTAGAACTTCAGTCCTGTGGCAGACTGGTAGAAAGGAGAGGGAGCTACTAAGAGTCGGAGACAGAATATAAAGAATTATAGTGATTCTGTTGATATATCATGTTGGCAGCAAACCTCTTAAGGAATCTCTGAGTACTGCTGTGTAGTATTCTTGTTTAGACTGAAACCTCTGGCCTAGAAAACATCTCATTCCTAGGAAGTCGGTACCCCTGTAAGATCCTCTGTGTATATGAATGTGCCTCCAGGAGTGCAGCTGGACCTTGGCAAGGCCACAAGGCTTGGTTAGCAAATCCAATGGAAGCGGCTGGTGGCTGGCCAGATCTATTTGGTAGCCTTAACAGTTCTTCCTTCTCTTGTCTTAGTATTTAGTTAAATCTACCATGATCAATTATAGTGTTTGTATGGGAAGGAATTTTTTTTTAATCATGAACCTTTTGCCTAAAGAAAAAGTAATCACATTTTAACTTGAAGAGTGATGGTAAAAGGCAGCCACCCCTATGTGTTCAACAGGAATCTACAAAGCACATATTTTGTATGCTGCACTGTGCTGTCTCTTTGCCTTAGCACAGGGGTCCCCAAACCCTGGGCCACGGACCGGTACAGGTACTGTTGGGAACCTGGCTGCACAGTAGGAGGTGAATGGCAGGTGTGCTAGCAAAGCTCATCTGTATTTGCAGCCACTCCCCAGCGCTAGTGCCTCAGCTCCACCTCAGATTATCAGGCATTAGACTCTCATAAGAGCTCCAGTCCCTGGTGCTGAAAAGGTTGGGGACCACTGCCCTAGCAGATCCCTTTGCCAAGAATGCATGACTATCTCCTAATTCTGTCTTTAAGACAAAGCTTAATTTTTTTCTTAGTCTTCCCCAGTCTTAAGTGACCCATTCAACAATCTCTCCATCATGTTACCTGATTTTATCTTCTTCATAGTGCCTTTGAATACCTGAAATTATCCTATTTGTTTCCTTTCTCCCTCTACCTCCTTCCCTTTCTCCCTTTCTCTCTTTCTCTTCCTCCTTCCCTTTCTCTCTCCTCCCCTCCCCTCTGTCTTTCTCCGCCACCCCCTAGAACATAAGCTCCAGGAAAGATAGTAGTTCTTGTCTGTATCTCTCATTTCAATACTCCTAGTGAGTAGCCACTCAAAAAAATATTTGTTGAATAAATGAGTGAGACACTTGGAAGATAGGAATCTTCATCCAAGTGTTAAAGGACATGGCCATGGATCAGAAGGGAAACCAGCTTCAAGGTAAGGAAACTGGTGTAGAATTAGCAATGACCTGGGGGCTGAAGGGGAGCAGCTAGTCCATAGCCCAGGGGCCTGGCTAGGAAGAAATGAGTGCTGTCATTGGAGGAATGGAAAGGTATGGAGAGAACAGGAAGGAGCAGGTAGGATGCAAAGCTACAGATGATAGAATGAGGATATACATAATCCAAAAAGCAATGAGAAAAAATTAAGGGAAATATTAGGCAATATTTTTTAAATATTACCTCATGTATTCCTCACAGTAATCCAAATGATTTTCTCAGCATTGCACAGCTAAAAAGTGGGAGAGGCAGCAATGGTAGCCCAGTTCTCTCTGATTCTAAAGTATAAGTAGCAAAACAAAAGGCACTGTAGCAGCCTGCATGGTACATGATTAGAGCTGGCTAATTCATTTCATTAATTTCATTCCATCTCTATCATTTAATGCTAAGTATAGGAAAAAAATTAAGTGAGTTATATATTTGAGAAAAAAACATAAAGATAGCTAACATATATAAATCTCAGAGAAAATACAATTTGAGGTAATTGGCTTCCAGCCTCTTCATCACAGCCTTAACTGAGACTTTAATTATCTCTCATCTAGATCTCTCTCTGTAAATTCTATTCTGCAAAATAAGATAAGTATGATCAGTCTTACTAAAGCACAATGGGGTTACCATCCTGCTTAAAAGCCTGTGAATAGGCTCTAATAATTCCCTTGACCCCACATCTCCCTCCAACTACCCTCCATTTCTCTGCTCCCTTTCACAGTAAAGTACCTCAAAACAGTTTTCTGTACACTGTCTCTCGTCATTTCCTTAATTCCCATTCTCTCTTATATCCATTTCATTCTGACTTTATTAAAAAAAAATCTTAAACTTGCTTATGTTTTAGATCACCAATGATCTCCATGTTGCCAAATGCAATGGACCATTTTCCTACCTCATCATAGTCTCAACAGCATTTCACTGCCTGTTTCTGGAAACGCTAGACTAGACTCCTGTTCTGACCTCTCTTTCTCTCTCCAACATCTAAACCTTGGTATCTCAAATCTTGGTCACAAGGAATACCTCTCTGTATTCTCTCCCTATATATGATTCCATCCAGTCCTAGCTTGAAATACTAGCTATATGCTATTTCATAAATTACATCATCAACCAGACCATTTCTGAACTTAAGCCTCATTTATCTAACAATTTATTTGATATTTCCACATGAATACCTCAAATTCAACATGTCTAAAACAACACTTTGATTTTCACAGTACTCAATCTTCCTCTCAGTTTTTCCATCTCAGGAAATGTCATCTTTCCATTTCTACCACTATCATCCTAGTAAAAACTCCATCATTTCTTGCCTAGACTATACCATTTGCTTTCTGACAGCTTTCTCTGCCGTCAGAACATAGAACTTCCCTACTTGAATCTCTCCTTCTTCTGTACAAACTGCTTATATGTAATATGAGGAATAGAAATTGTAGGACACCCTAGCATCATAACTATTTGTCCATATGTCTTACCCTTCTTAGATCCCATAGAGCCTTGCACATTACTAAATACATAGTGAATAAGGGGTCTGCACACTTTTCTGTAAAGGGCAATATTTTAGGCTTTGTGGACTATATGGTCTCTATCATAACTATTTATCTCTGCCATGGTAGCTTGAAAACAGACATGGACAATAAATAAATGAATGGTTGTGGCTATGTCTCAATAAAGCTTTAATTACAAAAAAAAAATGGGTGGCAGGCTGGATTTGGCCCATGGACCATAGTTTACCAGGCTTTGTACTGTGTCCTGAGTCTCATCTTGACAGCATCAAAGAAAAATGGATACTGTGGTAGACATGAAGGCATATCACTTAGATCTTCCTTCAAAAGTGAACATACCTCAAGGAGTGCAATTATCTGATAGCTTCCAGCTGCAGATTCCTTTAGGGCCTACTGGCTTTGACCTGAGGCCATGTGCTTCCCAGGCAGCTCTCTGCCTATGACTGAGTCTAGTGATGGTACAAAGGCTGGCCATTTCTGGCCGGCACAGGACAGTCTCTGCACATGAGTAACCTTTGTAGAGCTCCCCTTTCAGCTGGCTGAGATTTTCAGAGCTGCACTGTAATCTGAGGCTCTTCCTCTCCAATCCTCCTTCCTTCCATCTCTGCTTACACAGGTGTCAGACTTGCATCACAGTCTAGAGACAAGTAATGTGATGGCAGCTTGGACCTCAGTAGCAATAAAATGGTGGGGTGAGAAGTGGTCAGATTTTAGACAGATTTTTTAGGCAGAGCCAACAGGGGTTGCTGATAAGATTGGGTGTAGGTTGTGAGCTAGGGGAAGGAGTCAAAGATGATGTCAAAGATTATTTTATCGAGTGTATCTTTGTTTTCTAGTTCATTCTACTATTTTTTATCACTTGCTTTCTATTCTCTTTAGTTTTATTCTGTTCTGTCTCTGAATTCTTAATTCGTACACTTAATGAATTAATATTTAAGCCTTTCTTCTTTTGTAATATTTAAGCATTTAAGGCTATAAATTTCCTGTGAGTACTATTTAGCTGCATACCATGAGTTTTGATGTATAATATTTTAATTATTCCATTTGTATTTTTTAATTTCAGTACTTTTCATTGACTCATGAGTTGCTTTTTCAAACTTCCAAAGATATGGGTTTTTTTTCTAATTATCTTTTTTTTTTAATCTCTAATTTATTTGCATTGTGGTCAGAGAAAGTGGTCTGAAGAAAGTATTTAAAAAAATTTTTTTTTTCAGACAAGCTTTAAGGCCTTGGTTTGTGGTCAAATTTCATAAAAATGCTGTGTTGGCTTGCTGAGAATTCTATAACAATGGGGCATAGTGTTCTATAAATTCCATTCTGTTAAGCTTGGTAATTGTGTTGTTTAAATCTATATCCTTGTTGAACTTTTATCTCCCTGACCTATAAAATACAGAGAGAATTGTTTAAAACTCCCACTATGATGTGGATTTGTCAGTTTCTTCTAGTAGTTCTGTAAATTTTGCCTTATATATTTTGAAGCTATGTTTTTAGTCATATTCAAGTTTAGAATTGCTGTATTCTTCTGGTGACATGAAACTTTTATTATTACGTAGTGACAACCTTCTTTATTTTAGTAATGCTATTTGTCCTCAGGTCCATTTTGATTGATAGTAATACAACCATACCACCTTTCTTTTGGTTAGTATTTGGCTGATGTATCTTTCCCCATTGTTTGACGGGAAAAAGGACCCTTATGGGTCCTTATGTCATAGAGATGTCTCTTGTACAGAGCATTTGGCTTATTTTTAAACCAAGTAAATCATTTGTCTTTTGACATCAGTTGTTTTACATTCGTTGTGATTTGGAAAGTAGACTTTTGATGGTGAGTATAGTGAATACAAATATTCAATGATAATATTCTACACCTGAAAGTTATATGATGTTATTAACCAGTTACTTCAATTAAAAAATAAAATAAGTGTATTTAAATTTATTTCAGCCTTTTTGTGCTTTCTTTTTGTCCTACTTTCTCTATTTCTATTTTCTTTCTTGCCTTCTTTTGAAATAAAGTTGTTTTTTTTTTTTTTT
>NW_024348530.1:1645462-1695190 GCF_902729225.1 Pteropus medius
TTTTTTTTCTTACTCCATTTTATCCCTTTACAGATTGGAAGTTATAGTCTCTATTTTTATTTTTAGTAGTTATCCTTGAAGTTTAAATTTACTTTAAAAACTATACAATGTCCTTTGAATATTTTTACTCCAGTCATCTCCTACTGGCTTAAATGCTAATTTTAAAGCATCGTATTGAAACATAACATACCTACAGAACATTGCACAGTAGTGTACAGCTCACTGAATTTCTACAAACAACACATTATTTCACTAACTAGCAGCCATATCAAGAAACAGAACATTCCCAGTACCCCCAGAAGGACCCCTCAAATACCCTTACATCATATAGTATTGCTCCTTTGTATTTTGTTTATTTTGCTCAATATTATGTTTGTGATTCATCCATTTTGTAAGGTGTAGTTGTAGATCATTCATGATCAAGACTGCATAGTATTTCATTGTGTGGATATACCCCAATTTATTTATCCATTTATCCGTTGGGTAGTTTACAGTTTGGGAATATTATAGCGTTGCTATAAATACTCTAGTATATCTTTTTGACAAACTTACACCTTTCTATAGGGTACGTATCTAAGAGTGAAGCTGCTGAGGATTAAGATATGCATATGTTCAGCTGTAGTAAGTACTGCCAAGGTTTTGTAAAGTTCTGGTTCCTCCTCCTCCTTGGCCACACTTGAGTATAATACTATTTTAAATCTATTCCAGTTTTTGCTATTTTTAACCTCGCATAGATGTTATTATTGTTTTAAATATTAACATGTGACTTAAATATTAACAATAATAATTTTAAAAAGCTTCACCCTCGTTTTTTTCTCACCTTTTTATTAAGTATAATTGACAATGAGATGCACAGATCTTAAGTGTATTTGTCCTTCCTTCTTGAATATCAGATCACCTTCTGAGTTTATTTTTCCTCTTCTCAAAGCACATCATTTAGAAATTTGTTTAGTGAGAGTTGGTGGTAACCTTTGCTTTTGATTCTAAAAATGGCTTTATTTATCTTAAACTTTTAATTATTTAAAAAACTTCATAGTCAAATAAAGAATATAATTAACTCCCATGAACCAACTGCCCATCTTTAACAATTATCCAATTATGTCAACTTTCTTTCATTTTGACCTCACATGCGTTAGCCCCACCTAGATTATTTTGAAGGAAATTCCAGACAGCATATGATTTCATTCATAACTATGTCAATATATATATCTAAAATATAAGCTCTTTTAAAAAGTTAAAGATAACCACAATACTATTATCGCACTAGGAATAATTAATGACAATTCTTTAATATTTAAGATCAATGAATATCTAGTCAGTGTTCACATTTTCCCTGATTGCTTTGTTTAAAACAATTAGTTTGAATCAGGAGTCTAATAAGGTCCATAAATTGAAATTAGTTCATTTGTCTCTCATGTCTCTCTTAATTGATAGGATTACCCCTCCATCTTCTTGTTTTCCTTATAATTTTTGTTCAAGAAATTGGGTTGTTTGTTTGTTCTGTTGAGTTTCCCAGAATATGGATTTTGCAAATTGTATCCCTTTGGTTTCATCTGAGCTCATTTGAATTCAAAACAACTAGCTACATAGGATCCTGAATGAAAGAATACACACAGAAACAAAGCCATCAAAGTTTACACTTTATTTCCTCCAGACATACATAAACAAGGATTACATCATTTCCATCCAATGTGAAGAGGTAGATAATCAGGCACTCTTCGTGTTTACTTACTATTTCTTTATATGTGTTATATGTATAACAAATAGTGACTTAAAACAACTAACAGCATTTAAACAAAAAGATCAGGTTTCAGATGGAATTGGTAGACACTTTAAAAAGTGAGGATAACATCAAATACTTTAAGTAGTATATGCATTAACATGGAGAAAGCAAGATAGAGAATTTGAAAAATGTAACTAAACTTTATATTTATTTCAGAAATTAAGGAAAACCAAGGCATCACACTCCTTTGCTACAAGTGGTGGCATTTTAAATTATATAATATACGATTTATTCGATCTGAATTCTTTGGGGAGGTTTTTAAATGGTCATACTCTCGGTGGAAATACTTTTTTAAATAACTGTATTATTTAGATGTACTCAGAGTACACTGATGACATCGCAATTTTCTAAGTGCACATGAGATAAATGGAATTAATACTAGTAAGCACACATGATATTTTGTTGTACTGTTATCATAGATGAGTAACTCAGTAAAATGATTAATTATAAATCAATGTTACTAGGCTCACTGAGCAAATATTCTTTCCTTGAAAGGCAATTAGAAGTTCTAAATTTATAAGATATTGAGTTTATTATAGATATAAGCAAATATAAGCATCAGAGTATTCATGTGTATAATTAACCTAAAATGATGACCACCTTATAATATAATTTGGCATATTTTTATCACACAGGGTACTGTGTAAACATATAAAATGAAATCGAACGCTACAGATAAAATTTGGATAATGTAATACTAAGAGAACCAGTCTAGAATTTTAACATGTCACTATGACATCGAAGAATCATAAATTATCTTCATTTTGGAGAAAGGAGAGCCTCTTCAATAAATGATGCTAGGAAAATGGAAAGCCGCATGCAAAAGAATGAAACTAGACTACTATTTGACACCATACACAAAAATTAACTCCAAATAGATTAAAGACTTGAATATAAGACCTGAAACAACAAAATATGTAAAAGAAAACATAGGCACTAAACTTATGGACTTTGGTTTCAGAGTGGTTTTTGTGAACTTGACCCCAAGTGCAAGGGAATTAAAAGCAAAAATAAATTAATGGGACTACATCAAACTAAAAAGCTTCTACAAAGCAAAAGAAACCATCAACAAGGTAGAGATAACCATCCAAATGGGAAATTATATTTGCAAACAAAACCTCCAATAAGGGCCTAATATCCAAAATATAAAAAGAACTTATACAACTCAACTATATAAAAAAAAAAAATTCAATTAAAAACTGGGCAGAGGACCTGAAAAGACACTTTTCCCAAGAAGACAAACAGATGGCCAACAGATACGTGAAAAGATGTTCAGCCTCACCAGCAATAAGGGAAATGCAAATCAAACCGCAATGAGATATGACCTCATACCTATTAAAATGGCTGTTATCAACAAGACAAGTAACAACAAATGTTGGAAAAGTTGTGGAGAAAAAAGGAACTCTCATTCGCTGCTGGTGGGAATGTAAATTGATGCTGCCTCTATGAAAAATGATATGGAGGTTCTTCAAAAAATTAAGACTAGAGCTACCATATGCCCCAGCAAATCCCTGTTCTGAGTATCTACCTGAAATATTTGAAAACACTTATTCATAAAAATATATGTGCCCCGTTGTTCATTATTCATGGTGGCCAAGACACGGAAACAACTGATGTGTTTTTCAATGGCTGATTAGATAAAGAAAATGTGGTACATATATACAATGGAATACTACTCAGTCATAAAAAAGATGAAATATTGCCATTTGTGGCAACATGGATGGATCTTGAGAGTATCATGCTACATGAAACAAGTCAGATGAAAATGGACAAGAACCATATGACTTCACTCATATTAGGACATAAAACAGAAAATGACAAATGAACAAACAAAACAAACTCAGACACAGACAGCAGTATGGTGGTTACCTGAGGCGAAGAGGGGTGGGGGAGGATAAAGAGGTAAAGGGGGTCAAATATATGGTGACAAGAGGCTAGACTCTTGGGTGGTGAGCACACAATGCAATATATAAATGTTGTATTATAGAATTACAAGCCTGAAATTTGTGATATTAACCAATGTAACCCCAATAAATTTAATTAAATTAAAAAATTATCTTCATCGGTTTGTAAATTGATTTGCTTCATTTTACAATCACTGGAACTTGTAACCTCATTAAGTAGCATTATCATGACCTACATCATTTTGCAGGGAACAGGGATTTACAAAGGAACAAACCATATTCATTCTTTCAATAAATACTCTCTTAAAATAGGAGAGGATGAAGAACGATGGTGCTTGGATATTTTAAATAACTCTATTTGAATTTAAATCTCCATTAACCTCAGATTAACAAAGCTATTATTAATATTAAATTAACAAGTTCTTTATACATGTTCAAGGAGCCATGAGGATATAAAAATAAAAATAAGGACTAGTGGGGAAGACAAATAAACCTCCCTAATTGTAAGGCAGAATGACATACAAGCTATGTAAATGTACAATAAACATTTTAGCAGTGCTTGGAAAAGTAAAACGGCCTCAGGACTTCTGAAGTGCCTAAATGTGGCTTTTGCTAGTCCATAATGAAGTTTTTTACTGATCTGTAGCTAAATGACAAAAATAACAATGTGGAAAAGCTTTTCAAATAGCTTCTTTATATTATTTTTAAATCCTTAACTTTCTTGACATTAAAAATAGTTCTCTTTTAATGAAATGCATCTTGGTTCCCTGTTTGGTGAAACTCTGAAAACCAATACAAAAGAATATAAGTTGTTCAAGGGCAGAGAATGTGTCTGCTTATTTACCATGTATCCCCTAGCACTTAACACAGTGCCTCACATAGGCATCCAGCAAACATTGCTGAATAAATTAATGAGGAAGCAGCATCTGAGTTTTCTTTTGTAGGATGAGAAGGATGTGACAGGAAGTCATTTACTTGTATATTTAATAAATAATGCAATAGTTATCTATTTCTGCATAACAAATTATCCCAAAATTTAGCAGCTTAAAGTGGTATGTATTTATTATCTCACAGTTTCTGTGGGTTAGGAATCTCGACATGATTTAGATGGGTGCTTGAGTTCAGGATCTCTTGGTCACCTCAAGGCTCCACTGGGGAGGATTCACTTCCGAGCTCACTCATGACTGTTGGCAGGACTCAGTTCCTCGTGGGCTGTTATACCAAGGCCTCGGTCCTTTGGTCTCTTCCCACGTGGATCTCTCCACAGAGCATGTCACAGCATAGCAGCTTAATTCATTGGAGTGAGCAACCAAGAAGATGAGAGTACAAGCCAGATGGCTATCACAGTCTTTTGAAATTTAATGACAGAAGTGCCATCCCATCATTTTTGCTGTATTCTATCAGTTACAAGCAAGTCACTGGGTCCAATTCACACCCAAAAGAAGGGGATTACACAAAGGCGTGAATCACCATGGCTCTTGGGGGCCACATTAGAAGGTGAAAAAACTGAACGTGAAAGGAAAAGGAAGAGGAGTGAAAGATGACTACATTTGTTGAGGATGCAAGATAGGATGCAGTGTGATCATGGCATTAGACTTACAGAAGAATATGGTTCACTCTCAATATCGGTGCTTCCCATGCATTACAATCACCTGAGCAGATTTTAAAAAGAGGTGCCCAGCTCCTTGTGAAAATGCTGATTCTAGTGCTAGAGCATCATGTAATGCCAGAAAATAAAGTGCTCAAAATACAAAAGAATAGGTCAAGGGACATTGGAGCCAACCTTTAAGAGTTCCCAATGTCCAAAGCTGGAAAAATCTGAATAAAATAAATAACAGTATTTGGTTATAACTGAAAGTATGAAAATATTCATGAATGCATACCTATATAAGTGACTGAACAAATAAATGTAGAAAAGGGAAATTTTCCATAGACTATTCCCAATAATATACATGAATACTTTACTCTCTAGGAGGTGGAGTTATTTGCCCTCTCCCCCTTGAGTGTGGGCTAGACTGAGTGACTTACTTCCAAAGAACAGAGTATAGAAAGAGAAAAATAGGAGCTTTGCAATGAAGAGCCTGGTGAGAGCTACCTTAGCCAAGTGGTCAAAGTTAGCATGTCTAGTGCTAAGTCATGTTGATAGTATGCACCATTTAGGATGATGCGATGAAAATGGCACCTCGCCTTCGTGGCAATCCTCCCTAAGTCCCCAAACTCCATTCTAAACATGAAGAAAACATCAGACAAACCCAAACTGACTAATTCTCATATTTGTCAAGATCATGAAAAACAAAGAAAGACAGAAACTGTTACAGACCAGAGGAAGCTTAGGAGACATTATGATTAAGTGCAATGAGGGATCCTGGATTGGATCCAGGAATAAAAAAAGGACAGTAGTAGAACAAGTGAACTCTGAATAGTCTGTAGTTTAGTTCATAGTAATGTACCGATGTTAATATCCTAGTTCAGACAACTGTACCATAGTTATGTAAGATGCTAACATTAGGGGATCGTGTAACAGGTATATAGGAACTCTGTACTATCTTTAATTTTCTATAAACCTAAAATTATTACAAAATAAAGGTGGTTTTTGTTTGTTTGTTTGTTTTTTGTTTTTTTGTTTTTTGTTTTTTGTTTTAATGAAACAGATGTCCAGGCCTCGTTGCTGAGACTATAATTTAATTTGTCTCGGTCAGTGAGGGTGGTGACGGTTAGGCACCATTATTTTCTCAAAGTTCCCCAGATGATTCTCATGTTCAGACAGCGTAGAGAATCATTACTCTATACTAGGGGATCTCAAACTTGAATGTATATTAGAATCTTTTGGGGAGTTTTGTTAAAACAGATTGCTAGGTCCAACCCCTGAGCTTCTGATTTCGTAGGCCTGGGGTGGGGCCTGAGACCTTACACCTCTGACAAATTCTCAGGTGATGCTGATTTTGCTGGTATGGGGTCCACATTTTAACCACTGCTCTATACCCAAATCTAAAGGTGGTATCTCCCAAACCACTGTGAAAAGTAGCAGCAGTGTGATATAGTGGAAAGAGCACTAGTTTATAGCTCAAGGGACTTGGATTCTAGTCCTGAATTTGTCATTATTCACTCATAGAACCTGTGCGAAGCACTTTACCTCTCTTGGCCTCAAGTTTCTCATCTGCAATATAGAGACTGGTTTATTGGCCATTAAATCAAAAAGTCTATATGTCTTTCAAGTTTTCATATTACCATCTAAATTTGATAATTTCGTGAAATCTAACTCAATATTTCTAAAACATTTGTGGAAGATGTTTCTCTAGAATACGTGTTATGATGATGAAGTAATGAAGACTATTTTAATCAGTAAGTCAATACATTCAAATTAAAAACATCCCTATTTTGAGGGGGGCCAGACTAAGGCACAATGGTGGCTGCCCTTCCAGTCTGGTGCCAGGTAATACAGACTTTCTCAGTATGAATCCCGTGGGAGTCTCTGACTCACCGCCGGTGTCCAGGGCTACTGATAAAGATACTGACAATTATAGTGCATACAGACTCATAATACCACCAATTAAAGCGGGAAAAGGAGGATTTGTGGTGGAAACATATACAGGGCTTATCAAAACTGCTGTGCTCTTCCATAATATGAGAAGGTCCTACTTCACATTTCAAGTCATCGCAACTGATAACTACAGGAAGGGACTAAGTGGCAAAGCTGATGTACTTGTCTCTGTGGTCAATCAGCTGGATATGCAAGTCATTGTTTCTAATGTGCCCTCGACTCTAGTGGAAAAAAAGATAGAGGATCTTACTGAGTAATGAATTTTTGTTTACTTATATATTTATTTTCATACAGCTATAATGTCCTATTGGATTAGATCCTTTAAATCATTATGTCTAGATTAAACATACATTTTAAAACACTGTCTTAGTAATTTAGGTAGCTTTATTTGAAATATCTGAAGATTCTAAATACTTTCAAATAGGAATGAAAATTAGATGTGAGAAGATATTCAGAATGCTTTGATTGATGCATCAATATAACCTCAAATGCAGCATGTAAGAAATAAATCATAACATTAATTGAGTAAAAAATAAATCCCTATTCCAAGTTATCACCATACACCTAGTCCAATGATGCTGTCATTGCCCCAAAATTTTCTGGAACTCTTTTCTTTAATATATCAAAGCCAGTTTTTGGACGACAAAAGAATACCAGGCTTACTACTTTTAAAATCACACCTCATTGATCAAATGTAGCAATTTCTAGCTTTCTTAGCCATGTTAACCACCAGACAGCCTCCAAATGACCCTTGGTTAGCTATTGGGGGGGGGAAACTCATTTGGGAACTTGATAAAAGATATGGAGCCCTCCCCAGAAAAATACATCAGCATACAAAATAATTTGCCAGCAATTTTAATCCCTAGACTCCAATTTAGAAACTCCTGCTATATGGAGATTAAGATTTACCACTATGAAGAAAATCCAAATGTTCAGAGAAGACTCAGAAGGAATCAGTTGAAGGCAACTAGTCTGAAGGAAACAAATGCATAGTAGGAAAAGCACCGGACTTGGAGTGTGAGGTAAGAGCTGAAGTAGATGTGAATATGTGGAGATTCACTTTACTGCGCTACTTGAACTTTTTTTTTTTTCTTTAGGCAAGGCAACCCTTGGTTGACCTCAAAGATTGCAAGGACCTTGTCAGTTTACAATCCCTTATTATTATTATTATTTTTAATTTATGCCTACAGCACCTAGTCTTCCTAGGTGGTCTCCCATCCAAGTACTTACTAACCAGGCTCGACCCTGCTTAGCTTCCGAGATCAGACATCGGGCTTCTTCAGGGTGGCATGGCCGTAGACACTACCTGAAAATTTTTGTGAAACAAAGCAGAAAATTTTTTAAGAGGAAAAAAAAAAATAACACACACATAATGGGATCCTGGCAACCAAATGAATAAACTGGAATGTTAAAAATGTCATTTCCCCATTACAAAGGGAAATAATATTGTACCTAAATCTAGTATGTCAACCTATTACTAAGAAACATGGATAATGTAATATAAACATCCCACCTACCATGAGATCTAAACTGATAGCAACAGGGTGGTGGACTGTCAGATCCACGAAACACTGACGATATTAAGGCTCTCACATCGCAAGAATAAAGAAACATTCTGAGGGATGATTCTGAAATCGACATTTCTACTTATTTGTAAGCATGTCTTTTTTTTTAAATGGGAGTCTTTAAAAATTTATGTCTCATCATTGTCAATTAAAATTTTTGCATCAGAGAAAGATGGACTAAGAGAAAGCTGCATGGCAGCACTCTTTGCGACAATAAAAACTGAGAAACTGGTACCAAATTTCCACATTAACCGAACATTAAATCTTATTCATAGTCAAAACCTGAGAAATTTCTCCATTAAACCATCAAGTTCCCAACTTTGGTAGTAGCTTTAATAAAATAGAAAGTGAAATTCAGCTTGTTGTCCCTCTCGCACAAGTCACCTCCAACAGTTAACTGTGGGCACTGAGCCACTGATTACTGTTCACTGGTAAAATAACGATAATGGTCACTACATAAATCAAATCTCTAGGATCAATACTGTCCAATAGAACTTTCCGTGATGACAAAAAAATGTTCTATATCCTGTGGTTTCCAATGTAGTAGCCTCTCGCCATCTGCAGCTATTGAGCATTTGCAGCTATATCGCAAATGGGACCAAAAAACTAAATTTTAAATTTTAATAATTTTAATCCATTCATTTATTTTTGTTTTTCTTTTTATTATTATTTTTTATCATGACATTGGTTAACGAAATCCAGTAAGTTTCAGCTGTACACTTTAACAGTAAGGCATATATATATTTACACTGTGTGTTCACCTCCCATAGTTAGAGTTCTTCCTGTCACCACACATTTAAATAGACACATGTGGCTAGTGGTCAGCATAATGGACAGCAGAGCTCTAGAATTCCTAAGAAAAGAAAACATACACACGTTTCACTTAATATCTAACATTTATTAAAATTGAAGATTGCAGAAAAGCATGAATGAGCCTGGCTCTATTACACAAGCTTAATTAACTTGCTTTAGATTAATAAATGAAAGTACTTAACATCACAAAAGGAATTTTGAGAATAAGGTTGATTCCAACCTCTGAAATTAAAAGAAAAGCAGGTGAGACATTTTCTGAAGAAGCGAGCAGTCACAGACTCCCTCTAGTGGCAAGAGATACAGTTGCTGCTGAAAAGCTGAACTGCTTCTGCTATCTATACATAAAACCGCTCACAGGCATTTCTTTTATATAATTATAACTTTAAAAGATTCTAGGTCAATATACAAGGAAAATAGATCTTATTTTTTGTAAACAAAAGTGAGACCTAATTTTCACTTACTATGAATGCTAGCTAGTCTCTCTAGAAATCTGATCTCTCCAGAAAAGAATGATTTGCCAATGAAATTTGGGAAACTGGGGCTTTCACGAAACAAAAGATTATGAAGCCTTAACCAAACTGTGAGCAAAGGAAAATAGAGCAACTCTTCTCCATTGGTAAATGTTCTGGGATAGAACATGAAATGGAGTGGATTCAGAAGTATAAAGTAGTAAGCAGCAATGGGGCTTGCAAAAACTCATGGTACATCAAAAAACAATTAACATATTGCAAGAGCTCTTAATAACCAAAACAGCTCTTTTCATTCTGATATTCAGTTTCAAAAGACAGCTCTTCCACATCACCAGTCTTAACTACTACCATATATACTCGTTTAGATTTATCTATTGAACTACTACTTTCAAGTACAAGAAGGAACTCAAAATAGAAACAACTTGTGTTACAGCTAGTGTTTTTCCCTCACAGCTTCAAGAAAGACAGCTTTTATATACACTGTAGTAAGTACAGAATGTACAGAAAACAGTTATATACACAAAAGTGCATTAATATAATAATAAATTTAGCAGAAATACAGGAAAAAATCCTGGTTAAAATATGATACATTACAGTATTTAAGACTACTTGAAGATTCTCCAAACGAGTCAACTTCCTACATGCTTTGGTTATGATACTGATGCTATAGAACTAATCTTTGAAACTGAAGAAAAGGAAATTTTTAACCATCTGTGAAATGTTTTACATATACTTGTATTTATCTTAAATAGCCTTTGACAAGTCTTATTAAACTCCCAACACAAATAACTTAGAATGGACAGTACCTATATCTAAATTATAGTACTTAAAGAGAAAATTAAATTGAGCCACTACAGGAACAGACACGATCTGCTCCATTCCTAAAAGCCTGAGCTAGTTAACCTACCCCCGAAGTCTCAACTTAAATCCAATTGGTCAGCTACCAGCTACCATTAAAGAGCAAGCAGCTCCCCAAAACAAGCCAAGGCTTCAGGTCCCTGTTCCTTAGAATGCTTCAGAATAGGTAAATGTTAACTTGTCATTTACACATATTATGTCTACAGCTACCTTTATATAGTCAAAATGCTTAAGTATAATTGGAGCAATTCTCCTCTTTTCCACTCCCATCCCTTACCACAAAAAAAAAAAACCAACCCATATATTTCCACAGGTTCCACTGACCACAAAGAGATAACATCGAAACTTGACAATAAAGTACTACATATTGAAATCCAAGAAGACCAAACCAGTTTTTCTGCATTCAATATGAATGTCAAATAAAAAATTAACTTACCATAATGTGATCTAGGTTAAAACATTAATAACCTTAATTTAAAACTGTGAAAGGGGCTGAAAACAATTTTAATATCAGAAAAAGTATGAAAATAAAATTTTAGTGAGTCAAAGAGTTTTCAACTATACCATGAAACTTCCTTACTCTTAATAGCCAGCTAATTAGAGGAATTTTCAGAGTTCCTTCTAAGCCTTTCAAAATAAGTAAATTATTTTCCAAAGAAATAAGAATTAAGCATTCTAAGGAGCTATGTTGCAGACACTATGCTGACAGAGGTGCCTAGGTCTAAATATCTCTCCTAGGTCTAAATATCTCTCAGATGCTTCTTACCCACTTAGCATAATTTCATCATAAAGACAAAATTTATCTTAGTCAGAGTTAAAACAAATCCAAAGTTATAACAGTACAGGTACATACAAATACTTATTTTCTAACTAATAGTCCTTTTAAGGACTAAATTTACCTCAAAGTTTAGACAGGTTGAATGTCAGTATTGATGCTCACCATCAATACTATTATCTGAATGCAACTGGGAATTTTCCTATCAACCATCTCAAACTATAAAGTGACTTTAAATAACCCTCTTCCAATTCCAAGCAAACATTTTCTTGAAGATAGGAATGCTAAAAGGTAATTTGTTCAAGGGGAGGGAAGTGTTCTGGCTATTACACAAATGAATGCAAAGAATCCTTAAAGTTAAGAGAATCAACTTGCTATATGATCTCTGTTCTTGAAGTATTTTTACCTTGAAATTACCTTTCCAGATATTAAGAGTTATCTAGTTTTAAAAAGTATTCTGGCTTATGACCCTTTTCAGAGAAAAAAATAGAAGAATATATCATTAAGCTATACTTTAGATAACTTTCAATGTTCTTCAATTACTTAGATGGGCCAAAACGAAGTTATGCAAATGTCATTTCAGATCTGAAGGTTTCTGTTTTGTTATATACCTTATTATCATTGATTGGTTTGATTTAATGGCTTTGCTTACTGATATCCACCAGCATGGGCATTTTATAAAACCAATTACAACACTTAGATTATTTCTGAGTTTGGAAAAGCCTGATAGTAACAAAAAGTACAGAATTCACCTTTAAGGCACATGAGGCTATATAGAGTAAGTCAAGGTCAAAAATCTCTGCTAGAGAATCTGGAAATAAGAGTTCTACATTTGTCATGTACTAACATTTTTGGCATAAATATGAAAACATCTGATAAATTTCACAATTTGTAAAGCTCATCAGAATCGGGATACTTTTATACAGTAGTTTCTCGGAATTTTTCCTTTATGCGAGGATTTAGCACTTTTCAAGACTAAATAAAATGAGATGTCCGCCCAATCCACAAAATCATTAAATAACGAGTCAGTTTCTGGGATTAATTCAACAATATTTAGTTAATCCAAAGGACTGAGGAAACGGGCAAAACTGCCCCAGGCTAACAAAAAAAAAATGAGACAAGTCTCATGAAAAAAAAAAAAAAAGGCTTTATTTTACTCTAAGTTCTTGTTGGGACTGAATGAACTAGCCCTTTATACTCCACTAGACATTATATTACACTGTCTTACTTTAATTCTGTTGCAAAACTGCAGAAAGACATGCCATTTTGTTTAACTCAAGGTTCATACTTTAAAAAGCTGTGGTGGGGAATGACGAGCCTCTACCATAACTTTTTTTTTTTCAGTTTTATTGATATATAATTGACATAAATACAAGATCTTTAATAAAATGTTTCTGGATAATTCTCAGGGGACTTTATGATGCTCTCAGTTAACAAGCTTTATTTTTAAAGGGGGAGATTTATTTGCTCCAATGTCAAATCTCTACAGATGAGAACTGACAATGGAGCAAATAAGTCTGAATTTTTTATTAATTTGTTAGGGCTTATATTTGAAAGGAAAAGCACTGAGTTGGGTTTGTTTTAAATTGCACTCAGAAATATACCAGACTGAATAAGTTATTACTTATTCCAAGAAAGAAATAATTCAACCTTGAATTATTTACATGAGGCATTAAAACAGAAGTATAGCACACTAACGAAGACAAGAAAATTTTGTCTTTTTCTGCTGGTTTTATTTTGAAGAGATGGAGAAAGATTGCAAACTCCTTCTTCAATCATAAGTAAACCCAAATTGTTTTGCTTTTTTTTTCTTTTAATCAGAGGAAGTATTTCAATTTCCTCCAAACCAACTTTATGGACTATCTGTATAGTTCCATAAAGACATTTCATCCAGACTTATACAAAATTTCATGCCGTACCTTATTATAAACTCTCCAACCTTTATATACTTTTTACATTGGCTTTGTGGTTGCTTTGGTAAACTTGTTTAATAGTGATCTAAGTTAAACCTAAGGTATTAAGACTATGTGATCGTTGGGAGAGTAGAGAAACTGGTCTTACTACATCATGACCCTGTTTAGGATTTTCTTTTACTGGTCACAAGTAAATTGTTTCCAAGTATTTAACAGATAAATGCTGCTCTACGGTCTCTGGAATTTTGCTTTTACTAAGAGCTGACAGAATGCAGCTGTATTTGCTCTTCTCCCTGTTTACTCTTCTACATGTGAAAGGGAAAACACAACGTGGTTCAGTTGCCCCTTTCCACCTTCCTCAGAATATTCTAGGGTCTATTCCCCAAGCTCTCTCTAGGCCCTCTAAACTTGTCAAGAGCACCAAAGAGGGGGGGTAAGAGGGAAGTCAGAAGGATTACTCCAACTGATAACCATATATATATTTATATGTCAGAAAATTTTTTGAGTATGAATTTTGTAGTCTTCAAATTGTTACAACCATACCACAGACCTCAGCAAAGCTGCAATATATCAATTTTTATCCTCAGTCTCAATTCTTTGAACTTCAAGGGACCAAAATGAAATCAAATTTTCAAAACACATGATGGTAAGCAAAGGTTAAACCTTTATATATAGATTAAGAATTTTAAATTAAGATTTTAAGTCTTTAATCTTTATAGTAACAAGCCACTTGATGTAATTCAATAAAAGTTAAAAAAAGGAGAAATTCCCATCAACCTGACTCTAGTTCTAAAAAAATAATTGATTACAACTCCTACAGTATCATGATTACCTCTCAAAAGTTATCCACAACAAACAACAATTATGAAAGTCAGAAACCAGCTTGATTGTCAGTAGTATTCGTTTCCATCTTTTTTAACCCATGTGAACGTTTAAAGACGTGTGGTAGAAGAAAAGGAATCGCACTACTTCGAATGATCATGATAACAAACTCTCCATGAAAACTTTTAAAGAAACTCCATGATTTCATGTTTAAAATTAGTTCTATTAACAGCCAACAAGCTAAGGTGTTTTTTTGTTGTTGTTGTTTTGTTCTGTTTTTTTTTTTGTTTTTTTTTTTTTTGGGATTACTACTCACTGTCTTATTTCTAGTGATTTATAGAGAAGTTTAGCAGAACAGTAAGGGTCTTCTTTAGTTAATTTTGAACATTAACCTGTTCACATGCCAGAAGCTGTTAAACCAAATATCTAAAAATTAGAGCTGTGCTGGAAAACAAATGACCTACAAAAAGAACTTGAGATATTTTCTGCCTTTGAGGCAGTTCACAGCCTAAAACTTCAGAAAGCAGTGGAAAAGTAGGATCAGTTCTTTTGCTCAATTGCTTTCTGCTTGAATATTAATCAACATAGCATCAAGTCTAAAATTCAGCTATTAGTAACATTTCCTCAGTAGTCGTCACTTACAGAAGAGATTCTGAATTTACATAAAGCGAAAAACAAAGACTACCTACAGAAAAGATATTAGGGCCTCTTTTTATACTTTGAGTTAATAAGGAATGAAAACAGAAGTAAACCTAATAAAGGCACTAGTGTAAACAGCAATCCGCATCCTGCCCCCACAACCTCAAAAGAGATTTCCATTAGGAGTTGAGAATTCTGCTATGGCCCTTTAGAAAAAGTAAACTAAGAAACTGTAAATTAAGGAAACTGAATTATGATCTCTCCACATGTACATAGACTAATATAATGAAGTACTTGTCAGCGTTACCTTGAAATCTTCTAAACTGTAAAAGTACTAGTCTTTGAAAAAGCCTACTTAACCACCCTAAAGTTTAAATAGTCAAAACATTTACTAAATCAGTGGTTCTTAAAATTAGAGTACAGTGCAGAATAACCTGGTGCTTGTTAAAATACAATGCTGTGCCCCTCCCCTGGGGCTTCTGATTCATCAAGTCTCGGGTGGGGCCCCATAGTATGCTTTTTTAACAACTTCTCAGGTGATGCTGAAGCTTCTGGTCCAGGGACCATCTGCTGAGAACCACTGGCCTTAATTATTAATGGTATACATCAGCACAGCCCTAACCAAAAGTTTGGTCAAGATGCATGTAAACAAATAAGGAGAGAATACTTTAACGCTTAGAAAGAATGCTGAGAGCTTCACCCTTATTACATCAAAACATCTACATCTGCTTCATGGTCTTCCTCAGTCACTTTCAAGGACAGCACTTCTTCATTAAGGAAGAGCCCACTGAGCCGCTCCTTCCGAGCCTGCCTCTGCTCTTTCAGCTGCCTCTTACGTAAGGCCTTCTGCTGCAACTTCCGCTGTTTGGATCGCTTCTGTCAAAATAAAAATTTCTAAATCAGTAAGGCTTAATTCTGGCCACCCTCAGAGTATTTTATGGATCAAAGTCTGTATTTTCAGGATTTTAAAAGATATTCGAATTCCTCTGCCGTATGATCCTGGTTCCCGTAAATAAGTCACTGGCTTAGACTTGAAAATAATTCTTCAAGATTCTATTTTTACAGTCTTCGACCAATAAATCTTCTTGATTACTTTGCCAAAGTTATAGCTAACCAATCATTTCAAAGCCTTTTTAAAATCAAATTAAGGTACACTAGCATTAGTGCAAAGTGAACACATAGTGAATAATACTGAACACAAATGTAGAGAATATTTCCAAAGGCTCTAATGTGTATGCTTTTAAGGTGCCTTTTAACCAAAAGCACTAGCAATTTTACAATGACTGGGAAAGAATGTCCTTTTCATATTAGGCAAATAACACCTTAAAAAGCCCATTAGAACCCACTGGGTACTCTATTCCTTGTCACTGGTGAACTAATGCCAAAAAGGAATGACCACATATCCAGAGGAATCCCTTGGCAACTGACAAGGCCGGCTCTGTTTCTGCTACTTCAGTAAAAGCCAGAGAAGGAATCATGTGTATCTTCTAGTCACCACTAGGTTCTCAAAGAGGTAGAAAGATACCCTTATCATTCTTAGGTTGGCTCCAGACTGTCACCACTGCAAGGGACTGAACTCTCCAGCTAAGCATCACAACCACACATACACTTATACCTTCCATTTTTTATATGCCCAATAATATTATACAGAATTTCTTCAACTATGAAAAGAGTAGACAGAAATTAAGGAAAGCATTATTACATTTTTAAAAGGGCTAAGAAGAAACATTCAAGACTAAAACATTAAGAAAATATTTAATGCATACAAAAGACAGACAGAATATTCTTAGGAGCTAATAGCAACGTCGGCAACATGAAGAGATCCGCTCAGTAGTGAGCCGCAGTCAACATTGCAATCCTGAGACTCACTCATTGTTTCCAACAATTTATCTTACTTAAAACAGACACAAAAATCAGATAAAACTGAATGATACAGATGTGAGTCAAAAGAGTATTTCAAGCATTCAGCCTAGAGGGCTCAGTTCGACAGCAGAGCATCCTGCTTGTTCAATTAAAACTGAAACCCGCAGGCATCTAGACAGCAGGATAAGTTTAACTCCAAGAAATTTAGAAGGAAGGAGTACTAATGTTAATACTGAAAAGTAAAGTTTTGTATTGAGTAGATGTTTTACTTTTGAATCCCGAATCCGCTCTGCTGCACTTGCAGATAGGTTGCTATCACTGTGTGCTCGACTCATGTTGGCACTGGAGTTTGAAGCAGAGTTTCCAACGCTGGACCCACTGCTGCTTGCAGAACTGACCATGCTGGCACTGCTGCTGCTGGCACTGGCACTGGCACCGCTTACTCCACTGGTGCTTGCACAACTAAAGTTGCTTCTCTTCCAGGCCTCTCTTGCAGGCCGTTGGCGAGGGCTATGCTCCTTGATGTAGTTTCTGACCTTGGAACACGTGGACAGAAACCAGTTAGTATTGTTCCTTGACACTCTACCTTCGAAATAGTGCAGAAAAGAATAATGTTATACTTAACTTAAAAGACTGTCAACAAAAGTGCTACAGAGGTACACAGGTAGAATATAAGGATAAAAGAAATTCCTTGACAATGTTCAAAATTCTAGATACATATTATGGAGCTAGATTTTAAAAGCACGTAAAATATACTTAGTAAATGAAAGGCTACTGACCTCCAGAATTTAAGATTCTAAGGTAATAACACTCAGAAACAGAAACTAACAATAAAATAAAATAGATGAGATTAGGCATTTTTAAAGGTCTCCACTTAAGACGATGTAAGTAGGCTGCTAATTATATCTAACATTAGAGCGTTTCATAACTCTTAACTAGAGGCCCAGGGTACCTGTCTTCAAATGTAAGGCATCGATTTACCATACTAATAAAAAATGGGCTGAAATATAGAAAACTATAGTATGTCTGTTGAGAGAAATACTGACATGAGAAAAATGTTTCATAAATGATAAATACCAAAAAAATTTAAAGTAGAACATAAGTATTCATTTAGCTATGTACCAGAGAAAAAGACACCAGTAAAGACTATTTAGAAGATAACAGAAATGTGTATTTCAGAATAGCAGAAGGAAAATCACGTTTTACCCTAGCCAGGCTCAATTACTCTCTAAGTCTACTCAAATCTTTCAGCTCAGATGTTCATTCAAGTATATCTCTCAATAATCAGCATTTTGATTGTCAGGCAGTCTTTTGTAAGCTGACTGAGAATAAATCTATAGCTCAGGATAACCACCCCTCATGTGGTAAAATTAAGTTTCAAAGCCTACACAACTAAAAAGCAGGTTCTAGATCCACGTGATCCCAGAAAGATACTGCTAGGTGAAATGTACATAAAACCTCTTAAAACCATGTGTTCTCAAATATTGCCATCATTTTTTCTAATGTTTCATTTCACGGCAGTGATTTTGACCTAAATTATCTATGTATTTACATATGATCATTCAAGTATACATGTTATAAAACAATGGTATTTTCGATAGCTGAACAATCTGTATTTTCTTTACATACCTGCTTCAATTTTTCATCTGTGAGACAGTTAAGTTCAATAATAAACTCACTGTCTGTAGGGGAGATTTGAGCAGAAGGATCAATTATTTTAATAATATCGAGTTGCTCCCGAAGACCCATCTCAGTACTGACTTTACGACTCAGATATTCAATATATTCCACCTAAGTAATGAAAAATTATAATAAACAAGATCAATTGCCAAAACCTCCGATCGTTTAGTGTGTCATTTATAATGTGTTTTAAATATTGAAGCACTTAATATTATACTTGCTCCCTGCAAAAACAGTTAGTTAAAGCTCAAATTCAGATTTACTAAGCAATCCACATTTACCCAGTGACTTTAAACAAGCAATAAATTGAGCTTCACACATTCTCCACATATATGCTTTTAATTAAGAATGTCGAAATCTCTACCTGCTCATCATTTGTCATTGCACTCCAAGGAAGTTCATCTAAATTCCGGTGCTTGTTTTTCTTTTTAGGAAGTAGGCAAGGTGAACTTGGAATACTGGGTATGACATCAGAAAGCACGTCACTCCCACTTGCAATGTCACTGCCTGGCAACTTTATAAAAATAAGGAGAAGGGGGTATAGAGAGAAAAATTTGTAATAAATATATTTTAAATACAACATATTTCACATTGATTAAAATTAGTTTAATAAAAAGACTAATGACAAATACAGAATCAGAAGACATTAATTCTGATCCAATCCTATTTTAGACAAAGCAGCAACATCAATATATCCTTTGTATACAATCAGTTATTTAATGAGAGATATTTTCCAAAAGCTTAAAATCATAATCGAGACTTGTTAAAATGCTACCTTAAGGTTTTTAATGTGAATATAGGCTAGGGCAGTGGTCCCCAACCTCGTTGGCACCAGGGACTGGTGCTCATATGAGAATCTAATGCCTGATGATCTGAGGTGGAGCTGAGGCGGTGACGCTAGCACTGGGAGAGCGGCTGCAAATACAGATGAAGCTTTGCCGCTCACGTCCTGTTGTGCTGTGCAGCTCGGTTCCTCACAGGCCACTGACTGGTACTGGTCTGCGGCCCTGGGCTAGGGCCCCCACAGCATAATGAAAAAGGAGCACAGGTCTCCATCTCAGGAGACCTGAGTGATCTGCCATTACCTGGCTCTTTGCCAGACACTGTGCTAGAAATACTGTCAATATAAAGACAAATAAATCATGGTCCTTGTCCTCAAGTCTGTATTAACAACCTTGAGACAATTAAAATATACTGTTAATATAAAGCAAAAACACTTTAAAATCCAGGAGTATTAGAAAAAAAAAATGTAAGAGACAATGTACAAAGGAGAAATACAAACAAGTCCGATACACAGAAAATCAAATCAGTTTAAAGTGAGATGGACAGCAAAAATATGTGCTATAATTTTATATTGCCTATTAAAAGCCAGTCAGAATGAATTTAATTTTTAACAACTTTATTTATTGAGTTCCAAGTGATATACAAAGAACTGTACATATTCAATGTATAAAATTTGATGAGTTTGGACCTATGCATGTACTCATGAAACCATCACCACAATCAAGGTAATAAACACCAAAACTCAGAATGGATTTAATTTTAAATTAAGTGTGTTTAAGTCATTCATGAAGATTACTGTAATCACATATATTTTAGCTTCCTATTGCACCCACAGCAGCATAATAGGTATAAGGGATTCAAAGGCGTGTAAGTTGTGGTCTTTGCACAAGAACTTTATACTCTACTTGGGAAAATAATACAATCACATAAATGTACAATTATATAGCATAGCAGATGATGAATGTTAGGGATGAGATGACAGGTCATCAATGGAAATATCTAGCAGTGAGCTTGAAAATGCAGGATTAGAGCTTAGGAGAGCTACAAGGGGGCAGGCATTGATTGGGTAGTCAACTGCACAGAAGAGAGGAATGAAGCCACAAAAATGGCTATGCAAGGTGACCATGATGTTTAGAATGAAACTAAGTTCGCTACTACTTTTAAAAACCACACTTTCACTTTGACAGGCATTAATGAATCCAAGTGCATAAGTAACTTCCAACAATTTGTATGACTTCCTTTAAAATCTCATTAACTACACTGTTTTAATTGCTCACCCTTAGCCCGAAGGTTATCTAGTCAGTGTCAGGCTTTAATGTCAAAAAAATGTTTTGCTATTTTCCCTTTGAATGACTTCAAATCAAAACATTACTACATTAAAGATGTCTCTAGGGTTCCTAAAAGAAAATGAGATACTCATCAGATGAAAGGCCTCTCCTACTTCAAGCTCCTTTGATAAATTAGGTAGAGAAAGGAACTCTCAAAAGATCAACTTTCAAAATTTAAGAAAATTTTTCATTTAATTCTTTAGCAAATATCTACCACGTACCAGACCATATTAAGTACTGAAATCTGCATCTTTAATTCTGTTTATGTATCTGTTGCAGGGGTGAGGGGTGGTAAAAAAGGCAACCAATGATTCTTTGGCCATTTTTTTTTCCAGTAAGAAGTAAAAGGATCCCAAATAGAGTTCAAATCCTAGCTTCACTGCTCACTAGCTATGTGATCTTGTGGAGGTTAGTTTGCCTCTTTGAAACCTCAGAATCTTCAGTATAAATTATGGTTAATGCCATCCATCTCAAAGGACTGTTGAAAGGTTTAAATGAATTAACATGCCTAGAACATGGGCGACACTCAATAAATAGGCATATTTTGCTTTTTCCATCTCTTGCCATGGTTTTAGACCCTTAAAAAAGGTAACATAAACCCTAACAGAATGCCACGTTACTAAAGTGGCTGGGTTAAGTTTCACAAAGTAGTCTCTCAGAACAGCCGAAGGAGTAAAAGGAAAAGGCATTCAGGTATGGGGAATCATTTAGTAAAACAGATGGAAAAAACACAGGATGAAGTTAAGAAAACCAATATGATTAAAACGGAAAATTGTGCTAGGGATATGAAAGTGAACAGAAGAACCGAAAACTGTTATATGATATGTAGAAGTAAGCCAATAATATTTCCTAAGTAGAAGTAACTCGATGAAACTGGTCTTGAAGGAAGATAAGTTCAAAAGCTGTATGGGGACAAAATAGAGTGAGAAAAAACTGGAATTAGACAATTTTTGTTTGATCTAGGTCCAGCAAAACTGGAAAGAAAAATGGGAACATGTAAAATTTCAAATGAAAAACAATTTACAAGGCTGTTTATAACTGAATGGATAAGAAAAATAGTCAGATGACCAACGTGAGAGCAGCAGAAAAGTGGCAACACTTGAGTCATAGAACAGATCCAGGATGATGCACTTAAACACCTCAATTTTTACAGCAAGAGACTTGAAGCAATGTTAATAGATCTTCAAGTCTAATACCCTCATTTTACAAAGAAGGAAAAGTAATGTCCAGGGAGGGTCACATGGTTAGTGGCAACATCCAAAGTAGGATCCAAGTCCAGTGCTTTCAACTATACAAGGACATCTTGCCTTGCAGGTTTTTGGAATGAGAGAAGAATGCGATTTGGGATATGGAGAATTTTAGTGATAAGGATAGAAGCAAGTACAAGTGTCCTTTGAAATGACAATAGTCATTGTCACTACACTCTAATACATATCACAAAGCAGAATCTATTTTTCCCCCACTATGATTGGAAGTTTCATTGCTGATCAAGGACTTGGCATCAGATAATGGGTTAGCATTAAATAATAAGGTCATCCAAGTGGAAATGTCAAGTAGTCAATTGGAGACATGGTGTGAGAGTAGCAGATGTACATGAAAATTAATTGTATGGGCTCCTGTATATTTATTAGGCCAGCAATTTTCCATTTTATTACGGATAAAATATTTCAGGATAAAAATGCTTAATAATTCTCATGCCATATTTTTCACAGACAACAATATCTGGTATATTTATATTATAATCAGTAATTGTGACACATAGGAAAAATTAAATCAAACCTCTGCCATATTTCTGCAATGTGCAGCAAAATTTTATGAGTAAGCTCCTATCTGTAACAGCTGATGTGCAATTTCAAAATGCACCTCTAGGTTTCAAGTGACGGCTGAATTACTCTTTAAATTTTCTATGCTTTCCTGCTCAACAATAAAATAATTTTTCAAGCTCTAAGACTAGTCAAATATATTTTTAATATTAAAAGGACTGCTAGCAAAGAAATCTATCAGCAAAGTGAAATGCTTCAAGGCTACTTCAAATGCTAAGATGCTACTTCATTCTAAGGTTAAAATCCTGCCTTATTAAGTAGTTAGTATTTCTCTTCCCAGAATCTATGAATCATTTATAGTTACTTAGCAATAAGTGAAACATCTGTTAAAAAGGAAGATTTAAACAGATGCGGTTTTTAATCACAACAGAGGTAACATGAATTTTTTTTTAAACTACAGTCAACAATTTTAAGTCTATATTAATCCTAACACATAATTTGCAATTATTTTCTTGGATAATTTACTGCTCATCATTATGAAGTCCCACAAAGACAAGAGAGCATTTTAAACCTTTCGGCATATTTAAATAGCAAATATCCATGGCAACAGAGTACCCATACTCCAATTTCATAAGTGGGAAAACACATTACTGAAGCAGGCCTGCTTTTTGTTCCAATGTTGTAGTCAGTCATGTATATGAACAGTGAGTGGTTGAGAGCAGTTCTGCACTCTACTCGTGAAATGACTGAAGAAGTTGGCAATTAAAATTAAAAAAAAAAACAAACCTTGCCACTTTGCAACATTATAAAAACTCTAAATAAATCACATGAAATAAGTGGAAAACTATTTCTCAGAATTATCAGGACTCCATCTGATTACACTTTATTAAGAATCCTTGTTGTCTGATTTTAAATACAAAGTACGCACTTAAAAAAATGAGGCACTAAAGAATAAAAAGGTACCCAGATAAAGATGCTCACTGCTACGTTATCTTTAACAGAAAAAAACAAACAAACAGATGTACATAGAGGAAGGATTTCACAAGTTCTGGCACATCTAGAATCGGGAATATTATGTAGTCATTTAAAGAGTTATAATGAAGATCATGAAAATGTTTATGTTAAATGAGAAAATCTTACTGCAATATTTTATGCAGAAAAGAGAACACTTCCTAACTCATTCTATGAGACCAAAGCCATACAAAAAAATCACAAGAAAACTACATACCAATATCCCTTATGAATACAGATACAAAAATCCTCAACAAACTATGAGCAAACCAAATCTAGCAGCGTATTAAAAGAGTTATATACCATGACCAATTAGGATTAATTCCAGGAATACAACATACAAAAATCAATGTAGTATATCAAAATATTGAATGAAGGAAAGGAACTGCATGATAATCTCAACAGATGAAGAAAAAGCATTTGACAAAAATCTAATACCCTTTCAGATAAAAGCACTGAACAAACTAGGAAGAAAAGAGAAATTCCTTGATATGCTCAAGGGAATTTATGAAAAACCTACAGCTAACATTATACTCAATGGTGAGAGACTGAAAGCTTTTCTCCTGACATCAGGAAAAAGACAAGGATGCCTGCTTTTGCCAATTCTGTTCAACACTATACTGGAGATCAAGCCAGGTCAATTAAGAAAGGAAAAGAAAAGCTATCCAGATTGGAACGGAAGAAGAAAAACTATCTCTTTTCATAGACGACATGATCTTAAAAACCCTAAAAAATCCACATCAAAAAAAAAAAAACCACAAACAAACAAAAGAAAAAAACCAAACAACTATTAAAGCTAGCAAATGAGTCCAGCAAAGTTGCAGGATACAAAATCAAATTACAAAAAAATCAGTTGTATTGCTATATAATAGAAATGAACAGTCTGACAATGAAAATGAGAAAACAATTCCATTTACAACTGCTTCAAAAGAATGAAATATTTAGGAATAAACTGAACCAAGGAAGTACAAGACTTGGACGCTGAAAACTACAGAACATCATTGAAAGAAACTAAAGAAAACCTAAACAAAAATATCCCATCCCATGTTCATGGACTGAAATACTTCATATTAAGATGGCGATACTCCCTAAATCGATCTACAGAATCAATGCAATCCCTATCAAAATTCTGACTACCCTTTTTGCAGAAATGGACAACCTAATCCTAACATTCATATAAAATTGCACAAGGGACCCCAAATAGAAAAAACAATCTCGATAAAGAAAACAAAGTGGGACAACTCTCACTTCCTGATTTCAAATCTTACTACAAAGCCAGAGTACCTAAAACAGTGTGGTACTGGCATAAGGATAGACATATATCAATGGAATATAAGTGAGAGTTCAGAAATAAGCCTATACATTTATAGCTAATTTATTTTCCACAAAGGTACCAAGATCATTTGATAAGGAAAGAATATGGCCTTTTCAACAAATAGTGCTGGAACAACTAGATATCTACATGCAAAAGAACTAATTTAGACCATTTTACACCATATACAAAAAGTAGCTCAAAATGGATCAAAGACCTAAATTTAAGAACTATAACGCTAAAATTCTGAGAAGGAAATAGGTGAAAATCTGCATAACCAGTGATTTTTTAAAATATGACATCATAAGCACAGCATCCAAAGAAAAAAAAAACAGATAAATTGGGCTTCATTAAAACTAAAAATTTTGTGTGTCAAAGGATATTTACCAAGTGAACAGACACTATCAAGTTGAAAGACAACCCAAAGAATGGGAAACATTTTTGCAAATTATGTATATAATAAGGGTCTAGTAGCCATAAGATATAAAGAACTCTTACAATTCAACAATAAAAGATGAATAACACACTTTAAAAATGGGCGAAGGTTTTGAATAGGCATTTTTTCCAAAGAAGATATACAAATGGCCAATAAGTACATGAAAGGATGCTCAACATCATTAGTCATTAGGAAGATGCAAATCAAAACCACAATGAGATACCACTTTACATGCAGTAGGGTAGCTATAACCAAAGACAGATAATACCAAGCATTGCTGTCTCCAAGGATGTGGAGAGACTGGAACTTTCATACGCAGTTATGCTCCACATAACATTTCACTCAATATATGAGGGTGGTCCTGTAAGATTATAATGGAGTTGAAAAATCCCTATTGCCGACTGCCATCCTAGCCATCATAATATCATAGCGTAATGCATTACTCATGTGTTTGTTGTGATGCTAACGTAAACAAACCCACTGTACTGCCAGTGGTATAAAAGTATTGCACACACAATTATGTACAGTATGTGATAATGATAATAAATGTTACTGTTTGTCTATTAACTATACTGTATTTTTCATCATTATTTTAATGTGTACTCTTTCTAGTTATTAAAAAAAAAAGGTTGCTGTAAGACAGAATACCATGTTGTCAGTAGCAGCCTCATACATCGTGTGTTTACCATGCCTCTAGATTGCACCGTTTCCTCTAGTGCTTGATTTAACCTTTGTTTTGTACACTAATGTGCTATATAGGCTTGTAGCCTAGGAGCAATAGGCTATATCATAGCCTATATCATATAGCCTAGGTGTGAAGTAAGCTGTACCATTGGTTTGTATATGCATTCTCCGATGTCTGCACGACAAAATCGCCTCACAATGCATTTCTCAAAATGTATCCCCGTCAAATGGGGCATGACTGTATTGCTGGTAGAAATGTAAAATGGTACAGCCTCTTTGGAAAACATTTTGGCAGTTCCTCAAAAAGTTAAACATAAAGTTATCAGACCCAGCAATTCCACTCCTAAGGGTATATCCAAGAGAGTTAAAAATATACATCTATATAAAAACTTGTACCTGAATGTTCATAGCAGCCCCAAAGTGGAAACAACTCCAACATCCATCAGCTGATGAATGGCTAAACAAAATGTGGTGTGTCCATGCAATGGAATAGTCAGCCATAGAAAGGAATTGCTATGGACTGAAGGTTTGTGTGCCTCCCCTGCAAAATCTGTATCTTGAAGACCTAATCCCAATGTGATGATATTTGGAGGTGGGGCCTTGGGGAGGTAATTGGGTTTATAGAGTTCATGAGGGTGGAGGCCCCATGATGGTATCGGTGACCTTACAAGGGGATAATGAGACTAGAGCTCTCTCTCCATTCCTCGCAAAGACACAGCAAAAGGCAGACATCCAAAACCCAGGAAGAGGGCCCTCACCAGAACCTGCCCATGCTAGCATTTTGATCTCAGACTTCCAGCTTCCAGAACTGTAGAAATAAATGTTTGGTGTTTAAGCCACCCAACCTATGGTATTTGTTAAAGCAATTTAAACTGACTAAGACAGGAATGAAGTACTGTTACATGCTACAACATGGATGAACCTTGAAAATATCATGCTAAGTGAAAGAACTCAGACACAAAAGTTACATATATGAGTCCATTTGTACAAAATGTCCAGAAAGGCAAATCCGCAGAGAAAGCAAATTAGTGATTGCTAGGTGATGGGAACAGGGGGAATTGGGGCTATCTGCTAACAGGTATGGATTTCCTTTTGGCATGATGGTAATGTCCTGGACTTGGTGGTGATGGCTGCACAGCATTATGAACATATTAAAAACTGTCGAATTATACCCTTTAAAGGTACTTAAATGGTGAATTTTATCTCAATTTTTTAAGTTTAAAAAAATCATAATTTTTACTCAAATCATATTTATAACTACATATAAAATAGAAGCCTTTGAAATTATATAAAATAGAAAAATAGAGGGGTTGTAGATTATTTATCCTCTTTAAAAACTTAATTTTCAGTGTAGAATTGTTTATAACAAGAAAAAACTGAAACCAATCTAAATATCCATTATTAAGGAACTGATTAAATTATGATGCAGCCATCACAAAGAATGAGCTATATTAGTTGAAAAAGCAAAGGGCCAAACAGTGGCTTAAGTATGATCCCATTTGTGTATGTTTTCAGTGCTATACAACCATACTCGTATCTGCACAAGCTCTTCACAGTGCTAACTACAGTGAGACTCCTACTTTTAATTTTATGCCATTGGATATTTTTTTATTAAAAAATTGTTGGAAATAAAAAATAATATTTGATTCCTCTTTTGGAATACAACCTCAGATATTTAGATGGCTTGCAAACACAGTAAGCACTCAGGTATCTGTTGAATATAACATTTGCTGTATGCAAGGAAAGCTTCTTTAAATGTTAGTGTTTTGCAATCAGAAAATGGATGTTGTAGTAACATGATCTACATTTTCTGAGAGACTGCACTCTTTATAAGGAATCGGTTCCAAACAATTTGCCACAAAGTCACTTTACATGGTATACATGCCACAGGAAGAACATCCCTACATAGGAAGAGAATACAAAATGAAAACTTATATTGTATGTCTGATAACAGGACTCAAAATTATATATTCATGATAACAGTGGTTTGTGATCCTAGATATGTAACATGACCCTAATATAAGGATACTGTGCCTATAAGGGCACGGAGCCTTTTTTATTATAATGCAGAAAGAGTAAATTGGCCTAGATTCATGCACAGAAAGGTACTGATGATACATAATAATGAGAACATTATACAAGTATTAAATTACACGAAAATCTACAAAAGGATATCTGTAGCATCAGAAGCCTAAAAGGTATGTTAGCAAAACTAAAGGATACATATTCTATCTAATTCTTAATGATATCAGAGAATCTGTAGGATTGGATAAACACTGGAGAAATTTGCTTTGGGGTAGAGATGCAAATATCAAAATAGAAATTCATATATCTATTTAGGGAGTAATGATGGCAACATAAGGGGAAAAAAAACCTACCTGCCATTCAAACTCGCTATCGGACCAATCCCAGTATGTGCTAATAGAAGAAGATACATCACTGCAGACACTCCCCTCAGGGAACAAATCAAAAGAAGTGAAATCTTGATCATCTAACAGGGAATAGCAATCATCTTGATCTCCAACAGAAACTGATGAAAACAGCTCCTCACTGCATTCTGAGCTGGCAACACTTGTTCCACAAGAAGTTAAGTTCCACCTTAAAAGTATAACACAAAAGAAATAACAACAGGAATTACAGAATCCATCCAATTAAAAGATGTTAATAGTATATATTTATGACATTTATGTTTTTAGGTATAATTATATTGTGAATATTTTCAAGAGCCCTTTTAAGGATATATACTAAAATATGTATGAATGAAATATGTCTTGGATTTGTCTCAAAATAATAAGGAAGAGATTGTTAAATGAGTAGGGGTATTGATAAAGCACACTGCCATATGTGAATAATTGTTGAAGCTGGGTGATGGGTACGTGGGGTTCATTACACTATTCTCTCTACATTTCTACCTGTCTGGAAATATTGCAATAAAATATCTTAAAAGAAAAATGTATTTAAATTAGGAACAAAGTAAAACCTTCATCCACAAACAAAATACATAGCATAGTGGTTATGAGTAAGCTCTGGAGTCAAATTGAGTTCAAATTCTTGCTCTGTCTGTCACTTGCCTGCTTTTTTTTTTTTTTTTTTTTATTTAAGCAAAACACACCCTTCTCCAAGCCTGTATCCTCATTTTAAAAATGCAGTTATTGTGAAGATTACATGAGGACACATACAGAAGACTTAGCAGACCTAAAAAGTGCTCAGTACATGGCAGCTATTATTATTAAAGGAAGAGGATAGCCATTGCAGGGTAGGGAAAAGCACCAACAAAGTACATAGGTAGAAGCTCAAAAGTGTTTCTTATATTTAAAAACTTTAACATATTAGTGTTACACAGGATCATTGCAGAGATGTTGGAATGAGAAAGGACTAATTAAGAAGATTAAAATGACCAATAATACCCAGCAATAACTAATCCATAATATTTTGGTATTTTCTGCATGCATATATATGTTTTTACAGGATCAGCATTCTGCATATATTTTAGTATCCAGCTTTTTGTTTTTTACTTAACATTACATACTGAACATTTCCCAAAATATATTACTTGAAAACATTTTAATGCCATTGATTAAATGTATCACAATTTATTTAACCTTATTCCTTCAATATATACTTAAGCTGTTTCCATTTTTTTTTTTGGTATAACAAATAATATTGAGATGAAACTTTGTTTATAATTACTTATCCAAATATATAATCTCTCAAGGTAGATTACTTGAAAGGAAAGTACTGAGTCACAGAATGCAAACACTTCTAAAGGTCATAGTATACTGAAATACCTTTCTGAAAGGCTATACCGACTTATACTCCCCAAAGCAGTATATAAAAGTGCTCATTTCACCAGAACCTTAACACACTGGAATTTTCATTTAAAAAATTTTTACCCGATGGAAGAAAAACGTTTTTGTATCAATTTTTTTAATTCTTTGATTACCGGCAAGATCAAAATTAAAAATATTTATTAGTTATTTCGCTATAGCATTTTTCTCTGTTAATGTTTTCCTTATTGATTCTGTAAGAGTTCTTTATGCATTAAAGATATTAACATTTTTGTCTGTAGTATTTGTTGCAGAGATATAGTTTTTTGTTGCTGTTTTTGAAATCTATAAATCTGCTTTATTTTATAAATTTCCACTAGCTTTATGCCAGTAATGAGATAATCTTCATTGCTTCTACAGTAGCCTAGGGAATTAATCTTTCTAAGATAATGATTTAGTATATTCGATACTAAGTTACTAATAAGATACTGAAATAAGACTTCCTGAAGAAAAGCCTGTTATTTACTTACTATTAGGTTGTTTCTTATCCTTCATTAAATTCAGTTTTTCCTTGAATTGTGTATTTCATTTTTTTAACTCCCTCTCTTATTTTGTATGACTAAGGTTAATTCCAAAGTTTTTGATTTACAAAATTCGGGCAACCTAACAAATTCTATAGCACCATTTTGTTTGAGCTAAAGGTAGAGTATTTTAAAGCATTAAAACACACACAGAGACACACACACTCTAAACTATTATGGTTCAGTAAATATAAAAGCAGATTACAACAAATTTTTATAAATAGGCAAAAATCTAAAATTCATCTAATAATCCAAGAATATACCTAGTTTCACTATTACCTAGTTTCATCACATGATTGCTAGGTAGGCAGTGTCCTCAATTTTTAAAAATCAATAAACTTAGTAGAATTAACCAAAATGTGCAGGTCATGCAATAAGACAATATAAAAGCTGTGAATAGCAATCGTAAGTTCCGTCCTGGACACAGGTAAACCATATCTACATTTTGTCCCGGGCGAACAATTTTTTCACTTATCTTCAAATTACATATGACATTTTTTTAACCTTTTTTCACCACCGAATCAACAAACATTTAGTCAGTATCTTCTGTGTGCCGAGTACCGTGTTATGTGCTAGGAAAAGCTGTTAAGTAATTGTTTTTAATGAGAAGGTTTTTCAGCTTGCAAAACTTCAACAGAAATGTTGGTCTCCCTCTATGAGTAATACTGACTTTCCTTTTTAAAAAAACTGTGCCATATTTAATAATCTGATGATCAGATAACTGACAAGGGAATCAGGAATTTGCAGACTTGATTTATTATTGGTTTTGTGTTCTTATCTTAGGGCAAAATCAGTATGTTCCTCAGTTTTGCAAATCCATGACTTTATAACAGATATAACAGGGTTCTGTGTATTCTTAGAAGCCTTTGCTCTTTTCTTTTCTTTCTTTCTTTTTTTTTTTAGTTAACAGTGGCAAGGAAACTGGGCTCATACTTGAAACAAACCACTTATAAAACAGAAAAACAGTACTTTTTATTATTAGAGATTTTTTTTTTTAATTCTAATTTGTAAATACTTTTATTATTATTTTAAGGCAATGTAGATAAAAACAAAGTAGGAAGTACTTTTATCCACTGCTGGTGAGAGTGTTAAATTGGCATAATCTTTCTGAAAAGTAATCTGGTAACATATATCTCCAGAGCTTTAAAAAGTTTCATTCTTTTAGACTCAGTAATTGCCCTTCTAGGAATCTATCGGCTTCTCCATATAGAAATTTGGGGAAAAATCATGTAGGTACAAACACATCCAAACAATATTATAATAGCCAAAAAAAGGGAAAATAAATGCCTCCAAAACATAGGGGATAATTAAATAATATATATGAATAAAAATGTTTTTATAATTAAAAATCATATTTTCAGACTATTTATTGAAAAGGAAAACACAATATAAGTGCAAATAACCTGGCCACAAATTACATATATTGCCTGATCCTGATTTTTAAAAATTATATAGGTACATAGAAAGAACATTAAAAGTAACATCAAAATGTGGACAGTTATCCTTAGTGAAAGGGATCGTGAATGGTCTTTGTAGATTTGCATATGCCCACAATTTTCTATAATGAGTTTTCATAATAAAAATTTAAGTGTGATTCTTTTGGACTGTTCTGTAGGTTTCAAATGTGTAACAAATGATCACTATGTGCATGTGCTTAACAACAAACTATTCTTAGTTACAAAGCCGTAACATTACATCTTATTCCATTAAGAGAAAGCTACCTAAGAAAATCCTAGCTATAACCATAAAATTATTCACAAAGAAGACTTTCTCCATATCTTAAAAATGTTGAAAAGAATCCCAATGAAATGGTTGTAATTTGATAACTAGGCTTGCCGACCAAATTTTAATTATAAGAAAAGGTAAAGCTGAGAACAAATCCATGCCATGCATTCATTCTCAAGGAACAGTCCCTATCATCATGTGTATTCATCATGTGGCTCCCTGCTAGAATCCCCATACAGCCACCCTAACCTCTGCTACTCCTCTGGAGTCCAACAGGCCATTAAGGTCCCAGGTAAGAGCAGATGACACAGCCTCCTTACCTACTCACTCCAATTCCCAGCTCTCCTCTAAATGACCTCAATTGTCTTGAGATCATTACACATCCCTCCTATCCTCTCTACAGTCTCGACAATAAAAATATTCCAGTTCATTTCTAAGACTAATTCTTTCATTTGGACTCCCGAGTTCATCCCATCCATCTCGTCATCTAGCCCTCTCTTATATTTTCCATTTCTCCCTTTCCTGTGGGATGCTTCTAAGGAACTAAAATCTCTATTTTTGGAGAAGAAAAACTAAACAAGGAAAACAAAACAAAGAAACTTTGCTTTATTTTTTCAAATATCACCACACCTCCTCTCCTTCCTTTCCTTAAGTTTACTGAAAAGTTTCATCTACCATCTCAACCTCTGTAACTCGGTTCTACTCTCGTCATCCTACTGTAATTTCTGATTATTCCCAAATCTACATTTCTAGCCTGGATAGTTCCCCAAAGCCCAATCCCCATTCTTAACTCATCTCAACAAGTCCCCAAACCAAAATCCTTCTGTCTCTGTAACCTATCTCACTTTATGGAACGTGGTTCTCCCACCTACACTCATAGCTCTTCTGCACCTCTAATTTTACATCAAGATTGGAAAACTGTGGGTGGTACAAAAGGTACACAGTAGCCTTGTTGTTTTTCTGGTTGAAAACAGGGTTCAAAAATCATATAACTGAGTAACTTCTTTATACAATCGTTCATTTCGTATCCTGCCAATAGGGTATACAAAAGTGAGGCACTGTCCTCCCACCCACTTTTCACATTTGTTCAATGTACAATTGTTGATGTACTCCTGAAAGATAAAGAGAATAACACATCGAGTAGTTCATATTAATCACCTTCATCTCTCAATTATAGGATCTACTAATATCATTATAATTTTTTTTCAATTTGCTAAATGACATCCTTTCTTGATGATAGTGGAGGTTGTGGTGAACGAAGGCTAAGAGAAGATCCACAACTACATCAGAAAAATCCTGTCCCCAAAACCAAAGAAAAATGTCTTAAACACTATATATAGTCCATACTGACATTTCAATTAAAAAAAAAATTGTCTTTTTGCTTATTGAAATTTATTTCAAAATTCCAGACAAACCCTACTTGGTCACAAAATCCTAAAAGATACTCCTAGGAAAGTATGAATTCTTAGGGAATTGGCTGTGTTCATATAATTTATGAACCAGTGAAACAACTTAATTCACAGGTGACTCTAATCTGAACACTATAAACATTCATAATCTTAGGGATTACAAGTAATAGTGCCCGACTCTCCAGGTTAATGAAGATTGCAAATGTTGTCCAGAGTCCAATAAATGAACAGTCACAAAACTGTCATCATACTAAGGGCCTTATCAAGAGCATTATTTAAACAATCTCCAGTTTTCTTATCAAGTAACAAGGAAGAAGCAAAATTAAGGTAAATCAAGTGTCAACCCATTGGCAAGCTTTCTACTTTCAATGAAATTTATTTTATAATGACTAAACCCAAAGTAGAATATCTGTACTTAGCTATTTGGATCTGATTTTTAGATTGTTGCTTGAATTGGTGAATGATGTGATGTGAGGGAAAAAATGTGACACGTAAAACTCCAAAATAAAAGAATTCCCCAAACTTTGCCCACATACATGATTTAGCTCTTTGCTTCTCCCTGAAAAGAAATGACTAGAAGCATATGGTCCTCTCAAACACCATCTTGAGGAGGGATAAGAAGGCAGAACATTTTGAAAAGAAAAAGGATTTAAAAAGCAAGGTAGCCCAGGGCAGAAACATTATCTGCTATAAATATTGCTAAGTCTGGTTCCCCTAATCTCTGCTGAAAAGGATACAGAGTAAAATACATTAGACCTCCTACTGCCATTTCAAGCCTTGTGAAAAGTAGGGTTTGGAGAGAGAGGTTTTTAAAAAGCAGGCAGTAACTAGGAAAAATAATGTTTGACTTGGAAAAACAAGGGCTGAACAGGAACCTCCAGCTCTATTTTCACTGCTCCATTCTGCAAAACCACCTTGACTTTACCGTGGTCTCTAAGAAAATGGGTAGGAAAGCACAAGGAAAAAAAATGGGAGGAGAAAGAACAAACAAGCTGTAAGAAATGTTTTATTCTCCTTGCTTCAGTCACCATCACCTCGACCCATTTTGGCAGGGCTTACCCTTAGCATCTGTCTCCACTCCTTTGCCCTCAGCATCAGAGCAACATAATTCTGAAATCATTTCGCTTCCCTGTGTATATAACTTGCTCCAGTGCTACAAAACTTACATATCAAACATGTGCAAAAGTATGCTTTTATACTATTTTCCAACGCATACAATCTTAAGCACACTTAATTTCATGAATGTTGCATTCATGATCTAGTCACTTCACAGGTTAAAAAGGCTTCTGTGAGACAGTCTATGAAACTATAACAACCATTTACAACACTGGAGACGTTAGCTCTGCTCCAAGTTTCAGCACTGGCTCCAAAGGAATAGTCCTGTTTTTTTGCCTAACTAAGTTTTATGACCCTGAATTCAGTCTTTTCTCTCTGGGCCTCAGGTTCCTCATTTTTGCAATTGGGATTTGAAATAGTCATAACACATTTACTACCTCTTCCTTTTCAAATGTGTCATACTCATGTTCTATACAACTATTTGTAACACTTTGCTCCCTGAGTATATACCTTTTTTTTTTTTTTCCAGGTAGGTAAGAATCATGTTTTATACATTCCTTGTATCTGGCTGAAGCTCAGTAAACCTGTGTAGACTGATGTAAGAGATGGCGGGGGTCATAAAAAAAGACATTAAAATGTGGAAGGATTTGTTCATGCTCATATTGTAAACTGGCTCAGAAATCAGAGCCAGACTCCTTAATTCAACTCCAGTATTTTTCGTAGCTGAACCTCTCTCCTCCCTTGTTCTCCACGAACCCTCCCAGGCCTCTGAATATGTATCTCTAACGTCTACCTATATTAAAGGTTGGGGCTACGTCTAAAACATCTTTAAACGCCCCACATTTGGTACAACGCATAAATGCCTGAGAGAACACTCCCTTCTAATAAAACCAGTTAGGAGATGCACCCTCTGAATAAATTTGTATAAGCAAGCCCATCCTAAGCCTAGCTCCATCCTTCCACTGAGGGAACAAACAGAGGGATACACCACATGAAGGAATCTTCCAGATTTAAGCTTATAGGTTTTGGCAGGGCCTAAAGCGCGAAGGCAAAGAGTGGGGCAAAAGGGGAAGGGAGGGAGCGAAGAATTGTCTGGTTTCCAGAGTCACTAAAAAAAAGAGAGGGGATGGCAGTGAAATAGGTTTTAAGACAGCACAACCCGTAGTAAAGGGATTCTAGCTTAAAAAGTGCCACCTTTCAAAGATCCATGGATCGATTTTTGTTTGATTTAAACAATCCATATCGTGGAAAATGGAAGGGGTTAAACTTTTGCTGAAGTGGATGGGCACCAGAGCAGCTAGTAAAAATCAAGGGGTTACAGATTCGCAGGGGAGACAAAGATGGGGGACGAGGTGGAAGGAGGGTCAACGTGTCAGAAGATGTAAATGGGGAAAGAGAGCAAAATGCCGGCCGAAAGGAAAATCAGGAGGGCAGGGGTGAAAACAGGGAGAACGAAAGAGCCCGGGAATGAGCAGCGGTCGGAGAGAAAGATGGGGGAGGGGGCGAACAGAAGCACAGACCCAGGGCGGAGCGCCAGGCTCTTGGGCGACCCGGTGATCCCCGGCTTGAGACAGGGGTGTGGATAATCCGCCCCTGTCCCCAGCAGCAGTTTGTACCTGTTGGTGTGGAAGCGATGGAGCGGGTCGGTGCGATGGCAAGAGGACAGCTGGCAGCCGAAGTCGCTGATGTCTAGGCAGCCCGGCTCCTCGCTCGGGCAGGTGCCCAGCCCGCGAGGGGGTCCCAAAAGCGGGAAGGGCTCCTCCGGGGTCAGAAACTTCTCGTACGAAGTGGTGGCCGATGCCTCGTCGGACATGGCTGGAGACGGCAGGGCTCGGGCTCCCTCTCTGGCCCCGGGCTGCTCCCGCGACCGCCCTCGCCCTCACTCTAACCTGTCCCTGTCGCCGCAGCGCCGGGGTGTGCCCGCTGCAGCTCCCTAGCAGGCTGAGCGCGTCTGCCAGTCGCTGTCCCAGGAGTGCCAACGACGCTGCTCCAGGCCACGGCAACCCGCCGGTCCCCCGTTAGCCCCCCAGTGGCCTCTGCAGCCGCCCCAGTGGCCGCCGCCGCTGCCCAGCCCAGCCTCGTCAGCGCTGCACCGTCGCCACCCGCCCCGCCCCGCCCACTGCGCTCACCGACCGCGACTACTGCAGTCCGCCCCGAGCTCAACCCGAGAACTGCAGCGGTAATCCGCTCCCCGCGCCCTCTGCTGGAGCGGAGGAAGAACTGAACCTCCGCCCGCCCGCACGGCGCTGTCCGCCCCGCCCTCCACGCGGCCAATCAGAGATTCTAGGCGCTAGAAAGCCAGGCGCTTGGAGCCAACCCCCTCCTCCGGCGGCTGATTACTAAACAGTAAGCTGCGGCCCTTAGAAAAGGGACTTGGCTAAGGTCACACTGCGGGTGCGTGAGAAAGAATCCAGATGCCCTGGTTCCCAGTACAGTCGATCACCTGTCCCAACTAAACAAGTATTTATTGAGGTCCTGCAGTTGTGTGCCCAGCACTGTGCAATGAGCTGTAAAGAAAACGGACCAAGTAGAGAAAAATAGTCCCCGTCTCATTTCTGATCATCTAACCCCAAGAATTCTACGCAACAGCCACCAGGCTACTCAGAGCTACTAGACACGTAGAGCTTTTTTTGTGCTCTGTGCTGCGGGTCGCATTATAAATTCTGTTTGGAATGACCTGCAGTTTCTCCCTTGCTGATCTATAAAGCCCCAGCTCAAATGTTACCTCCTCGGTGAAGCCTTCCCTGACTCCCAAAGGAGACTTAGGTATTCCTGCCAACGCTCCTTTAGAAAGGGCATTTACCTTGTTCGACCTAAATCGACTTACTAGGTGTTACACACTGTTCGTTCTTCTTTTCTCTTCTCTCTTACTCTAGACTAGTAGTTCCAGATCTTAGGCAATAAATCTTTTGAAAATATTTAGAGGAAAATACAAGATTGCCAATTTTCTTATTTTGCCAACTGAAGGCAATTTAAAGCTGCCTACTACTATTTTTATAAAAGGAAGTACATTTTCACATAAAATGTTAAGAGCGTAATCTCTCAATATAACATTAGCAATATTTAGCTTTATTGAAAAACTACATTGAACCTGTCAACAAAAGTCACTGCCACCAATCCAATGCCAACAGGAGTCCTGAATCTGGGGTGAGGTGAAGAGAGGAACTTTATGGAAACTGGAAATGGCTCCAGTTTCACAGCTCAAGTCAGGGAAATGCAGCAGAAAGTACACTCCCTGGAGACAGAGGGAAAGCTGACTTACACAGGGAGAAGTTCTCAGCCCTGATCCCTGATTGATCCATTTCTAGGCAAATGGAGACCCTAACTTCACACAGTTTGGTCCAAAAAGTACCATCCTAACTGTTTTTTAAGAAGCCACTCTGGTCGGTAAAGATGCAAGTGAGGATACAGCTGCATAATTCCAATTGGACAGGGAAGATTGCAGTCTCATTGGTGGAAATACAGTACCAGGTGCTGCTCTATAAGGTTTGGCTCAGATGGCAGAAAACAATGTAGGAAGCTTAACAGCTCAGTTCATGGCTTTTCCCAGATACAGGGTGTGCATGAGAGGCCTCTGCAAACATGGCTGCTAGACTCTATGAATTTGGGTCCAGTTCACTACAAGGAGTCCTTCTTAGCAGTTGCATTCTTTCTCGAGGTTGGCAAGAGTATAGAGTCTACTTCTGAACCCAGAGCCAATAGCGCCCATATTAAACCAAGGAAATAAATTTCATACCTAACCTGAAGAGTCTGCCAAAGCAGCTATGAGGTTATTCTCTGATTTACCTAATTCTGATTTCTAGGTTTACTTCTGGAATTTTCAGTAGTATTAAAGATCTCAGAGAGATCAGCAGAGATGTAAGCACAAGATTCTACTGTTAAAATGTCCACGTTCTTCCTCAAAAAGCCAATTTTATATCTAAGAAAGCTCCTTCTGAACCAGTGCTTGTTCAATTTCATGAATTTCTGGGGCAAGAAGTTCTATAGCCTTAGAGACTATATTAAGCTTCCTAAGAGTAACAACTTTCCACAAACTTGGTGCCTTCAAATAACATAAAAGTATTCTCTCACAGTTCTGGAGAATAGAAATCTGAAACTAGCAGGACCACAGTCACTCCAGAGGCTTGAAGGGAGAAGTGGTTCCTGCCCCTTTTTGCTTTTTTTTTTTTAATTAAGTTTATTGGGTAACATTGGTTAATACAATTGTACAATTTTCAGATGTATGTTATAATTTGACATCTGTATATTCTACTGTGTGTTTACCACCCAAAGTCCAGATTCCTTCAGCTACCATATATTTGATCCTCTTCACCTACTTCACCCTCTCCCTTTCCTCCTATATTTGACCCCATTTAACCGTCTACCTCCCCCCTCCTGCGCCACCCTTTACTCTCTGGTAACCACTAATGTAGTCCATGTCCATGAGTCTCTGTTTCTTTGTCCTGTTCATGTGTTCCTTTTAGTTTTATATCCCACATATAAGTGCTATCATGTGATTTTCAACTTTTTCTGTCTGACTTATTTTGCTTAGCAGAATTATCTCAAGGTCCATTCATGTTGCCACAAATGGCAGTATTTCATCTCTTCTTATGACAGAGTAATATTCCTGTATACATGTACCACATACATATATACTGTATATATGTACCACAGCTTCTTTAGCCAATCATCTATCGTAGGACACTTTGCTTACTTCCATGTCCTGGCCACTGTGAATAATGCTGTTATGAACATGGTGTGCAAATATCTTTTCAGATATGGGTTTTCAAGTCTTTGGGGGTAAATACCCAGTAGAGGGATTGCTGGATCATATGGTAGATCCATTCTTAGTTTTTTGAGGAACTTCCATACTGTTTTCCATAGTGGCTGTACCAATTTGCACTCCCACCTGCAATGTATGAGGGTTCTTTATTCTCTGCATCCTTTCCAGCATTTGTCATTACTTGTCCTGTTGATAACAACTATTCTAACAGGTGTGACATGATATCTCATTGTGGTTTTGACTTGCATTTCCCTAACAGCAAGCAAGTGGAGCATCCTTTCAAATATTTGTTGGCCATTTGTATGTTCTCTAGGGAGAAGGATCTGTTCTGGTCCTCTGCCCATTTTTTGATTGGATCATTTGTGTTTTTTGGTGTTATTGAGTTGTATGAGTTCTTTGTATATTTTGGTTATGAGGCCCTTATCGGAGGCATTGCTGGCAAATATATTTTCCTATTCAGATGGCTGTCTCTTTACCTCGTTGACAATTTCTTTTGCTGAGCAGAAGCTTTTTAGTTTGATGTAGTCCCATTCATTTATTTTAGCTTTTACTTCCCTTGCTTTTGAGGTCAAATTCATAAAATATTCTTTAAGTCCAAGGTTCTTGAGTTTCATCCTTATGTTTTCTTTTGTGCATTTTATTGTTTCAGGTCTTATATTCAGGTCCTTAATCCATTTTGAGTTAATTTTGGTGTGTGGTGATTGACAATAGTCTAGTTTCATTCTTTTGCAGGTGACTTTCCAGATTTCTCAGCACCATTTATTGAAGACGCTTTCCTCTCTCCACTGTATGTTTTTTGGCTTTTTTTGTTGAAAATTATTTGCCCCTATAAATATGGATTTACTTCTGGACTCTCGATTCTGTTCCACTGGTCTGTGTGTCTGTTTTGCTACCAATACAGTGCCGTTTTGATTACTGTCACTTTGTAGTATAATTTGAAGTCGGGCAGAGTGATGCCTCCAGCCTCATTCTTTTTTTCTCAGGATGACTTTGGCAGTTCGGAGTCTTTTGTGCTTCCATACAAATCTGATGATTTTTTTGTTCTAGTTCTTTTTTTAAAAGCCGATGGGTTTTGCTGGGGATTGCATTAATTCTGTTTAATGCTTTAGGTAATATGGTCATTTTAACTATGTGCATTCATGTAATCCAAGAACACAGAATATCTTTCCATGTTTTTGTATCTTCTTCGATTTGTTTTAATAGGATCTTGTAGTTTTCATTATGTAGGTCCTTCACATGTATCGTTAAATTTATTCCTAGGCATTTTATTCTTTTTGTTGCAATTGCAAAAGGAATTATTTTTTCCACTTCTTTTTCTGACATTTCATTATTAGAGTATAGGAATGCTATGGATTTTTGAATGTTGATTTTGTATCCAGAGACTTTACTCTATTTTGCCGCGGTCCGGCCACGACAGGATCCAGGGGGCCCCGAAGGTGCGCAAGGCGTCAGTGCGGGAGACATTCGACTACACAACTCAGAGGCGGTGTGACACTGTTCCGTTTTATTGTGATTTGAGTACAACTTTTATACTTTTTATTTTGGCATTTGATTATACTTTGTAGTTAAGGTAGCAGGGAGTTAAATTTCTGTGGTTAGATGAAGCAGAAAATCTTATAGAGTATATTATTATTAATATTCATGATTAACTAGTACATTTTTCTCTCAATCATTAGAACAGAACTACCTGATGGAACAATCTAAACTTTTAATTATTATATCTATTACGTAAGATACAGTTTGATTTAAGTAAAGGTGATAGATAGATGTATTCATAACAGCAAGCATTGGCTTGTGGGCAGACATTGTTCTTCTTTCTGCCTGAAGAAATCTTTTAAATGCTATTTGATTTATGCTATATCTAAAGTTCAAGCTGAACCTTTCTCATAGCTGTTCAAAAGTTTCCTTGGTGCAGTAATGAGGAAAATATTTATAAAAATCAGTTTTACAAAGCTGCTTTCATAAGCTAAGTTTCTGTTCCTTTGTTTTTTAACCACTAAGGAGGTCCTGACCTAGCCAGCCTTTCTATGAAACTTAAACTACTATAAGGCACATGAATTCCATCTTTATTCACTATACATATACTATCTTTGTTATAAGCTCCTGTATAAGGCAAAGGAAGATCAGGTAATCTTTTCATACTATTAGCCCCACTAGGTGGATACCAGAGTTTTCCATTTATCCACTAGGCCACAAAAGGAGGCCCTTCCATAGTAGGCACAGGCTTATGAGTAAATTTCTTATCCTTTACTAATTTTTCTACTAACTGCGTGGGAACAGGAGTATAAACTGGTTCTAGTAATTCAGCTTGTTATAATTTATTCATAACATCTTTAGGAGGCGCGTCAAAAGGAATTTCTCTTAATAATTGTTCAAATAAAGGGTTTACGCATTCTGGACACGTCAGGGTGACTAGAGCTGATTCCATACGCGGGGAATTTACTATGTTTTCCTCAGAGCCAATTTTGAGGATATCCATTTGTACAGCATTTACACTTACTAGAATTTGTGCTACCCAAATTCCCCCTCTTAATAGGATCGTTTCTAAGAAACCAATTATCCCTAAACACATGCCACGTCCTCGTTCTTGACAATGCATTCCTTGAAGCCTCTGTCCCCATCTCCAGACCTTGTCATGCAGTAGGGTAGAAAGAGGACACGGCAGTATTTGCTTATTGCTTCTAGTATTTTTCTTGTGGAGTCTTTAGGGTTTTCTATATAGAGAATCATGTCATCCGCAAATAGTGACAATTTGACTTCTTTGCTTCCTATTTGGATGTCTTTTTTATCTTTCTCTGGTATGATTGCACTCACTGGGACCTCCAATGTTATATTGAATAGCAGGGGCAATAGTGGACAGCCTTGCCTTGTTCCTGATCTTGGAGGGAAAGTTTTTAGTTTTTCACCATTAAGATTAATGTTGGCTGAGGGTTTGTCATATATGGCCTTTATAATGTAAAGGTACTTTCATTCTATACTGATTTTGTTAAGTGTTTTGATCATAAATGGATGCTGTATCTTGTCGAAAACTTTTTCTGCATTTATTGACATGATCATATGATTCTTACTTTTTAATTTGCTTATGTGGTGTGTCACATAAATCAATTTGCATATGTTGAACCATCCCTGCACCTCTGGGATGAAGCCCACTTGATCATGATATACAATCTCTTTAATAAGTTACTGTATTCGGTTCGCGAGTATCTTACTTAGGATTTTTACATCTGTGTTCATGAGAGACATTAGTCTGTATTTTTCTTTTTTCGTGTTATCTTTACCAGGTTTTGGTATCAGGTTAATTTTGGTCTCATAAAATGAGTTAAGAAGTATTGCCTCCTCTTCGATTTTTTTGAAAGGGTTTGAGGAGAATAGGTATTAACTCTACTTTGAATGTTTGGTCGTATTCACTGGTGAAGCCATCTGGACATAGACTTTTACTTTTTGGTAGGTTTTTGATGATTGTTTCAATTTCCATAGTGCTGATCGGTCTATTTACATTTTCCAGGTCTTCTTGATTCAGTCTAGGAAGGCTGTATTTTTCTAAGTACTGGCCCATTTCTTCTAGGTTATTAAATTTGGTATTATATACGATTTCATAGTATTCTTGTATGCTCCTTTGTATTTCTGCGATATCAGTCATAATTTCCCATCTTTCATCCCTGATTTTGTTTATTTGTGTCCTTTCTCTTTTTTCCTTAGTGGGTCTAGCCAGGGGTTTGTCAATTTTATTAAGCTTCTCAAAGAACCAGCTCTTTGTTGCATTTATTTTTTCTATTGTTTGTTTTTTGTTTTCAATTTCATTTATTTCTGCTCTACTTTTGATTATTTCTTTCCTTCTTCTGACTTTAGGTTTCATTTGTTCTTCCTTTTCTAGTTTTTAAGATGAAGCATTAAGTTGTTTATTTGGGCTCTTCCTTATTTTTGAAGATAGGCCTGTAATGATATGAATTTTCCTTTTATGACCGCTTTTGCAGTGTCTCAAAAGTTTTGATATGTTGTACTATCATTATCATTTGTTTCTATGTATCTCTTGAACTCTCTTTTTATTTCTTCTCTGACCCAGTTATTCTTCAGTAGCATGTCGTTTAATCTCCATGTATTTGTGGTTCTTCCTGATTTCTTTTTGCAGTTGATCTCTAATATCAAAGCATTATGATCAGAGATTATGACTGGCATGATTTCAACCCTATTATATTTGTTGAGACTATCTCTGTGCCCCAGTATGTGGTTGATTCTTGAGAATGTTCCATGTTCACTAGAGAAGAATTTATAAGTGGCTGTTTTGGGATGGAAAGCTCTGTAAAAGTCAATCATGTCCACTTGGTCTAATGTGTCATTTAAGGATGTTATTTCCTTATTGATTTTCTATTTGGATGATCTGTCCATATCTGACAGTGGCGTATTTAGGACCCCAACTACGATAGTGTTTTGGTCTGTTTCTCCCTTTATTTCTGTTACTAATTGCTTTACGTATTTTGGGGCTCCCTGATTGGAAGCATAGATTTTAATAAGTGTTATGTCTTTTTGGTGCATGATTCCCTTTATCATTATGAAGTGTCCTACAGTATCTTTCTTTCACATTTTTATTTTGAAGTCTATTTTGTCTGATATTAGTACCGCTATTCCCACTGTTCTCTGAATGCTATTTGCTTGAAATATTATTTTCCACTCTCACTTTGAGTCTATATTTGTCTTTGGAACTGAGATGTGTCTCCTGGAGGCAGGAAAGGGTTGGGTTTCGTTTATTTCTCTTTCATATCTATAGGAGCTCTTAGCTGGATATATGATTCTTGACTGGTAGTTCCTTTCATTTAATAGTTTGAATATTTGAGTTCACACCTTTCTGGGTTGTAACTTCTGTGCTGAGAATTCTGACGATAATCTAATGGGTTTTCCTTTATATGTTACCGTTTTCTTCTCCCTGGCTGCCCTGAAAATTCTATCTTTGTTGTTAATTTTTGATAATTTTAATACAATGTGTCTTCGTGAAAACCTTTTTGGGTTTAGATAATTGGGTGTTCTGTTGACTTCTTGAATTCCAAGCTCCGGCTCATTCCTTAGATTTGAGAAATTCTCGTCCACAATTTGTCTGAAAATGCTTTCTAGTCCCTGCTCCTTTTCCTCGCCTTTGATAATGCCCATTATTCGTATGTTTCCTCTGCTGATGGTATCAGCTAGTTCCCAAATTTCTGTTTCATTATTTGTCATTCTTCCGTTTCTCTCTTCTTTCTGATTTATTTCTAGATTTTTGTCTTCAATATAACTGATCCTTTCCTCTATTTCGTCAACTCTATTTCCCAAGCTTCTATTTCATTTTTCAACTCTTGCAGTGTGTTCTTCATCTCCAGAAGTTCTATTTGGTTCTTTTTGAGGGTTTCAATCTTCTTGCTCTGCTCATCTAGGTGTTTTTAAAATTCCTGAAATTGTTGATATGACTCATTTCAGAACTCACTGAGTTTTTTCAGAAGTATCGTCCTGAATTGTGTCATTTATGTTGCATATTTCTATATCTATAGTCTTATATTCTGGAGTTTTTTCTCTTTCCTTCTGTGATGCCTTGTCACCTTAGTTGTTCATGGTGTTTAATGGACTATTTCTCTGCCTGAGCATTAATGGAAATGTATTCTCTTTTTTTTTCCAGAAAGATTTATTAGAAAAAAGTCTCTCTTTATAAAAAAAAAGTCTGCAAAGAAGGGGCTTTTCTTTTGATTTCAAGTAGGTAGCGTCTAAGCCTCTTGGATCCCTGCTTTATATAACACCTTAAAAATGCCTTTTACTTTCTGATAGATATTTAATCACACTCACTTCCCTCAGTTGCAGTCCCTGTCAGTGTTAGTGACAGTTTCGGTAGTGTTTGCTCAGATTCCCCTAGGGCTCCACCGTGTTCAGTCTCAGAGGGTATCGGGGGAGGAGCCCTCTGAGTTGGGGGTTGGGGGCTGCAGTCAGCCTTGGTTTTGCAACTGCACCTGGCAAAAATCAACTTTAGTGTTTCTGCCATCCCACTTTTGTGGCTTCTGCCCTGATGACTGGGCCCTGCCACTGGGTGGTGCAGGGAGCTCACAGCTTTTCCAGCCAGGGCTGTTCAGGGAACTCATCGCACCTTCTGCCCTCTGCCTCCTCCTACAGGGAGCTCCAGCAGCTGTGAGAGGCAGCTTCTTTATTTCTCCCAGTCCACCATTCAACACCCGGGATTCTGACCTGTGGTAGCTCTGATGCGCAGATCCTACGTTCAGATGTGCTGGTGTGGAGTTTGGGTGTTCTTTGTTGAGTTTTAAATGTTCAGCTTATTGTTGTTTCAAGGGGAGAGATCTTGGGATGTGTCCCACTCTGCCATGTTTCCAAAGTCTCCCCTTTTAGCTTCTGGTGGCTTCCCCAGCATTCCTGGGATTGTGACCTCATCGCTTCAATCTCCGCATTCATCTTCACGTAGTCTTCTCCTCTGTGTGTCTGTCAAATCTTCCTCTGCTTCACTCTTATAAGGACACTTGTCTTTGGAATTAAGGTCCACCCTGATAATCCAGGATAAGGTCCTCCTCTCCAAATTCTTAACTTAATCACACTTTTCCCATATATGATAGTATTCAGTCATTTGCCACATAAGGTAATAATCACAGATTCCAGGTATTAAGAAGTAGAAATATATTGGGGAGGGGGGCGGAGGGCTACCATTCAGCTCACTGTAGTGGCATTGGCTAAATTGCTTGTTATTCTCTGAACCACAGGATGTAAGATTTCCTTTATGGGCTCTCCTTTATGGGCCTTTTGTAAGGCAAGAAATTAAGAGGGCTGAGAGGAGAAAAAAGAAATCCAGAATTCCTCTAAAGTACTTAATGTTTCAGTTCTCGAGTCAGAGCACTCCTCTCTTTTTTTTCTTTCTTAGATTAAATTATCTACTGATCTTTTTTTCTTAGAGGACAAACCATTGGGCAAAAATGTGTGATATTAGAGTCAATCCCAATAAAAAGTCTACTCCCAAAGCTTTAAACAAAATATCTGTAAAGATCATGATTGAGCCTATTTTCAATGAAGACCATGAATGTTATATTTAATTACAAAAAAATAGATGAACATAATTTTTATAAGGAAAAAATCTTAAGATATATAATAATAGAGACATTACATACATTCTACACCATGAATATACCAAACATACAGGAAAACACATATATATTGAGCAACTATTAAGAATACCAACTAAGTAGATTCAAGTCTGGAGCAAGCATACACAAATTTATGTTTTAATTAAACTCTGATGTACATCCTCAATTAAAAAAACATTGGCCTTGAAGATGCTAAATTCAAATTAAGAAATAAAGTTTTGGTCAAGTAAACATTTTAAATAATAATTGAAATTATGACTGGTAACAGTATACTGCTGTTGCCTAATATTCCCAGGCAAAACACCACCAAGACTGATAAATAGAAACATCATGGAAACTGAGGGCATTGAGAAATCTCTAGGTACTTGCCATACAGCATATATTTTCTGAAATTTTTATATTAATAACATTTTGCCCATATGAATTTAACCTGGGGAAGGCTGAGTATCCTTTCTGATTGGACAGCTTTTCCATGCAACTCATCATCAATAGTAACATTGAACAAACATAATAGTTTCTAGTACCTCTCTTTTTATAAGGTGAAAGAAAAAATCTGATTTTTTAGTCTCAGGGCCCTCTGGAAAATCTCAAAGATAGCTTTAGGTGCCAAAGATATCCTGAAAGTTAATCTATTTCATCTTACATTTAGGATTCAATCTTAAGAAGGACAAATAATCAAAAGTTGTCAGGATATGTGAACACTTAAAATAAAGCAGTTGGTGATAAGAAACAATATTTCGCTATTTGTAGAAAGTAACAATAAAACATTTAAAAATAAAAATATAAAGTAACATGATTATCAAGAACCTTAGCTCTTTCATAAGTAAGGAAGCTTTGTTTCCTTAAATAATCAAGAACATAATAAAGTCAACATAAAGCACAGAAAATTATTCTGGTAAAACATAGAATCTTTTTTATCTAGGCAGATTACTCAGAATAACCCTTCATATTGTAGGTGAAGGAGATAAACAGCAGGCCACTGAGTATCTTATACTGTGCTAGGCTCTGGAAATGGGAATTTAATGTGACAATCTAGCTAAATAAACAGATATGGCAAAGGCTGGGTCAGAGATTGCTAGTTGACTATCACATACCCTTTCTCTCTATTCTTTCTAAGTAACAAAACCTGACTTTGTTGGGGGGGAAGCCATGTACCCAAATGAAAATATGTAACTTCCCAGTCTTTCTTTCAGATAAGGGCACCCATGTGACTAAATATAGGGCAATGGTATGTGTGGTAGTTGTAAGTGGGGCTTCCTAGAAAGCTTCATAATTTTTTCTGTGTGTTTGTGTGTGTGTGTGCGCACATGTATGCGCTGGAGTAGGGGAGCAGGAGTGGTAATGCCTACGAGGCTGCTAAGCTGGGGGGCCCTTTTGTGTTACTTTTTTACTCATCCTTGCCCAAGATATGGGTGTGATAGCTGGAGCTACAGCAATTATAATGTTATACAGAGGAAAACTTGAGCTAGGAAGGCACAGCTTGATCTTGGAATACATAGCAAAAGGATGAAAGGAGTCACCATAACAATATTGAATTGCTTACCTTTGGATTTCTTTTATGTGATAGAAAATAATGAGTTCTTAATGACAGCCAAACACTATTGCTAACTGATGCAACATATAATTATAATACAGTGAGATACAAGGTCTAAAAGACTTATGAGTGCACATTTAAGGAGAGGATGAGCTCTACCTGGGAGAAAAAAAATTGAGGAGGGACTCACAAAGGGAGTGACATTTGATCTGAGCTTTTAGAATACAAGTAGCTGTCTACTAGGCTGGGTAAGATGAGCATTTTAGATGAAACAGTGTAATACTGAAATTCTATATAATTTCTGTGGTAAAACTGGTGAATTTGAAAGATAGATGATGGACTTAGAAAACATTTTTGATTAGAAGTGAATGATGTAACATTAATCATAAGCAATCATGGAAACCTTTAAAGGTTGATGGCCAAAAATATTTTGGGAAATATAGACTAAGGGGACTATTATAAAAAAATTTACATATTTGACCTCACATACTTTTCTTCTTATTTCTGAAAAGAAAACAAGATATATTGTCCCCGTGTATAATTCTATCCATCCTAATGTTTAAGTACTTAAAGACTTTAAATGAATGGGTAATTCACCTTTTTTCAATTGCTCTTCCCAAGCCTTCATTTAACTATTGTTACAGATAAGTTAGGAAAGTCCTATTTCCTCTTCAGTATACATGTGTGTTAAGCAAGTAAGTACAGTATTCTTTCCTACGCTATATTGAAAGTCTTGTGCACAACTAAAATACTGCACAAGACCTATAAATATTGTGATTTATTTAAAAAAGGGCTTTCTTTTCAGAAACAACCAACATTTATCACATCAGTAGAAAATTTTAATTAATGATATTTTCTTCTTATGAAATAGAGAATCTTTATTTCAGTTACATTGGGAAAATCAAAAGCAATCAATTAAAAGACCCTCCATAATATGAATATTTTTGGAGGGAAGAGATAATCAAATCAATATGTTTTGCTAAATAACAAACTTTAAATATAATATGTAAATAAATATATGTAAATAAATAAAAGTAATAATTAAGAAATTAATTATGAGAGGCCATACCAAAAGGAATGTATTCAAATATACTCAGAAATAGGTTTTCAGATACGTTTGGGTTCTATGTTTGGGGAGTGAAAGAAGTAGGATAGGGCAGGGGGGATAAAAACTAAGCTAGTTGGAGACCACTTTAGCCTGACTCAATAAGGAGTGCCAGAGTAGAATTTGCAGCAAGTAGAATTGGTCTACCTGAGGCAATGTGGCTGGCATTATGAACCCTAGTCATCTGTCGTTGACTGCAGGTTGCAGGAGTATGTGGGGAGTGGGTATGCTATAGAGTACCAAAGCTCTTGCTCTGCAGAGTGCAATTCTCCAAAGAGGGCAGATGTATTTAGCAGCTAGCAACACAGCTTCCGGAGGGTGAGTCTATCTGTCTTGTAAAAAGAGTCCGAACTGGTCACCAGCAGTGTGTATGCACATTACAGTATAGAAGCACTGCTAAATGTATGTTAGAACCCCAGATCAGCACTTAAGAAACATAACTGAAACATACTACAGAAAGGCTAAGAACTTGAACACCTAAACTGTGTGTGATGTTTTTTTTTTCTAAAAATATGTCATGAAAACAACTAAGGATGTTGGGAACACACCTCCCTTTATAATATTCAGTTTAGGAATATCCTCTCCCCTCACCTACTCTCTTTGCTAAGCAATAGCAGCAATGGTGGCTTCCATGATTTTTGCCTAGCAATGAAAGAACCAGGTTGGTTAGGAGAATTTAAGGTAGATGAGGTCTCTGGAATGGGGATATGGAGTTTAGGGTAAAAGAAGCTGTAAGGGCAGGGTCT
>NW_024348530.1:1695230-1721733 GCF_902729225.1 Pteropus medius
CTCTCCTTCTTTGTTTATTTCTACTGGCTCTAGATCCACCCACATCTGCTTGTTTTTCCTCAGTCCACACTTTTGCTTTGCACCAGGATTTTTATCTTTCCAGGCCTCTGGAACTGGACTTTTTACAGCTTTACCACTATGCTGACAATTTCTAATAGTTTGACAGCTAGAAATATAGGGAAAACTAAGTGAAAAGCCCTCTTATGTTATCTCTCTCCTTTTTCTTTTTAAACTCATCCACTTTAAGTAAAACCTAGCCCAAACATGTGTGCTGTTGTTGGGAATGGGGTGGGGAGACAAGAAGTTGATTCTTCTACAATTCAAGCCCAGAGGTGTGCAGAGTAATGGGTTCTGACGTGCCAAGAGAGAGTGAAAAAGGTCAGGAAGTTACAGAAGTGGTACAGGGGTGGGTACAGGCAGTGCTTGGTTTACCTTCAGCAAACTTGGGTATTTACCTTCTCCTCCTTTCCAGTCCCTTTACAATCACCAGCCCTTCTGAAAACACCATTGTGGACTGCCTGATGATAAGTTGGGAAGTAGCAATAGATGAGTTTGCAGCAAGCATGACAAGACCCTAGGTACTGTAGGCTCTGAGGGAAAGGAGAGAATGCCTTTTTTGCTTTACTCTGGAAAAGAGGAGATTTCCCTGTGCTCTTTGGCTGAGGTAGAAATACCTGATTCTATGGACTGCTAATATGGAAAATGGTACCAGTTTGGCTGAAGTAAGGATAGTATATTGAAAAGTCTATGGTGCTTTCCTAAAACAAGTAAAATCTTTGATAATATCCAAGCTTTGAAGAATGATGGGATGAGGTGTGGATCCTGCATCTTAGGCAGTATAGGCAGTAATGGGGCCTGTGTAGCACATTGGGGCACAATAAATGAGCTGGTTATTACAATTGCTATTTTAGTCATCACTTTTGCTGCCAGCCTTGCAGGGAGAAAGACCCTTGCTTTATTGCCTGCTGCCCTTCTGGCTCTGAAGAGAACCTAACCTTCCTGACTTGCATGGTTAATGAGGCAACACTTGGGGGAAAAGAGCATTAGAAAAGAATTTATGGCTGTTTTCTCGGTAATATTTGAGAAGGACCACAATATATGAGTTTAAGTCTTGGCTCTATTCGTTACTAGCTCTGTGACCATGGGCAAGTTATTGCGTTATCTGCTGTCTCACTGACCTGAATTTTCTTAGCTGCTATAGAAAAACAAAGAGGAGGGGAGGGAAGGACAATACTTGTAACTACCACCCATAATTATGAAGATTAAACAACAACAAAAAAAGGGGTTTAGAGTGCTTAACACCGAACCTGGTCCATAGGTGTTCATATGTTAACCATTATTATCATTTATTATTTATTAACTAGAAGGTCTTAGCAGAGAAGACAGCTCCATCAAAGCAATAATTATAATTTCTATTTCAAAATACTGCTTAACTCTGTGCCAGGCAATGTTCTAGGTGTTGCTCACATGTAAACCTTTAAAAGCACACTGCATTTCAGGGAAAGGCCACAGATTGAGCTGCCAGCTTCCTGCACTATGTTCCTATCGGCTAAACTGACCCTTATAAAGGAGCTCCTGGAATTTTACTTTAACCAATAGAATTGAGACCTGCACCATCCAATTGGAACTTCACAGTTATATCCTAATTTGAACCTATACTGATCAATGGGAGTAGCTCCATAATAACTGATCAAAACATGCAAAGCTGACCAAGCAGACTGCAGTTTTTGGTTCCTCATTTGCATATAATGGACTGGTCAAGATCCAGGTTGGGAATTTTCTCTATAAAAGGCAGGCTCCTCTTTGTCCCCATGGGGTGTACTTTTGGTTTCCACCAGAGGCTTCGTTTCCCCAGTTTGTAAACCGTTCTCTTGAATAAGGTTTCTCCTCTTTCCACACCCATGATTTGTGGCTTTCGTTGACATTAGATTGGTGGTAGTGAACTTTTGTTGACAGCAGATACTATTCTACAGATGAGGAAGCCAAGGAATAGGGTACTTAAATCACTTGTCCAAGATTCCACAGTTGGATAGTAGTAGAGATTCAAACCCAGAAATTCAGGGTTTGAATCCAGACTGTGCTCTTAACCATTGAGGTATGCAGGTAAGTAGTCAGACAAAAATGAAAAAGAGATGGGAATGAGAAGTAGAAAGGGCACAGGTGCAAGGTGAACAGCCATAAATTGCAAATTTCGAGTTTGGTTTGATCTGGAAATTTAAAGGTAGCATTATGAATTGTTCATGTTGCTAACTTAATAGTTAAGCTCCTATTTAAAAATGTTAAGCTTACGAGTCAATTTACAAGCCAATTGAGACAAGGTTCAATAGATAGCTATACGGCTAAGAGGACAGGCCTGTTCTTTTATGTCTTTTAACAGATAAGAGACCTGGATCTCCGAACTGAGCAACCTTAGTGCAAGAGGAGTGGATGGATCTCTGAATGTGGACGTGTAGGGGTTAATACCAAAGTGGTAAGTGGAGAGAGCAGAGGCAAAGAGGATAGTGGGAGCTCTGTTGTACAGTAGCCCCCTTGGGCGCCTGGGAAACATTCAGTGCACTTCTCTATTATGACCGACCTTAAGTCATAATAGAGAAGTGCACTGAATATTTCCCAGGCGCCCAAGGGGGCTACTGGGAAAGAGGGCAGCCGGCAGGCTGAAGTCTGACTACTGCTGCCCAGGTGCTCTCTGAAACCATAAGGCAGGGGCCATCAGCCAAGCAAATGAGTCAGAGATTTGTAGCACCTCTTTTTGGTTAAACGCATAGGCATGACCTGCCTCCAGCCACGCAGGGAGAGGGAACAGGAGTAGGAAGGCATAAGGAGTAGGGGGAACTGACAGACTGATGGACCCTGCAGCCAGAGTTGATGAAGTTGATGATGGAAGGAGGCGAGTAACTATGTTGTGTAGATGTTGTCATTAAAGGTGTGTGAATTTTCTGGTTATTTGGGGGTGGGGGAGGCAGTGAACAGATGAAAGAGAGAAAATCAGCAGAGTGAAAACGTGTTGTCAGCTGGGCACCAGCACATACAAATAGTACCCATACAGATGGTTTTACTGGAATGATTTAATTGGGCCACTGTTTTCAGATTCTACTTTTGATGGGTTGATTGATTCCCTTCAAATTACCAAGTACCTGCTCTGTGCTGCGTACTGCAATAGAAGCTATAGATGAGGAAAGAAATTAGACAGCTTTATGCTCAACATTTACAGCCTGTCAGTTACTACATGCGTTGGAGAAAGGCGACTATAATACAAGGAGATATAGATACATCAAGTGTTTTGAAAACCTAATGGGGGCCACCAAACTCACCTGAAAGTGCGATCTTGGACAGTCTTCGATATGGTGATTTAATATATATTGTAAAGATAAAATAAGAGTAAAAATATGTGCAATTTTCTCCAAGACACATTCCTTCCCTGTTTAGCTCATGTGTAGTTACCTGGAGAACTGAGTGACACTGAGTAGAATTGAGGCCCAAACTAGTTTATTCCTGGTGAGAGCATTTGTTCACCCTAATGACACTTCCAGGACCCTGCTGGAGAGTCAGTTTTACCTGAGCAAGGCCTTTCCTTGCACATGGAACTGCAAGCTCTGGGTAGGACTACAGTGCAAGGCTCTTTAGCCTAAGCGTTTCAAACACTTTTGTGCCAGTTCTTTCATTTTCCAGCAAACTCAGTTCACAGTAGGGAATTGTGTATCCACTTGGAATCCTAAGCAATAGTTTCAAACTTCTGAATCTTCAAACCTGCTGCCTGGTATACCAGAGAAACAACAGTATAGCAGACAATCTAAGTCAGTGGTTCTCAAACATTCCTGTGCATCAGAATCAGCTGGAAGACTTATTCCAAAAAAAAAAAAAGAACAGGCCCCACCCATAGAGATGCTAATTCATTGAGTCTGGAGTAGACCTCCAAATTTACATTTCTAACAAGTTCCCAGGAGATGCTGTTGCTGCTAGTTCTGGTACCACACTTGGAGAACTACTGATCTAAACAGAACTGACGTTAGAAAGCCAGAAATGACATCTCAAAGGAAGACTAGGCACACTCCTAAAGGTTAGACATGCCTGAATTAAGTCACAGTAGATATGAAATAAAATGGCCATTTTTGTTGTTTGTATGTTTTGAGTGGAGGAGGAAAGGTGAGTCCTCCTGAACTAAAAAAGCAAGGTTTGCATCAATTTTTTCTTCACTTATAGGTGTCAGAGTTCTTCCTACAATAAATTGTTTAAAGAACAAATAGCTATTTCCTTTTCAGATTTCTTGCTGAGTTATGTTCATATAGCTAGTTGTTTACAGTGGAACTTATACCCCCACTTGTGTCATCACAGAGAGAGAGAGAGAGAGAGAGAGAGAGAGAGATGTTCCTCATTTCTGGTAATAAATTATGTTTGAAGTTAAAAAATGAAAATACAGTTATGACAATCTAATTGACACAGAAAAAGTAACATAAAGAGCCAGAATTGAGGTGTGATGAATAGATTTGCTTTTTCACTTTCAATGAAACCCCTCCCTTCTCAAAAGAAATAAGTAGTTCATTCACTCTAGAGTTGTGTTGGGGGTAGGTGGAACAGAAATCTTATTGTGCTAGAGTTTAACTTGAAATCTTCCTTTAGGGATTGGCCTAAACAGTCTCCTGGAGGGTGGCAGTCCACAGTTCTACCTACTCTCCAAACCCTCCCATGAGCCCAAAAGAAGTCTAGGACACATTTTTAGAAATGGTACTAATTCTAGACTCCTGTCAATGTTGGATTCCAAATCTCTCTCTAGACTAGTTACCCAAAAAAGAAAATCCCAAAACCAAACATGCGTATACACATAAAAAAACACAAAAAAAGTCCAAACAAACTGGCCTGGGTCTATTATGAACCTTTGCAGGGACGAGCAGGATGCTAGGATGACCAGTACCCTAGATGTTTCAGAAATCTAAAGGTCTGTCATGTCCACACTCCAAGGAAGTCAGCAGAACACCAGGAGATGAAAATGTTTTCCTCAGCCTTCTTAGAGTCCCTGACAGGGTCTGAAAATTAAAGTGACAAGACAGATTAATAGGAGAGAAGCAAACAAATGTATTTAAGTTTTATGTGACACAGGAGCCTTCATAAGAAAATGAAGACTCAAAGAAATAGACCTGAGTATTTTATGCTAGGTTTGATAAAAAGTGGACAGTCATGGAGGATTAGGAGAGATTAAGGAGTATGAGGTAAACTTAGCAAGGCCTGTTAGGATTATTCTAAGCATCCCTTTGTCTATGAAGATAAAGATTCTCCTTTCTTCTGGGTATAGGGCAGGCACCTCTCATATGAGGGTTTTAGGGCCTGTTTCAAGAGAGAAGAGGGGTAGGAGGTCGAAATGACCTTATTGCTTCTGCCATTTTCTCAAACTCCTTCAGCTTAAAATATTCAGTATGCCAAGGTGTCATATTTTGGGACAGCATGTCCTGAACCCCATCAACACTCACACACAAGACACTTGAATATTAACCAAATTTCACATGTGGTTGGTGAGCCTCTCACTTATACTTGTGCCCTTATTTCTCTCCTTCACACCAGTCCTCATCTCTACCTAGTCTGCACCTAGTCTTACAGGATAATTTTCTATGAAATGTGAGGAGATAAAAGGAAATAAAATAAACCTATGTTTGAAATATACATCACTTTGCCCTAAGTGATTCCTAAGTAGGAATGATTTAATTTTCTTGCTTGAACACTCAATATCTCACAGACCCTGAGAGTGGACAGATGGATGCTAAAGAGATTTTTGGGACATGTGTATCAGAGCAACAAATACATCATTACTCCAGAATTCAAATCCAGACAGGATTGTTTTCAATCTACATATTCTGCTTGCTACAGCTGATTCCTCAAACAACTTTGAATCGGTATATATCTCTAACCTGAAGTGGAGTGGGATTTTAGGTTTGGCACCTCACCACAAGGTTATGGGAGGTCATTGTTTTATTTGAAAGTTTTTCTGAGGATTTGAGTCCTTGCATCAAGTGAGTGAGAACTGTAAAGAAGGAGAAAAGGAGTAATTATAATAATTAATGTCACATTTTTTCTTTTCAAAATAAAATTAAAGAGAAATGAAGAACTCAGAGGAGGAGGAAGAGGCAGGAATATATTCTAGAATCTGGTATCTGCAACTGATGAACCAGTTTCTGGGTGCATACCTCCTGTTTTCCCTACAGCAGAGGCTTAAGTACCTGTATGCATGCAGCCAGGTTGCCCTTAGGTCCTGTGACCATGTTGGGGACAGGGCAGATATTGCTGCTGTTATCACAATAACCTGTCTCTGCACTTGATAAGGTGTTCAGGAAGCCTGGACCTAATCATATATATATGATTATGTATATATAATATGATTTTGTATATATAATATATATACAAAATACATATATATATACATATATATATATATGTATATGCATATATGTATATATTCTCAATAGGGGCACTTTAATAGCTTCTGGAGGGCTCAGAAATTCATATAGTTGTCTTCTAAAATGGCATTGTTAAAGAGCCAAACCCAAAGTCTTACTGAAAACTGTTCAAAGGATCAGAAGTGACCTTGGCAGAAATGTGTTCTCTAATTTCAAGGTTCTTAGAGGAGTTGTCAGTGCCCTCCAGCCAAAGACCACCAAGCTCATACCTGTGGTTGGACAAGTAGGGTTGATTACTCAGTGCATGGAGGAATAACTCACACCATGGGGAGCTTGAAGGGGGCGGGTCTCAGAGGTGTTAGAAAGGATTTATTATAGGATTAGGACTTATGATAGGTGATTTGCAGGAGGGTTTAAAGAAGTGAGGCTTTCTCTGTATTGGATTCTCTTAGGAAGTAACAGAATATACATGTGGGTAATTCTATAATTGGGTATCATATAGTGTATCTTATATAAGAGGATAGACTAGAAGGAGAGTACTGACAAAGTAGCAACAGTTACTATTAGCCAGGATGGGAAAACATCTGGTCATTTTTGTGATTTGGTCAAAGTTCGTGTTTTCTCTCTTTTCAGACATGATTGTGCAGTGGTCTCGCTTTTGTCTTGGTTACTGTGGTCACATAGTAGCCTTGTCCGATTTTGATGGTCTGTGAAATTGTTTATGTTCATCAAGAGAACATCAAGACCTAGCTATGAGGGCCAGGTCAGCTCCCATATGTCAGTGGCTGCTTTTCTTCTCAGAGTGATCAGTGCCGGGTCCAGCAGCCTATAGGAGACCAACTGGTGTTAGTGTTGAAACTGTCTGTGAAGTCTGTTAGCTCTTCAATTTCCCCTTTCCACCAGGAGCCGTATATAGCAGAGAAATGGTTAGATGTGCTAAACAGGAAAGTTTGGGAGCTAGATGTGGATGAAAGAATCTGGTTACCCTCTAACAGAACTTAGGAGCCTCAGTAAAAATAGTAGTCTGCTGAGCTTGTTTTTCAATGAAAAAATCAGATCAGAGTATCCTTAAGCAAGAGAAGTAGACGGGAGAATGTAGCAGATTGTATTTTTCAAAGTTGGCCAAAACAGTGTTGTCCATCCCACACTCTCTTTTATAATGTGACCTTGCCACCCTTCCATTGAGAAGCAGGGTTGATGTCTCCTCTGCTTCCAATCTGGTCAGACTTTGGTTGTACTAACCACTAAGATAGGAGAAATGAGACTCTGACTTCTAGACCATGAAAGGCAGTGCAGCTTCTGCCTTATCTGCAGAGATATTGATCTTTAAAGTCCTGAGAAGCCATGTAAGAAGTCTGAATACCCTGAAGCTGACCTGCTTTGAGAAATTTCAGGCCCATGGTTGGTGAGGCTACCTATAGGTCCTTTGGGCAGCAGCCCCAGATGAGGTCCCAGATAATAGCCAACATCAACCAGGAGACTTGTGAATGAAGACACCTCTAGATGATTACAACTCTCAGCTTTTGAACCTTCCCAGCTGAGGTCCCAGACATCATAGAACAGACATAAGCCATCCCTGCTATTCCAGAAGCACAGAATCCAAGAGCAAAGTAAAATAGTTGTTTTATACCAAAGTTTTATCACGAAGCAAAAGGTGCCTTGGTGGAGCTGACCCATATAATAGAGCCATCAGTGTGGATGAGAAATAAGAAATAGGATGGATAAAACCACATACCTTTTAGCCCCTGTACTCACTGCACTGTGGTAACTTCTACCTCCTGGTAACTTCTACCTCAGGCCTCTCTGAGGGAATCACTGGCCCACATATGAACCATTCCCTTTGGTTAGCACAAAGGGAATGGAGTAAAAGGAGTGAGGAGGGCAAGTAGTTGGTAGAGGGAAAATGGGCTAGCGACAAAGCATTTAGCTTTGCTGCTGCTGGGCTCTTGGTCCCAAAGAACCCAGAATGGACAGAAGTGAAGAGAAGATAGAAGACTGGAAAGAGAAGTTAGTTGGTATGCTATAAGAAACTTCTGTAGAGGGTAAGGGATGTTTGCTCTCCTCTATTTTACTGTATGAAGTTGGAGGAAACCATTATTTCCAATGACATGTACAGGAGTTTAATTCTTTTCATTAGGCAGAATCTGGTTCACTTTTAAAACCTCCATATGTGCCTTTATGTATTTTACACAAATAAATAGCTCTTACTGGGTAACTCATTCTATCTGTAAATTAAAAGTCCTTGTGCTATTGGCATTGTGTAATCTGTGAGCACTCAAAGATACTGGTTATAAATGCTGAGTACAATGACCAACTGACCTCATGGTTATGGACGAAGTACAAAATGTCTCAGCCTCTTGTTTCATTGTAAAAATTCATATGAGTTGATATTTGGTTCTTTCAATGTGTTTCAGCCACACTAGACTACTCTCTGCTTCCCCCAAAGACCCTTGATCATCCCTCTCCTGCTACTGGAGCTGCTTATTCCCTCTATACATTCTACCTTGGAAAGGATTCTATCCATTCTTGCATATCTGAATCTTATCCAACATTCAAGGCCTAAAGTCAGTGCCACTTGTTTGAGAACCTTTTAGATCTCCTGTTCTCTTTTTCATCAACTTTCCTTGTTTCTCTTTTCTGTCACCTTCAGTTTCACATTATAGTTATCTGGGCACATGTCTGGCCTTCCTACTGGTCAGTGAGCCCCTGGAAAGAGAAACAGAGCCAGGAAACCTCATTTTTTTTTACTGTGCTCGTACTTTTCCACCATTCTCTTTTACCATTTATCTTTCCCTGGCAGCAGTTTTGAGGACTGTGAGGCAGCTCCCACTACACTCTTGCATTAGTGTTCTGATAAAAGAAAAATGTGATGTGCTGGGCACAAAAGTCTTCATTTTACGTAAAAACTTTCTTGGGAAAGTTAGTATTTTATTTAAAAAAAAACAAAACAGCTCATTACTATGGCTGCCTTTTATTGGCCTTGCTGTCTGGCATCACACAGGACACTGTGGTTAGAGTCTAGGGTTGCTCAAGAGGCCCAGGTATCTTGGTGGAGCTGACCTGCATAATAGAGCCATCAGTGTGGATGAGAAACAAGAAATAGGATGGATAAAACCACATACCTTTTAGCCCCTGTACTTACTGGAGTGTGGTAACTTCTACCTCCTGGTAACTTCTACCTCAGGCCTCTCTGAGGGAATCACTGGCCCATATATGAATCTTTCCTCCCTTGGTTAAATTTAATGCAATCAACTGAGATATCTGTAATTAAATCCCCTCACTAAGCCACTGCAAGAATAAATCCCAGGCTTATATCTGGGAGAAAGCCAGAGACTAGGCAATGATCAAAAAAAAAAAAATAAGGGTGGCCTTTTTTTTCCTCTTGACTTTGTTTAATAGGTTGTGAAGATGATACCCTTTCAGTAGCTCTATCTTTTCATTAGTCTTTCCTTTTTCCGACTCATGCCCCCAGAGCCAAAGTGATTGGAACAAATTTATATAGCAAAATTGTCCCCTCTGTTGTCTGTGGTGCCTGAAGTTATAGTTTCTAAGTTTTAAAATCTGGGGCAGAGGAAGCGGGAATAGGAAAACCATTCTGGTCTCATACTAGTCCTAAGCCACATGGTTTGTAAAAACCCCTCCATTTGAGGAGTTAAGGGGGCTTGCCCAGATCAAGAGCACAGAATCTGGAGCAAGACTACCTGTATTGGAATTTGGCCTCCACACACTATAGGCTTTGATGACCCTGGGCAAGTTGTTTAAACTCTCTGTGTTGTGGCTTTCTCATTTGGAAAATAGAGGGCTGTTAGGGAGATTTGCAGAATTAGTATAGGTAAAGCACTTAGGGTGGTGCTTGGTAAATAGTAAGTACTGTTTAAATGTTGGGTATTATTGTATCTGTCATCATTATTGTTGTTGTTGTTGTTGTTGTTGTTATATTATAGAACTCTGTGTGTGCACTATCAGAAGCTTGGAGCGGAGACATGAATGGCTCCCAAATGTGTAACAAATAGGTGTTAGAGAAGCAAAACATAGTGAACCTATCTGAGGAAAATAAGGAATTTTATCTAGGAGAGTGTTTTAAGGAATTATATTTTGGTCATTTTAATCTTTCACTGAAAACAAATTTTGGGGACCTGACAGATCACACAGTGACAGTGCTCTGGTGATGGGAGTTTTTGAAGAGCTCCAAGCTGGTCTGCCCCTCCAGTGACTGCTGGGCAACTGGTTTTCATAGTTTACCATGGGTCTGAAGCTGTGGGTTTTCAAGACTACCACTGAGCAGGGGAGAGCAGGTTGAGAATAGGGTAGGTTAAAAGACCCCAAAGATCAGTGTTCTTAGCGAGATTCAATAGTTTTCTTAGATAAATGCTCCTTGAATTGTTGCAAACTTTTGGATACTTTTTCAGAGTTCTTAAAAAGCTGATTTTAACTACTTTCCCCTGTGTTTCCATTGCTTTTTAGGAGGAGTGGATCTTCAGAGGTTGTTACTGTGCCATTCTGAAAGCCCCTACTCATAGATTTTTATTCTATTTAGGATGCAATCAGATTCCATATAAACTAACCACCTTAATGTGTGTGGATATTTGGGTCAGAACTTCTTAGCTGTCATCAGGGTTTGGACTAACGAAAATGCCGAAGGCGGCCTCTTCTTGTGTCTTCAGGACTCTACAAGATTGTCCTGGGGCTGAGACTAGGCCGTAATCATGAGTAGACCAGTGGGTGACAACTATCCACAGCCAGCGAGATCATGTTTTTGCCTCTACTATGCTGTTTCTATGCTCATAGGCCCTTGAAAACCTGGAGATATATTTGAGCCAAATTTCTTCTCCAGAGATAGGCCACCAACTCCCATTCACTGTTCACTGTATTATTCCCCAGAAAGTTTATTGGGCTCGGACTTTAGAAGGAATTTGGGAGAGAAAAATATTAAAAATGGGGAAACAAATTTGTTGAATTAACCAGTGAGTGGTGGGCTAGAGAAATCAGGAGGCATGGGATTTGACCTGGTCCTGAAAAAATGGGTATGTATTGGTTAGTCGAAGAAAATAGGTGGTGAGTAGGAAGCAGTTAAATTTAATGCAACCAACTGAGACGTCTGTAATTAAATTCCCTCACTAAGCCACTACAATAAATCCCAGGCTTATCTCTGGGAGAAAGCCAGAGACTAGGCAATGATCAAAAAAATAAGGGGAGATGCAGTATATCATAGAGGTTAAGAAATCAGATTCTGATGTCATACTGCTTAAATTCAAATCTCAAATCTTCTGCTTATATGTTTATTAGTGGTATGACCCTGGTCAATTTACTTAATCCCTTTGGCCCTATTATCTTCATCTGTGAAATGGGAAAATCTACCTGCCTCACAGTTTTAGTGAGATTAAATACGATAAGCATCAACCGTGCCAAGCACAATGCCTTGTACAGAGTAAGTGCTCACCGTACAGGGCAGCCATATTTTAAATCTGTGAGTCCAGCCACAAATCTAGATACCAAATGGACAAAGCCTGGAAACCATGTAGGTGTGGTCAGAATCAGACTGTTTTTGAGTGCTTCCTGTAATCGCTTTCTTTCTGTTCTGTTCACCTTTCGAATTTCCTAGAATCTTCTTGGAAATGCCAGCATGTTTCCGTCTTGTTAGGAAGAATCATATGGAGTGTTTTTTTTTTTAATTGTTTATTTGGTTTAGCCATAGAACGTTAAAGCAAGAGCACTCGTTTAGGGACAGAGGGCAAAGGGTTGCAATAAAGGTAGGGATCCAGCAGAGAGAATCCCCAAGGACAAGATAGGATTGAGAGAGATGGAGTCGAGTTCTTGATTGGCATAACCTATGTCAATAAAAGGTTGCTGCCACCCATTTAATGCCAACAGGAGTCCCCAATTTGGCCAGCGATAAAAAGAGAAACTTTATTCAGATGAACATTTTGCAAACCTGGGAACAGTAGCCTTTGATGAAAACGGAAAGTGCACTCCACAGAGACAAAGGAAAGTCTGATTTTTATAGAGAAAGTCGCCACCTTAGTCCCTAAGTGGTCTATTTTTATGTAAATGAGGAATCCAAATTAGCACCGGCTGGTCCATATACCACTGGCCTGATTGGTCGACTTCATGTATTCTCATTGGTTCTTATGGAGCCACTCTGATTGGTCAATATAAATGCAAATGAGGATATAGCCACACAGTTCTGATTGGATGGGTAGGTCTTGGCTTATTGGTTGAAAGATGATTCCAGGAACTCCTTTATAAGGGTTGGCTCAGTTAGCAGGAACGCAGTGTAGAAGGCTTGGTATCTTAGTCTTCAGTTTTTCTCTGAGAGTCAATGGCTGCTAGGCTGTTGTTATGAATTTGTGCCCAGTTAACCGCAAGGAGTCCTTGGCTGATACATTCCTTCTTGAGGGCCACACCTTCCACTAGGACACTCTGCTACCCGAACTTTTCCTTCTTTGGCTTTAGGAGGTCCAAGGTGTTTATTCGGTCATCAAATAGGCATTGAGGCAGGTGCAGTAGTATTTTTTTTTTTAACTAGAGCATGGGCTCTGAACTCAGACCAGGCTCGTATATATAAAGAACTTAATTCCCTGGCATATATTAAGTGCGCAAAAAATATTAAATATTACAATAACTTTATAGTGGGGGAGATGACTATTTTAATTCCGTTTACATGTTTATTCTCTGTTTATATACTCAACTAGTTTTGTTCACCGTTGTGTTTCCCATGCTTAACTCAGTGTCTATCCCAAACGCTACACTTATAAAATAAGTTCGTTGGGTGACTGAATGAATGTTCACAGGTGTACAATCCTAATACAGTTAACTGTGCTATAATAGAGCTTGAATACAAGGCACTTACCAGGACATGAGGAATATAATATGATATGCTCGGGTTTCAGCAGTTCAGGGAACATTTCGTTGAGCGGAGCTATTCCCTTCCAGAATTTTCACAGTACAGTCAGAACTGTGATATCACACTGCGTGTGGAAACTAGGTAAAGCAATGCTCTTAGGGAGCCACCAGGTGGTAGTATTGAAAAGAGTTTCCGGCAGCAGAGGAAAAACACTAGTTCTTTCCAACCAAGAGTTCATATTTATATCTGAGGCAGTTTTTCTCTCCTCTCCAGGAAAATTCAAGCTGTGATTCCTTTCCCTTCCTCCACTTGTCTTGGAGCACTATCATTCCTACCCAAGGAGGCTGTTTAGGAGCCATCTGGGGCTTTAGCCACTCTCTTTTCTAGGCAAAGGAGAGAAATGATGCTGAGTATGTTTCCCGTTCTTGGGATGTTGGTTTCTAATTCCCACACTACTGATCTGCTGTGCTCTCATGGATGGAGTTAAAGGGGTGAGGGAAGAAGCCAAACTAACATTTTTTTTTGAGACAGCAGGCACTATATCAGAAATTTTATATAATCATTTCATTGAATTGCCACAAAACACCGAGAAATTAATTTTGTGATTCATTTTCTCTATCACCCTGCTTCAGCAATTATTAACATAGATGTGACCAGTCTTGTTTCAGATACACCTCCACCCAACACCACTGTATTATTTTCAGGCAAATCCCAGATATTTCATTGAATCATTTCATTTTAAATACTTTATTTCCTACATACCTCTAAAAAATAAGGACTTTTTAACACACCACAGTACTATTATAACACTAAAAAATCCCCAAGCAATAATACCTTAACATCATCAAATACCTAGTCAGTGTTCAAATTTACCTGGTTGTCTCATTTTTAAAAATTGCATTTGGTTTATTCAAATTAGGATTCAAACAAGGTTCATGGATTGCATTCATTTAATACGTGAGTTTATGAGCCATTTTATATAGAGAGAAACTGTAGATCAGGGAAGATCATCTGTTCAGTGTTTAAAAACAATTCTCTGTTGAATCAGACCTGGTACCAGATGCTGGGGATACAAACATTAGGAAGACACACATCTCTGTGCTCAAGGAACTCAGTCTTGTGCTCCTGTGATGCTCTATGAACATATATATCACAGGACCTATTATATTATGTTATTAGTATGTGGTTATGCATCGATCCTTCCATGTAGATGGCAAATTCCTAAAAAGGCAGGGGCCACTTAATAGTCAACATCGTATTCCTAATACCTAGCTTAATCCCTTGTACATGGGAGGTATTTAGCAACTATGAGGAAAGGAGTAATTTTGTCTGAGCAGTGAAGAGTTTCACGCAGGGCAGTGGCATAAGGTTTTCACTGTAGGTAGATAACTCAGGTTGTCGGTTGGGTTTGAAGCATGACAGATTATGGGCAGAGAGGAAGATCATGTTAAAGAATATGAGAGCCAGATCAGGACAAGAGCAGTGAGTATGGAGAGGAGAAGACTGATTAGAGAGCTCATGAAAATGTATATTTGCAGGATTTGGCAATTTCTTAGATGTAGAGAACGAGAGAAAAATTCCAGGTTTCTGGTTTGGGCGATAGTGGTGTCCCCAAGAGATTCAGAGTAAAAAGGAGAAGCGAGTTTGGGATGGGGAAGATAATTTCCATTTTGGACATGCTCAGGTTGTCTGTGCAATCTTCAGTAGTTACTACCTATCAGGATGTGTGAGACTAGAGTTCAGGTGAGAGGTCAGCAGAGAAGATCTGGAAGTCACAGAGTGCAGTGGAGCTTGAAAACTTGGCAGTGGATGCCATCACTCAGGGGAAGGACATGAAGTGAAACAGAGAGTGGACTAAGGAGGAACCCTTGACACTTACCAAGGGATTAGAGAATGAGGTGCCTGTGAGAAAAATGGAAAAGGAAGAGTCCAGGAGATTGGAAGAAAATCAGGAGAGTGTGGTGCCACAGAAGCCAAAGGAGGAAAGAATTCAGGAGGGAAGGAGTGGGAGTGGTTGACGCTTTTGAAGCAGGTAAAGAGGTAGTGGTAAATAATAGTGCAGTCAAGATATGGTTGGTGGTGGAGGAGTGGCAGAAGATGAGCCCAGAAAGGCCACTTGGACCCTCATCCAAAAGGGTGTTGGTTACCAGGCTAGGGAGTTAAGACTTCATTCTGTGGATAATAAAGGGTAATCAAGGGGTATTTCTAAATTTGGAAATTTCTAAAATTGGGGTATTTTAGAAAGATCAGGCTGAGGCAGCATAAAGGATGCTGTGGAGGAATGTGACTGGAAGCAAGGCTCCTTGGAGTGGAATAAAGTGGTACTTGGGCTGTGAAGGTAGGATCCATCTCCCAAAGTCTTTAGCAGCTAAAGTTGGCAGGCATTGAAAATGGTAGCTAACACTCATTGAGCACTTATTATGTGTCAAACACTATTCTCAATGCTTACATAAATTATCTTACGCAAATTCTTACAACAAACATAGAGATTAGGTAATATTATTAATGTCATTTTATGCATGAGGAAACTGAGATACAGAGAGCAAAAGCAATTTGCTGAGGATCACTGAGCTAATAAATGACAGAGGCTAGATTCAAGCCCAGGAGGTTGGCTCTAATTCATTCCAACCTGTTTTACTGCATGCCACTCTTCTAGAATGTTTTGCCTTGAATAGAGATGGAAAGTGAGGTAGACATCAGGATTAGGTTCAGTTGTGAGTTATCAGACATCCAGAATAACAGGGAATTAAACAGAATAGAAATTCAGGTTTTTTTTTTTTCATGTTAAACCCTAAAGAGCTTAATGTCCTATCATCTCCACAGTGTGGCACTTGTCCTCATAGTACAAGATAGAATTCCAGCCATCACATACATGTTCCAAACAGCAAAATGCCAGGTGGAGGGAAGGAGAGAACAGATATCAGGGACAGTTAGCAGTATCTGCTATAAGAAATTCCAGGACTCTGCCATGGGTGATTGTATGGAGGATGGGTGTTACAACCAGTTGAGATAAAGAATACAGGAAACTCGTTAGACTTTTGTTGTTTGTTTATCCAGTGTCTTTCCCTTCCCTTGGAAATAAAACCATCTGTTTTGTGTTTTTTGTTTTTGTTCTTTTTTTTTTTTGGTGGAGGGTGCTGCTTCTCTCCTGTCCAGCCATATAGTTCTAGTGGGGGCTTCCAATCACAGTATTCCATCTTCCTAGCCACAAATGATTTGATTGATTGATATGTGGGCACGTGATCTAGATCAGAACAATGAGAATTCTTCTCTTCAAGTTTTTTCTAACTTAAATAGGGGGAAATATTGTGTCCCACTTTTGTGGCACAATTGGAAATTGTGTTACCTGAAACTGCTGGTGGCCCTTTCATAGCCATTGGAAGCTTGTCTGAGAAAATGCAATCAGCATGCAGAATGAGCAGTAGATAACTATTGGTGTTCGAGTCTCTGGTCTTATTTGTCTTTGAGTCCCACCTAAGTCCTTGCTTTTACTGTGATTACATGAGAATTCCAATAAATTTCCCCTTTTGCTCATTAGAGTTGTGTTTCTGTCAGTTGCAATCAATAAAGTCCCGATTACAGCTATGTTCTAAAAGTTAATTCTGGAATCAATGTAGGTGTGTTTAGTGTCTGAGTATGTATATGCAGTCATAGTAAACAGAAGCAGGGAGACTGTTTATGAGACTGTTTTAATAATCTACACGAGAAACATGAATGAGAATCTGTATTAAGGCAATGTCAGTGGGTACTGTAGCTCCTGGCCGAGCTTGCCATGTCTCTTCTAGACCTGGAACCAGTTGCCCATATCTATAGTCTGGTCATCTTTAACTGGATGGAATACAGCTGGTCACTATTCATTATGCAAATAGTTTCCTCTGTGTCCTTGGGCATAGTTATAATAGCTGCTTAAAAACCCCTCTCTGCTAATTCTAACATCTGGGTTGTTTGGGGGCTGGTCTTGATAGCCTTTTTTCTTCAGTATGGGTCACATTTTTCTGTTTCTGATATGCCAATCATTTTAATTTGTCTGGACATTGCAGAGGACATGCTGTAGAGAATCTGGATTCCATTATGTCTCTCTGAAGAGTATTATTTTTTGTTTGTTTTAGCAGGCTGTTAACTTGACTGTATTCAAATTCCATATGCACTTTCCCCTGTGGTAAGCAGCAGCTAAAATTTCTATTGAGTTCTTTTAGCTTTATATGGGCTGTTTGGAGACTGGCCCCTGCATACATGGTTTAGAGTTTGGCCAGAGATTTGAATAGAGTTTATGTACAAAATTTAGGCTTCCCCCTGTCAGGATCTCTCCAGTCCAGGATTTTACCTCCACATGTTTCAGCAGCTGAAACCCTGAACTCTGTCCTCTGGTAAAGATTCAGTTTTATCCACCCATCAGGTCATTGATTGGGGCATACCCTGTGACAAAAATCCTTAAAAAATAGGACTCTCACCTAGTTCTGGTTCTATCTTTTAATGTGGATTCTCTTCCAGTTTCTGCTTGCTTTGGGTTATTTGTTAATACTTTCAGGTAGTTGTTTTTTTTTAATATTTTGTCCAGAGTATATTGTTGTTATATCTGAAGGAAAGTGGGTTTGATAGAAGTTAATTGGCCATTTACTGGAATCCAGAACCTTTCTGGTCACTACTATGTAACCTGTGGCCAATGTAGCAAGAATGTTCTCATGGGGTAGTTAGAAATTTTACCCAGCATCTGGACATCAGCTCTCGATGATGTGGTTTAATAAAGGTAGTTTTTATAAGCTAAATGTGCTGAAGTTTCAGGATGACAGGTTTGGGAGTCTGAGCAGCTCCTACTTGGGCTTTCATATGAGCTGAAATAACTTTACTCTGGACAGGCAGAATCCTGCTGCCACCAACCTGAGTGCCTCTTTCCATGAAGAGCTTCACTCTAAATAATACCTCCTATCCTGTTACCTCTTAGTCACCTCTGCTTTAAAAGAAACATTATTTGAGTTTATTGTAATCAACTGTAATTTCTATACAATTTATAAATCAGAATGACAGACCAAGGCCCCTACCAGTCCTCTATCAGATCTAGTATCTGGGATGGAAAGGAGTGAATAAGTTGAAAAAGCTTTTTAGCAGGTTGAATGGTTAAGGATTGGTGACAAAGTATTAGAGGGAGAATTAGAGAGAGGGTAGAGTTTAGAATGACTTCCATGTTTCTGCCTTGGGCATCTAGAAGAATGGTCAGTACAGAATAGGGACTATAAGAAAGGAAAGAGAGCAAGTTTGAAGGAGAAGATGAATTCAGCTTTGGGTACATTCGAAGTACCTGTGTGACAGCCAGTCAGAGTTCATATGAATCTAGAGGACTGGAGAAAGATCTGAGATGGAGATGTATATTGAGGAATTACCAGTAGATAAGTGATAGAGAGGCCTCAGGTAGAGATGATATAGCCAGATAGCATGTTATCAACAAAAGTTCACTGCCACCAATCTAACACCAACAGGAGTCCCCAATCTGGGGTGCAGTAAAAAGAGAACATTTATTCAAGTAAACAGTTTGCAAATGTGAGAAACCATAAATGCACTCCCCCAAGACAAAGGGGAGTGCATTTAAATAAAGTACCCACCTGCTTATATAAAGTACCCACCTTGGACACTGATTGGTCCATTTTTATGCAAATTTGCACAGTTCAATTTGTTCAAATAGCACTGTCCTGATTGGTCATTGTGGAGTCACTCTGATTGGTCAGTAAAGATGCAACTGAGGATATAACTATGCAGTTCCAATTGGACAGGGCAGGTCTCAGCCCATTGTTTGAAATATGATTCCAGGAATTCCTTTATTGCAGCGGTCTCCAACCTTTTTGGCACCAGGGACTGGTGCTCCTATGAGAATCTAATGCCTAATGATCTGAGGTAGAGCTGAGGTGGTGATGCTAGCACTGGGAAGTGGCTGCAAATATAAGTGAAGCTTCACTCCCTCGCCTGTCGCTCACCACCTGCTGTGGGGCCCAGTTCCTAGCAGGTCACGGATTGTTACTGGTCTGCAGCACGGGGGTTGGGGACCCCTGCTTTATAAGGTTTGGCTCAAACAGCTGGAACTCAGTGCAGGAGGCTTGGCAGCTTAGTCTGTGGTTTTCCCCTGATATGCAGTGTGCATGAGATGCTTCTGTTAGCAATGACTATCACACTCTAGTTATGAATTTGTGCCCAGTTAACCACAAGGAGTCCTTCTTGGCAGATAGATTCCTTCCCAAGGTCCACTGTGTGCAGAGTGAAAAGAAAACTGATAACAAAGCCTAGTAGTTAAGGGGAGAACATAAGAAATGCGTTGCTTAGGAGACTGAGAAACAGCCAGAAAAGTAAAAGGCAAACCAGGAGCCAGGGGAAGAAAGTTTAACCAAGGAATTGGTTAATAGGGTCTAATTCAACAGAAAAAGTAAGCAAAGCAAGTACTGAAAATCATGCATTGGATTTAACAACTAAGAGGTCTTTACCTCAGAGATTGCAATTTCAGTGGAGTGGCAAGGAGTGATGCCAGATTGTAGTGGTCTGAGGAGTGCATGGGTGTGGTAGACTTTAGCATGTGGCTCCTATAACCATTCCTCCCAGTAATCATGCCCCTGTGTAGTCCCCTATTCTTGAATCTAGTGGGCCCTGTAAATAATTTTAACTGATAGAATGCAGAGAAGTGATGCTCTTTGACTTCCAAGGGTAAGTCATAAGTAGACTTGCAACTTTTGCCTTGGTCTTTTGGAACCCTGAGCAATCATATAAGAAGTTTGATCACCTTGCTAGAGAGATCACATGGAGAAGACACGAGATGGTATGGAAAGAGAGAGCAGCCCAGCTGCACCTAGTATTCTAGATATCCCACCAAGGCACCAGGCATGAAGGAAACCATCTTGGACCCTCCATATCAACCTAGATACCAGCTGGATAACACTGAGTACCTCCAGTAGATGCCATATGGGGAAGAACTGTCCAATGAGCTTTGCTCAAATTTCTCACCCATGCAATCGTGCATATAACAAAATGATTATTGTTTTCAGCTCCAAAATTAAGGGAGGTTATTACACAGAGATATATAACTGGATCATTGGGTACAGAAGTAATGGAGACTATAAATGTGTTATACTTCCGGTAAGTTTGGAAAGCAAAAGATCAGAAAGCAGCTGGAAGGTCTCATAAAACAGAATATTTTTTTAAAGGTAGTAGAGACTTGAGAATATTCATATGCTGACAAAGGAAGAAGATACTGAAAATCATGGAGAAAGAGAAGGCTGAAGATGCAAAAAGAGAGGAGATGGCTAATGCATGAAGTTTCTGAGAAAAGAACGGATAAGATCCAAAACTCCAGTGGAGGGGTTTGGAATTTTGGAGACAAGGATAGTGGGATACTTCGACCTCTAAAATAGGAGGTGTCTGCCCTCTCTGGATCTTTAAAAATGTCAAGCTTGCCAATCTAATGGACTTGAGAGAATATATGAAAGTTAGGTGGACAATAGTGGATCTCCCAAGTATTGGTTGACTAAAGCACTTTTTCTGGCTTATTCACTTAACCTAGACCAGGAAATGACTTAAATTCACATCCTTAGTTCTATTTTGCCTCTGTTAACTAAGCTGATTCTGTCAACTGAGAATGTTGGAAGCAGAAATAGGTGTCAGTCTTGAGGATAATGATGAAGATTTGGAAGAGGTGTTGTGAGAAATGAGAGCATTAACCAACTAAAGTTTTGTGGGAGGATTTCTAGGTATTATTATTAAGTTGAAAACCACAAAAATGGGATGACACTAATCATCATACCTATGATATTTTCTTTATCAGGGCTTAGAAGCCATAGCATAAGATAGAAAAGACAATCCTTGTGTTAGATAGGACAAGGGTCTCAAGATCTGAGCCATTCATACTAAATACTATTCTTGCGAAATGTTAAAATATAGCACAGTATTTTGCAGGCACAGCTGTAATGGGGTAAGCTTGAATGGAACCCAATTAGATAAGTTTAGCCAAGGGCAAAGAAAAACTCAACATGTAATTAACCAAATAGTATATATAAACAATGGCTAAGCCTCCCTTTAGGGAGACAGAGCTTTGGATGTGAATCCCCGTCTCGTTTACTTGCTTCAAGTAAATAAAACTACCTAATGATAACTGTTTCTTCTTATTGAATAGAACACCCCAAACAGCAAACCCCTTGAGTTCAGTAACATTTGGGTGGATTCAGAGCTGATATCTTGGGGACAAGGTTTGATGAAAATATTGGTCAGAGAGATTGAAGCAATTGACTATAAGATGTAGACTAAATAAACAAGGGAATGAGAAGACATTCTGGGAGAAAAGTAGAGGGATCAAGGAAGTCTTGATAAGGTTGAAGCATTGATACAGGGGGAATAAGAGAATGAGCTGGAAAGACAGTAGTAGACTAAAGTTCATTGTTTCAGGGGTAAAGAATTCTAGGTGATCACAAAGTTCAAGGTCATTAAAGATAAGATGATCAAGAAAGTGAGATATTGGGGTGTTGGACAAGTAAAAATGTTGAACTCGAAATAACTTAAAATAATGGAAAGACTTGGAGATGGTGAGGAAGAAATTAATTGAGATGCCATATCCCTCAATGAATGTAAGGGATTGAGCAGGGGTCAATAACTGACAGCAAGAAGGCTGTGATGTGCCTTACAGAGAAAATGCATGCATTATTTCATTCAGGCATGAGTTATAGTGCTGTTGGCTGTGAGTTCAATTTATTGAATTAGCAATATGGTATATCCGAAGAAAGGAAGTGGAAATTTGTTGATCGATATGTGACACCACTCCAGAAAGCACTAAAGGAATACCTATTGTGTGTGATGACACTATAGAAAAGATGGAAAAGCAGCAAAATTTGTGGATTCATGAGATGACAACTGAATTTTTTAAAGTGTAGTACACAACATTGTTTTAAGGCTGAGAGCCAAAAAAATTTAAGGTTATGTTACCCAGGGTCAGGGAAATGTTAAACTATTTTTGGTTGGTGTTTTATTGTAAAGAAATACTGTATACAATTCATTATTTTAAGAAATATAAAATAAGGTGTCTTTAAACAGAAACACAAGTGAAACAAGGTTATATATTGATTGGTTGACGAGAATGTGACCAGGGGCTTATAGGAACCTTACCCCGTATTTCCACTAGGAGCAATGACTCAGTATTTGCTAATTCACTGCTCGTGGTGACTTTATTGAACATAACTACACCACATATAATAGGAACTGATGTGTGTGTGTGTGTGTGTATGTGTGTGTGTGTGTGTTTGATAATTTACATGCAAATTGCTAACATCCTAATATTTCCTTTATAAATACTTCAGTATGTATCTTTAGCATAGCATTTCTTCAAGTATGGTCTGAGGAACCTGCAGACACCCGACACCTTTCAAACTATCTGGGAAATCCTCCTTTTTCCAACTACAAAGCTCCATAAGGTTGGATTTTCCTCATATACTTCAACCAAAACTACCACAAGCATGTCATAATGCAGAAGCAAATATGAGAATCTATCTCTCTTGTATTAAGGAAGACAATAAAGAGATTTTCAAAATATAAAACATTTCTAAATTAGTTTTTGTTTTGGAAAGTAGTTATTTTAACAAAATATGTCATTTATGTTAATAGGTGAGAGGCTTATTATTTTTAATGAATTAAATATTTTGAGATCTTTTCAGCTTTGATTACAACATGGTAAATATTGGTAGATCTATAACCTACGCAAGCAAAAGCTCTTTAGGGTCTAAAATATTAATAATATTTTTCCATGTGCATGTAATTTTATTTTAAAATATATCATAAAAATAACTGGCAGAGTTTTTAAAAGACACATTAGTATACTTCCTTTGAGCACATGTCTGCAATATTTTCCAAAAGAGGAAGAATGTTTAAACTACTCCAGCTATACATGGAAAGCAACTAACACAGAACAATTCTAGTAATTAAATTCACCAAGACTATTTTTTTGAATCTCTGAAACCCCACAGAAGCTTAAAAAAATCTTTTTGCTTTTAAATAATGATAGACTCACAGGAAGTTGCAAAAGCAATACATAGAGGCTCATGTACCTATCACCAAGCTTCCCCCAATGGTGGTATCTTATATAATTATAGGACAATATCAAATCCAGGAAATTGAAATTGGTACAATATTGTTAACTGGACTACAGATCTTATTAAGTTTTTATCATTTTTATGTGCATTTATTTGTGTGTGTGACTGTGTTTACAGTTCTGTATAGTTTTATCCCATGTATAAATTTGTGTAACCACCACCACAGTCAAGATACAAGACCGTTCAATTATCTCAAAAGTGTTCCCTTGTGCTACCCCTTTATATTTGCACCTTCCTGCTCCATCCTTATACCCTGGTAGCATCCATGATTCCATCTTCTACAGGATGAGTGCAGTCAAGGATAAACTTCAGAAACTGCTTCTTTTTTTTTGGCCCCGCTTTGCCACAATCTTTTCACAGGCACCATGGCAGCAGCAGAGGAGTGCTGTTTGTCTTTTATTTCTGTTAATGCTGTCTTCTGGGTTATTGGTGTGGAACCTGAGAAGAAAGATTAATTTGATGTGAGCACTGAGAAGAAATTTTCTGCTGAGATGGATTCCCCATGGTCAACCGAGGGCCCAAATTTTATAAATAGGAGTCTTATGGCCATTTGCTGACAAGGGTTCCTCAAGTACTCTGTATACAGGGAAGAACCTCAGACTGAACTCTCAGCTTCCATACACTCTACCCTACTTGTTTACACTGTCTGAGTCAACAACTGTAGGGAAACCCTGGTTTCTTCTTTTTACCTACGGACTGAGACCTGCCCTGTCCAATCGGAACTGCACAATTTGGATACCTCATTTACATAAAATGGACTTAATTAAGAACCTGGATGGGAACTTTTGCTATAAATGACAGTTTCTCCTTTGTCTCAGTGGAACACAATTTAGGTTGCTACCTCAGTGCAGATCTATCTCCCAGGCTTCAGTTCCTTTTACTCAAATAAATGCTTTTTATTCTTTATTAGAGTCTAAAATTAATTTGTATTTACATTGGTCTTTCCTTTGTAATTTCTTTCATCACTCTTAACCATAGATAGCCTTCTCCAATCCAGAGATTTAATAAATATTTGGGTTTTTTGCAATTTTAAAAGGGGTTGCTTTTGAGCATTTGATTCTTTTTATTCCTTTCATAACAATAAATATATTCTTAAAGAATTAGTATACACATAAATCTACATTTATTTCCAAATTGATCTGGAATTCACATCTAGTGTGATGGAAGGAAGTAAACATCTTTTTTCCAATCAGATACTGAAGTCCCCCAAGCACTACTAATTGAACAATTCATCTCTTCTCCACTGACTTTGGCTGCTGTCTCTCTTGCATTTGTTAAATTTATAAAGCCAAGACAGGAAACAACATAGTGCTTGAATGGAATGTGATAATGTAACTGAAGGCAGGGAGGGGGTGGTTGCCAGGCAGCAGGTGGGCTAGCTGCAACCCAGAGGGCAAGGAAAAGAAAAGTAGTAAAAGCCTAGTAAAAGCCTCTTTTCTGTCAAACAAGTGTTCATTAAAGATTCCATCCTTTGTATGTGACATGCAGGCCACTTGCTCTTCTGACGTTTGGCTAATCACTTCATGTGCATAGACCTCAGTCTCCTCATGCATCATGTGCAGATAGTAACAGTACCTACATCATAGGGTCCTGTGTATGTGAGAGCTAACCCGAGAAGGAGGAGCATAGGCTTTGGAGTTGTTCAGCTAGGCGTCTCATCCCTGGCTCCACCACCAATTAGCTGCCTGGCCCTAGGTAGTCTCCTAATTTTCCAGTCTGTTTTCTCATCTGAAGTATATGGCAACTAATATTAATTAATATTAATAGTAAATTACAAAGTAGAAGAAAAAGCTATCTTATGTGATTGCTAGGAGGATTAAAGAGCTACTGACTACATTGTAAGTGTGCCTGGCACATAAATAAGCTCTCAATAAATCACAGTTATAGGGATTAAAATTCTTATCCCTACTATGCAAGGGTCAGGAAGAGAAAGAAGATTCAGCAAAGGTTACTGAGAAGTCACCAAAAAGATCTAGGAGGGGGAAACTATGAGACAGGGTTATCCTGGAAACCAAGGGGAAAATGTATCTAGAAGGAGGAAAATAATGCAAAGGTCATTCAAAGGCTAGTTTCTCCTAACAAAAGACTCATTTAATCTCTGAGTAACTAATGAGAATAAGGGGAGAAAGGAAGGAAAAAAACAACATATAATCATAAATGAAGGCTATCAGACACAAAAGTCTCAAAAAGCCTTCCTTAGGCTGATTCCCTTAATCTGACCTGAATGCCCAGGTGTCCCATGTCTTCCAAATAGAGAAAATACACATTTCCTGAATAAAGGAAAAGCCAGTATCACACGAAGTGAAATAAAGTATTAGGTTTGCATCATTCTGGTAAAATAAACATTTAGACAATTTTATTTCAAATTTACACAACAGAGAAGAGGATGGGGGAGGGCCGAAAGGGGATGAATTACAGAACAATTTTCAAAGCAGTGGTCTATACTGATCCCCAAGCTAACTCAAATGAAAAGGAGGGCAGGGAAAGGTGTAGCATTGTTTATTATTCTTTTTACTCTATCTGGGCTCAGAAAGTAATTATCACAGCATAGACTGTTTATCTGAGTGGGGAGGAAGTGGAACATTATTGCACTCTGAGATAATAGAAGGGACAGACATTTCCCTTACCACCTGTCCTTATTTAGATGCAGGTAAAACTTGAGGAAGAAGTTCCTTGGGAGATCAGCTGTGAAATGCTGGGGGCCCCTGTGGCTTTAGTGGCCTGAGCGGAGCTACCTCCTTCCTGGGGTAGTGGGAGGGGTCACTTTTGGCTCTCAAGAGATGGAGGTGGCTGCCAGAGGCCCAGAAGTGCCCCAGAGGGATAGGGATACAGAGAGTAGGTCTCTTGAGCCTTTGCTCCTGGCCAGTTCTCAGCTAAAGGGTCCAGGGCAGTGGGGCCCTCCTAGTCTCCTTCTGGCCATGAGGTTAAGGAGGTGAGGCTTAAGGCAAACATGGAATGTGGGGCGGGAGGGGGAGGGGTGATGGCATAGCAAGGGAGGCTGAGCCTTCACCCCTCTCCTCCAAGAGAGAGTGTGGCTGGTGAGTGGGGGGTGGTTGTGAGGTCAAATTGTGGGGTCGTGGATGGAGCAGGAGCAAGAAGCCAGATGGGAGCTGATGGGGGTGGTTCTGGAAAGAGAAGCCCTTCAAGGCAGGTTCTGTGTGCAGTGG